>NC_092817.1:221502907-221808766 GCF_023375885.2 Dermacentor andersoni
CACATACTTTAGAGGCCGACTGGCGATCCCGAACTCTTGTTCCTTCATCATCATCATCATCAGCCTGATTACGCCCACTGCAGGGCAAAGGCCTCTCCCATACTTCTCCAACTACCCCGGTCACTACCCCGGGCAAGGAACTACCCCTTGTTCCTTGCCCGGTATTTAATATTATCTTTGTCTTCTGCATGTTAATCCTCAACCCCACTCTTTCACTCTCTCTGTTAAGGTCCTCAATCATTTGTTGTAACTCGTCTGCATTGTTGCTGAATAGAACAATGTCATCGGCAAACCAAAGGTTGCTGAGATATTCGCCGTCGATCTTTACTCCTAAGCCTTTCCAGTTTAATAGCTTGAATACTTCTTCTAAGCACACAGTTAATAGCATTGGAGAGATTGTGTCTCCCTGTCTGGCCCCTTTCTTTATAGGTATCTTCCTGCTTTTCTTGTGTAGAATTTAGGTACATCTTAAAACTTTTTGTCTTAAAACTTTTTGTGCCAGGAATTAAGGTATCTGTAGAACCTCTGTAGACATTTTCCTAGGTATTTACGTAAGCATTCTGTACTCCTTGATTACGTAATGCCGCTATGACTGCTGGTGTCTCTACTGTGTCAAATGCTTTTTCATAATCTATGAAAGCCATATAGAGAGGCTTATTGTACTCTGCGGATTTCTTGATAACCTGATTGATGACATGGATGTGATCCATTGTAGAGTATCCCTTCCTGAAGCCAGCCTGTTCACTTGGTTGATTAAAATACAGCCTTGCCCTTATTCTATTGGAGATTATTTTGGTAAATATTTTATATAATACTGGGAGTAAGCTAATGGGCCTGATTTTTTCAATTTTTTAATGTCTCCCTTTTTGTGGATTAGTATAATGTTTGCATTCTTCCAGTTTCCTGGGACCCTTGAAGTCGAGAGACACTTCGTATAAAGAGCCAATAGTTTTTCAAGCATTATGTCTCCTCCATCTTTAATTAAGTCGACTGTTATTCCATCTTCTCCTGCTGCCCTTCCTCATTTCATGTCTTGCAAGGCCCTTCTGAGCTCATCGCTAGTTATAGGAGGAGTTCCTGTATCCTGTTCATTTCTGTCTCTAATTGAGGCATCCTGACTGCTCTGGGTACTGTACAGGTCAGTATAGAATTCTTCCGCTGCTTTTACTATATCTTCGAGATTGCTGATGATATTACCCTGCTTATCTTTCAGTGCATACATCTTGGTTTGTCCTATGCCAAGTTTCTTTCTCACCGATTTCAGGCTGCGTCCATTTTTTACGGCTTCTTCAGTCTTTCTCGTGTTATAGTTTCGAATATCCCTTATTTTCGCCTTGTTGATCAGTTTTGACAGTTCCGCAAATTGTATCCTCTCTCTTGGGGTGGACACTTTTATTTTTTATTAGGTTTCTTTATTACGTCCTTTGTTACTTGGGAGAGCTTGCCTACTGATTGCCTTGGTGCCTTGCCTCCTGCCTCTGAAGCCAACCTATATAGTTTGCACATTCGCTTTGCGAGCTTGAAAAGCAGTTGCGTCTCGCAGCGGAAGTTACCGAACCTTGTAATTAGAGAATTCTCCAGGACAATACATGTGAAAGCCAAAACCAACAGACTGGAACAAAATGATTGCGGATATAGCGTGACGTTGACACGTCGGATATTATGCTGTCATGTCTTGACCGTAGTTGCATATTCTCTAAATTGTTCCTTCTGTAAAAGCATACCATGCTGTGCTACAACTCTGATGTTTTCGTACATCATGAGTAGCTTGTGTGCAACAAACCAGAAAATTGGGACGACATCCGAAGGCCATGTCTTCCTCTGACTGACACCTAGTAGTGCTTACAACTCACAGCGCATGTAAATAATGTAAAGGTATGCAAAAGTACATAATATTGGCAGCTGAAGCCAATGAACGAAAAGAAAAACATGCATCACCTGATTAGCAATGTATAGGGTCAACAAATGCATAAAAATCGCAGAAGCGAATCTGACCTACAAGATTTTATCTGCCTTGTTCATTTCTCAATAGTGATGGTAACGTACCACTTGCACTGTCTATGGCTCCACTGAATTAGTTGCATTGTTCAAGGCTTGTGGAGCGACCGAGACCATTTCCCAAAACAAACCGCGAAATCGCTCTTGTGGTTCTCGATGCAATTTCGACAAAAAATCGCAGCGATCGCTGGGACGTGCTACCAACCGGTTTGTTGTAGCCGTAGAAGGGGGCTCTTGCGACTGCGATTTCCATCACATGTGACTGAAATCGCACTTCAGACAAGTTGTGCTGAAAGACAGCAAGAAAAGTTGTGCTCGAAGAACTTCGGAAGATGCTCGCAGCATTGCAGCCTTAAGTTAATTCGATTGCTGACTTAGTCCGAGATGAAATCCAGTGGTCATAGGGAGTTACCGAAGTACAGCTAGAAGAGCCACACCCTCAACCTGAAGCGATGACCTACGCCACTGTCGCCCGCTGACAAAGTACCCCTCCGCGACCACACTAGGGCCTGGTAACACTGCAGTTCCATCGTCCACCACCGCCAGCTCGCCCACCTATCGCTTAGCGCAACTACCCAAGGAGGACAGATGTCTGGCACACTCCTGTCCACCGCCCACTCTAGTACCACTGCAGAGAAGTGGGTCACAAGACGGGACTGCAAGGTTTTGCCGTTAGCATGCTGCGCCCGCAGCAAAGTGAAATGCCGTGTGATATCGCCGACCATCTTGCCGCCACTCAGTGGGGCCCTCGATGACTGTCCCCTTCGCTGTCACCAGGCCGCTACATGTGCCTACAATGCCGACCATACACTGGCCCAGCCCCGGGCCAGTCTGCAAGCCCATATCCGGAAAACTAAAAGCAGCAACCGATGGAGGTGTGGTTGCTGTTTGTTGAACTGACAAAGATCCTTTGCCCCAGCTGAAGACGCTGAAAAGACCATCACGATGGCATATCAACGAGATGCCGCCATCACGACAAAGCCTTGAAGCAAAGAATGCACCGACAAAATAAGCCCTGATGTTGGCGCTTTCTTACCGCCAAGCATTCAATGAAACTGCAGAACGGGCGGTCCGAACGATGAAAAGAAAATCGAAGTTTGGTTATGGAGATTTGTGAATGGAAATTCACGCATAATATTTACATATAAGGCGTTACCACATGAAGTCGCAGGGCACTGCCCACCTCAGCTACTGATGGGATGCAAACTGAAGACTGCAATAGACCTTCTGCGACCTGACCTCCAGTCAAGTTTTACGGAAGCAATTGAATTGAAAATCACATGCAAGCAGAAGGACAAACCTCGAATCCACACAAAACCTGGCGATCAGGTATATGCCAGAAATTTCCACCAGGCCCTGGATGGGTAACTGCAGTAGTCATAAGGCAGCGTAATTCTTCAGTAGACCCGCAGCTTGAAGATGGGTGTTCTTGGAACTGCTATGAGGCTCACATCTGACCTGCAGACCAAGTGCCTGGTAGGCGCACATAATTTAAGCCACTCAGTGCGGCTCATGCCCCCCCCCCCCCCCCCCCCCCCCCCCCGCTATGATGTCCGTGCACACGAGTGTGGGGCTGATGGTCACACATGGTAGTCGGCCAATGTCAGGCCCCAAGCTGTGTTGTCAAGCTTGGCCGAACCAAACCTCAGTTGAGCCACCATAAATCTGACCAGAGCGAGGCCAGAAGAGTTTTTTTCATCGAGGTGCTTGTTTGTTTGCTGCATTTTGCATGTGGGCCATCTTTGTGCAGCAAACGACCATGGCTTTTGCACATACGTAAGCTCTGTGCTTTCATAGGCCCATCACTGCTTGTACAAATGACAACATCATTTATGCTGTGTTCCCAAGCCTCAGATACTAAAATGGCTTAACGAACAGAGAAAGACTTTACATGATACAAAGATCAGACTACAATGAACTGATGCATACATTAAAACTGGACACTGTGGGGACGCTCGACTTTCACGCATCCCCTAATATTGTTATCCCCGCATGGCCTCGTCTCCTGTAGTGCATGTCTTTGCACTGGCAGCGGTAGGTGTGGTTGCAGACTAGTGCGAGAGATGGCATGAGTGTTGCGCTGCTAACGGCACTTAACAGCGGAGTTACTCAGGTGCAACAGGGAGTATGCTCTTCCTCTTCAACTTGGGGTCAGCGAACGGTGTGAACCTTTTGTGCGTGTGCCGACTTGCTTTGCAGGACCATCCTGCAAAAGGCTTAGGACCAGAATATCAGAATGGATGAACACGATCGTTCAAACGGGCTACCATTTGTGTGACCGTACATGCAAATGATTAGGCATTGGTTTCCAGCATAGGGGCGAATTTTCGCTTGCTATCCGATTGCGGAGAGTCAGACTTCTTCGATTTGTCGCGCACCCATCAGCATATTCTGTGGATAGTAACTTGGCTAGCTGGCATTAGGGTACGAAAGGTGCAATAAATGCCCTTTTGATTGTTTGCACTACTGCGTTGTCATTCCTTTGTCCCAAGAGCACATTTGAGACCCCACAACACACAAATGAATTAAGTGAAGTCTGTGGATGAACTAATGTGCTGCACAGTGTCGACAGCGCAGAAGTCAATGTCCGATGGAGGCAAGATGATAGCACACACTGATGGCTCATCACCCACACTGATGTGACAATTGCAGCAGCAGCAGGCGAGGGGCCAAGGTGCATGCCCGACACTGGGAACAGGGCTTTGAGAGGCTTGGCCAGCACAGAAACAGGCCATGCTGTACCTCAGCTCTCCCAGGACCACAAGCGTAGGCCGGGCAGCTTAAGGTGGCAACATTTATCCAGCGCAGTTTGTCAATGCCATCCCCTTTCAGCAGACCACCACTGGGCCTCTTCGATTTTCGGAGTTCTGGCAGCCCGCTGGCAGCCAGATGTCAGCCAGCTAGTTCCGGTTCTGACAGGAAGTCACGTGGGCTGGGATCCCAAGACAACCCGAACCTGCCCGAAGTTTGCAAAATCGAACGCCGGTACAGCTGGCCAAATGTAAACATGCTACCAGCATGGCAGCGCCCGGCGAGGCCAGCGCGCGCTCGGCGTAGTCGGCCCATTTATGCGTTACCAGCTTGAAAATATATTGACACGTGTACTTATCTTTATCGGGCAACCACGTTTCGCCGCCTAACAAAATGTTATCGCACAGCGCGGGACGCGTCTGCATGTATCCGAAGTTTCTGGAAAGTTATCGATGCTTCTATCCGCTGTCTGTTGTCGCCGAACCTTGTATTATCTGATTTCATCGCGTGACTCGAATGTTGTAGAACTTTGTGGAAGGCATGCAGGTCCCAACGATTAGTCTGGAACATTCGACGACTGTTGTATAAAAGCCGACGCGCTTGACCCGCTGATCAGATTTTCGACAATCGCCGACTGTGTTCGCCGCTATCGTTGTGCGTTAAGTGTAGCCTGTTTTGTGGGCACAGGTTCACCCAATAAAAGCTAGTTTTGTCTTTCACAGTACTGCTACTGTGTTCTTTAACGTCACTACCACGTGACAATATAATTGCATTCAGGAATACGATCACTTTCGCGCGATTTCACGCGTCTCGGCGCAGGACGCGTACTGGGCCAACCTCGCCTTGCGCAGCGCAACAGATGGCCCCCGACGCGGCGGATGACAAGACGCGAAATCGTGATTGTATACTCGAAAGGGATAGTTGGAGGATACCTGTTCGCAGCGATCACGTCGCCCAACGGCGACATTGATGAGTTGGCGCTGTGTCATCACAAGACATGAAAAAGCAGGTTATCGGGTACGTCTCATACGCATAAAATTTCGCGCCAACCTGCTTGCATGGGCTTCGATTTCAGAAAGTTTGTTGTGGCTGATGGTGCTTCTCATTTTGACCCCAAGGAGCTGGGGACGCGGCTGGCGCATGAAAATGCACGTCGCCTGTGACCAGCGAGACGTTTCACACGAAAAACATTGGTCGCAATCATGAGAGCAATAAGCCAATGTACGTGTGTATAATGTACAGAGTGCAATCAGTGTATTCTTATATCAACGGCCTGCAGTTCGACCACATATCGGTTTCGAGCTGCCACCTAAGCATACGACGGAGAGACGGATCGGACACGGGCTAGCTGCAAAGCCTTCGCTAATTGCAGAGATTGGAGAGATATACATACGCGAGATATGTGAAAAGGAACGCCACCAGTAAAAGACGAATCCAAAATGTACCGCAATGTGTGAATGAGCGTCTACAACTTGCGTGGAACACGATGCAGTTAACATGCACGCATGAGAGCGCGGCGCTCTGTTCACCGCTGCGAAGAAGCAATCAGGGGACACACACACATATACACACACACAGAAGCTTCAAACGGTTCACCATGGCTCATATCACACCGCTTCGCGATGCGGAACGGAGCGTTAGCACCTAAAAAGATAATGCTAGAAGTAAGGAAACCCGAAGATGACCGTAGACAGTTGGCTGAGCGAGGTAAATGTGAGTCCTCAAGCGCCCGCGTTGCAATCCGTGAAATCCCAGCAAAGATGGCGGCGAGCGCCCATCGCCTCTTTTAGTCGTCTGCTAGCCAGAGAACTTCCAGAGAGCAGCAAAATCGTCCTGGCAGGTTCTGGCAGCCCGCGGGTAGCTAGAACCACAGTATAGATACTTTTCAGTTCCGCTTCTCCTCGCCGCGCATGCAGCGAGTATGCGGCCCGCCTCTGCACCCGCCACCGCGGCGCTGCTGTCGAAGCTTGCGCCAAGGAAGCGTATCGTCTGCTATGGGCGCCTAGTGCTCCGTTGTGCTTTCGCACGGCGCTTAACTTCACGCTTCACGGCGTCATTATCTGCGCTGTACAAGCTTTAGGAGTTAGCGCACGTATGCGTACAAACGATCAGTGATTTAGAAAAAGGTGGGCATCGGCGATTACATTTCGTTTTTGGCAGAATCGTCGCTTTCGTGCGTGTACATTTCACGCTTTTGGTTTTTAATCCGTTCAAACGCTTTAAAACTGCTGTAGAAAACTACGTTGTCTATGAATCAGTTTATTGATCAAAACATCTATAAACAATGTTATAAATCGTGTGAATCTAATTGAGCGTCTGTGTATCTCGGCGCTGGCGTTCCATACCTTCCGCATTTGTATGGCGAAATAAACGGTGGCTTTATAAACGGTGGCTAGAACCATAGAGTTTCCTACAAGAATTACTAGAGGGAACTCTGGCGCTAGTGTCTACGAGAGCTGCAATGGGAGCGGTTGTCCCAGCATGGGAATTATGGGAAGTACATGGATTTGCCTAAACTTCGTCCTTTTGGCTTCAAACGGCTTTGTGACTTTGTAAACTCGTCATTTTCAACAGTATATTGCGCAATAAATAATTAAATAAACATCATTAACATTGCCCGACGGCAGGGTTCGAACACAGGGACTCTAGCACAGAAGTCTGATATTGAAACCATTAAGCCACGGACGCATGTATCGGCAAGCGAATGAAATGCTTGGCGCGTTTCGATTTGGCCACCTGGACAAGCTCAATCGTTGCAATTAATAGCAATTTTTTGCGTTCCCGGCGTCTTCTGCACTTCGAAGAATATAGATTGCGCCGAAATATACAATAAGATCTATATAGCGTAAAATACAAAGCCACAAAAACGTCTGAATCCACAAGCACGAAAATCAGACAAATCCATGTACTTCCCATCATTCCCATGGTAGGACAACGACTGCAGCGCCAGAGTTCCCTCTAGTAATTTTTTGTAGGAAACTCTATGGCTAGAACAATGCCTCCTTTACTAGATGCCTGCCGCGTCGCTAGTCTTCCCATTGGAGCGGAGGTTCCCGTAGTTCAGGGTAATGGCGGAGAGACGGCGCTCGCAGCCGACCCACTTCCTGTTGCGGAGGAAGTGACGATTATTAGGCTGGCACGCGCTCGACCAATGGCTTGACGAGACACCGCGGGTCCAGCCTCCGAGATCGCAACAAACGCCGCTAAAATCTCGGAGGCAGAGCTACGTGATTTAGGTTTGCAGCGGCCACCGCAGCTAGCGCTCGCAGCCGACCCGGTTTTACCCGGGTGGGGAAGAGTAAAGAGGAGAGGGGCACGAACCAGCTTCTCGGCTCACGTGGCAGGCATCTAGTAAAGGAGGCATTGGCTAGAACCAACTAATCTAAAAACGTTGGCTAGAACCGTTGGCTAGAAAACGTTGGCTAGAAAACGAACGCCCGGCGGAAGTGCGTCACGCGGTGGGCGGAGCAACGCGAGAAAAACGAAGGCGCTCTGGCTGGCTCTGGCAGCCCGCGGGTAGCCAGAAGTGGAAAATCGAAGAAGCCCACACTGTTGCGTGCACTGCACTGTGCAATTCAAACAACTATTCATACAACATTGTGTTTCTACCAACTTGCTGTATTTTCTCACTACAACTGACAAATACCAGTACGCACTGCACCCAGCCGCCACTATCTGCACATTTCGGCTTCACACAAGGCCAGAAATGGATGGAGGCACACATATTACTGGTGACACCATCTGGTTTCATTAGTACAAACTGCTCACAGCATAGCATCTGTACAGGGCATCATGTGTGTGAATGCACCAACTGTTGTGTGGAAACATGGCAGAAATTTAATAATGGCACGTTTACTTGTAGCAAGTATGTGACGCCCCCTCGGGCATAATCTTGGTTCGCCCGCCAAGCTCGGTGGCCTGCTAAAGCTCGGCATGCAACATTGGTCACCGCACCACAAAAGACGGAGCGAGCCAAGACGGACGGATGCCGACAGCTAACTTTAATTTCTATTCTTATTTCTAATTGCAGCGGCGGGAAATCTGAATGGAAATAGGGCCAGCATAGAAACGTAGGTTGCAGAGAATTGGAGCACTGCGAAGCCAGGAGAACACTTAGCCAAAGTAGGGCGATAAAGTAGGTCATGGCCAACACATAACAGTTAGGACTAAAGGTTTATTAGTTAGGGCTAAAAGTGTGTTTTTTGTTCTGTTTTTTCTTTTTTCCCCTGGTTATTGGTTTGGTTATTTTACTAGCTCTCTTTATTCTTCTAGAGATTCCCAGTGGTCTTTATTATAGTTAATTTTTTTCCTCGCTTTTACACTGTTAAATAACAGTAGGACAAGAGAATTCATGGGACGACCGGCTAGAAAAGCCAAGGAGGAAGGTGGGGACCTCGTCCAGTGTGAGAGGTGTGAACGGTGGTGTTATTTGGATGAAACGACATTCAACACCGTGGCGGAGGCGGAAGGGAACGGCTTCGTGTGCAGGCTGTGTAAGGTGATTGAGAATTTGGAGAAGCAGCTAAAGAGTGAAATGGCGAGGACAAAGGAGGAACTCGAGAAAGAAAAAACGAAACGCGCAGAGTTTGAGGAAAGGGTAGAGAGGGAGTGGGCCTCAAGAATGGAGGCTGTAGAACGAAAATGGAGTGAGGAGCGAGAGAAAGGGCAGCAATTGGAAAAACAATTGAAAGAGATGAGAGAGAGAGAAGCTGAGAGGGGGGCACAGCAGGAACTGAAGGAAAAGGAAGCAGGAGGATCACCCAGTGGAGCAGAATTGGGGGCAAACACGTTAACGTGGGGACCGCGAGAGACACAGGTACAGAGGGATGAGACGACAGGAGGCAGAGAAGGCGAGGAGGCAGGGAAGACCCAGCCGACAGAGACAGGAGGGAGGCAAGATTTGCTTGAAGACAAAAAGGTCTGGGTCGTTGGAAGCTCCAACGTATTGCGAATGCAAACAGCACTCCTCAGAACAGTGCAGTATGACAGACGAGTGAAGGTCGAATGCATGCCGGGGGCTCGATTCGAAGCTGTGGCGGAGAGAGCCAAAAGCAAACTGAGTGAAAACAGAGAGGGAAGAAACCTGGTATTTTTGCACGCTGGGGTGAATGACGTCCTGCAGAATAGGGGGCGAATGCTGGGCAGACAGATTCAAGAGGGAGTGGCGAAATTAAGGGCGACCTCTGAGGCGGTGCACATTGCCCTGTGTACTGTCCCAGAGGTCAGGGGACAGGGCCCTTTCATTGAAGAACAGGTAGTGGCGGCAAATGTAGTGATTAGGGAGTTGAGGCGAGCCCTCAGGTGGGATGTGGTGGAGGTGAACAGAATGATTGGGGGGAAAAACTTCCCCCTTTCGGCCCGGATGGCATTCACTACACTACACCAGCGGGATGGAAGGTAGGAACGAGGGTGGGTCGTAGGGCTCAGGCTTTTTTACAGGCACGCAGGGCGACCCTGCAAGCCAAAACGTAAAAGATGAAGGACAGGGGAGGGGGGGCAGGACAGGAGCACGGAGGAGGAAGAGGAAGAAGAAGGCAGTAAATGTGGGGTTCATCAACATGCAGGGGGGAAGAAATCGCATTAAGTGGGACGAAATAGAAGAACACTTACAAATGGAAAATTTTCAGCTGTATGGAGTTGCCGAAACCCTTTTAAGAGATGAGGAAGAGCCACCATTCATTGCGGGATGCACCTGGGTTAATTGGGTGCAACAGAAAAAGGAAAGAACGCAGAGGAGGAGGCCTTGGGGCGCTAGTGAAGGGACAGGACTGGGAAAGGGTAAGGGAGAGCTGCAGTGAGCACATGTGGCTCAAGGGCACCGTAGGGAATGTTGAGACAATCCTGGGAGTTGTGTATCTGAAAACGGGGAATGAGTCGAAAGAGGAGAATGCAAAACATTTCAAATGTATGGCCAAGGACATCAGGGAGTTAGCTATGAAACGGGAGACAATCATCCTAGGGGACATGAATGCACATTTGGAATACTTTGACGGGGCGACAGATGCAACAGGGCAGATATTGGTAGATTTTTGCGAGGCTCATGATTTTGTGATAGTTAATACTGAAATTAAATGCGACGGGAAAATAACATGGGAAAGAAATAACACCCACTCGACAATCGACTACTGCCTAATGTCCCACAAGCTGTATGAACGGTTGGGATGGATGGAAATTGATGAGGAAGGTACAAAAAGCCTGGGGAGTGATCACAAACGAATCAAAAGCAGTTTTGGAAGGACAGTACCACTGGTAGAAACTAAAGAAAGGAAAGGTATGAGCAAATTGAATGACAGGCAGCTACAAGAAGTGGCGAAAAACATTGAAAGCATGGTATCCAAGCAACCGCAAAGGGCATGGACATACGACGAGTTACTAGGTATTTTTAAACGAGAGCTAGAGAAGGGACAGATTAGGAAACTAGGAAGTAAGCAGGGAAAATATAAACCGAAAAGCTGGTGGGACCGAGAAGTTAAGAAGGCCATAGAGCAACGCAAAGATGCGTGCAGAAAACACAGAGCAGCGAAGAAAAGGGGAGCCACACCAGAAGAGGTGGAGACAAAATGGGAGGATTACCTTGCAATGAAAAGAGAAGCATTGGCATTAATTCAAGCCAAGATAGCAAAAGTTGTGGTACAGTGGATGTTAGAGATACGAAAAAAAGACAGAAATGCCTCTAAGAAATTTTGGGAACACATAAGGCAACAGAGTAAGAAGACAGAGGTGGTTCAGCACTCACTGACCACACCAGAAGGAACAAAGGTAGAGGGAGAGGAAGCTCAGGAATATATTAGGTTAACAATAGAGGCAGCATTCGCAGAGCAAGTGGGTAGCGAAAGGGAGAACAATGACAACAGCAGGACAGAATTAGAGGAGGAGTACAGAAGGATGACAAGTAAGGAATGGGACAGAATTGAACACAAGTTCCCCGTGGGAACAGCGACCGGACCTGATAGCATACCTATGAAATTGATAAGCATATTAGGCCAGAAAAGTAACTTAAAATTACGACAACTTTTTGAACAAATAGTAGTAGGGGGAGATGTTCCACAGGACTGGAAATCAAGCAGAATGATATTAGTTTACAAAGGTAAGGGAAGCAAGGACAACATTAAATCCTACAGGCCAATAACTATCACATCAGTCATATACAGAGTAGCAATGCAGATGGTGAAAAAGAGAATGGAGGAATGGGCAGAACGTGAAGAGATCTTGGGAGAACTGCAGAATGGATTTAGAAGGAACAGAAGGCTAGATGATAATTTATTTGTTATAACACAGTGCATAGAGGTAGCGACAGCCAGGCAGAAACCGCTATGGATAGCTTTTTTAGACATTAGAGGAGCCTATGATAATGTAAACCGAGAAAAGTTATGTAGCCAGTTGAGGGAATATGGTCTAGATAGAAAGATGATTGAGTTCCTACAACAAGTTTATACAGATAATGAGGTAGAGATAACATGGGAGGGGGAAACTGCAAAGCCAGCTAAAATAAGAAGAGGTCTCAGGCAGGGCTGTCCATTGTCTCCCCTGCTTTTTATGATTTACATGATCCAAATGGAAAAGAGACTAGAACAGAGCACAATAGGAACTGACATAGGCTATATGCTGGAAGGGCAGAAGGTAGCTCAAGTACTAGCCGGACTGATGTATGCAGATGATATTGTACTGCTTGCTGACACCCGAGTAGGGCTACAGGAACTAATGAACATATGTGGAGAGGAGGGAGAAAAATTGGGACTGCAATTCAGTAGAGAGAAGTCTGGGATAATAGTATACAATGAAGAAAAGGGGGAACCATTGGAAATACAAAGCACTAAGATTGATCATGTTGAAAAATACAAGTATTTGGGCATATGGCTAAATGAGGGCAAAAAGTACTTGGAAGAACAGGAAAAAATTATGATTGAAAAAGTGAAAAGGAACTCAGCTGTAATGAAACACAAGGCACTTTGGAACTATAATAGGTACGAGGTGGTTAGGGGCTTATGGAAAGGGGTTATGGTACCTGGCCTCACATTCGGAAATTCAGTACTGTGCATGAAATCGGAAGTTCAGGCATGCATGGAAACGAGACAGAGAAGTGTAGGCAGGTTGGCCTTAGGAGCACACGGGAGCACCCCTAATGACGGAGTGCAGGGGGACATGGGATGGACGTCATCCGAAGGTAGAGAGGCAATAAGTAAGCTAAAATTTGAACAGAGACTCCCAGCACTGGAGGAAAAAAGGTGGGCAGAAAAAGTGTGCAAATATCTGTACATGAAAAGTTTGAACACAAAGTGGACACTCAGAATGAGGAAGCTGAGGAATAGATACCTACAGCCGAGGGAGGGGGTCAAACGTGGTTCTAGTGTGGGAAAGAAGGTGAAGGAGACGGAAAGAAAAATGTGGGAAGAAAGAATGCTCGGAAAGCCAGCGCTATCAATGTATAGGTCACAAAAACAGGAGATTAAGAGAGAACTCTTATTTGATAACTCGCGGGGCAGCTCACTATTATTCGAAGCTAGGACGGGGATTTTGAGAACGAAAACATACAGGGCTAAATTTGAAGACGTGGACCTTCGGTGCACAGCTTGCGGAGCCGAAATGGAGACCACTGAGCATATAGTGCTGAGATGCACAGATTTTCGCCCGACCCTGGCAGAGGGAACAGTGACAGATATGGAAGGGGCATTAGGTTTTCCCGGGGAACGAGGGCAAATAGACGAGAAAAGAGTGGCAGTAACGAAGGGGAGGCTAGAGGATTGGTGGAGGAAGTCGAGGGAGAGATAATACCATAAATCGGGGAGATAATGTTTCCTCTACTGTTTTAGATAGTTATATTGGGGGGGGGGAGGGGAGTAAAAACTAGGTTAAGGAAAAGAGGATATAAAGAAAGGAAAAAAAGAATACTAAAGTAGGAGGGGGAGCAAAAGGCTAGGTGGCGCCAGCCGCCGCCCGTTACAAAGGGTATAGCCGCCATCCATCCATCCATCCATAAACACCGACGAGCACGGCTGCTCGCCGGTCAGTCATCGGTCAGTCATCGTTCAGCATCACCACGCTGCGGAGCGTCCGTCTTTCGGAGGGTGCCACAAGCCCTCCCTTGTTCACGACCCGGGGTGGATCATGACACTGGCGACGAGTACCTACGGAGCGTCCCACGCCGCCGCGAGCGGCGAAACACCGCCCCCCATTGCTGCCGCCATGCCGCTCTACGGAAGGCTCGAGCCGTTCGAGGGAGATAGGTCCGCCTGGAAAACTTACGATAAGCCCACGTGTTCCTCCGAGCAAACGACACACCCGAGGCCAAACAGCGGGACATTTTCCTGGCCAGCTGCGGGACCCGCGTCTTCAGCCTCTTGCTCGACCTTCTCAAGCCAGCCACGCCGCACGTTAAGACGCTGGGTGAGCTGCTTGCCATACTGCGCTCGCATTTTAACCCAGCACCGTCCACGCTAATGGAGCGTTTCCGCTTCAACAACCGGAGTGACCGGAGCCGCCGGGAAGGAGAGACCCTCGGGCAATTCGTGGCTGCGCTACGAGGGTTAGCGAGTGCCTGCGCCTTCGGGGACCAACTGGACTCGCTGCTCCGGGACCGTTTCGTCTGCGTAATCAACAACCCCGCCATGCAGACACGACTCCTGAAGCTTCCCGACCCGTCGCTGGACGACGCCGTGAAGGCAGCGCTGGCAATGGAAGCTGCCGCCAAGGATGCCGGCGAGATTTCCCGTGCGACTGGCTCACCGTCGGCGGAAGTGGCGGTCAACAAGTTCGCGACAAAGGGCAGTACCTGCGGTCGCTGTGGTGGTGCCCACTCCCCTTCACAGTGCCAGTTCTCTCAAGCACAATGCTTTACGTGCGGGAAAACTGGGCACCTGGCACGTGTATGCCGAAGTGGGAGGATGAACAGCAAGCAGCAGCCGGATTCAAGCCCAGGTACAACACAAGCCCGCGGCCAGGGTAGCCGTCGCAAGGGTACGCGGCGGAGGCATGCGGCAGCAAGCTCAAGTTCTTCCTCGGCCAGGATCCACGTCGTGGCCGAGGACCCGCCGATTTTCGACATGTGGCACACAGGCTTTGTACCGTCGTCTGTGCCGCCATACATGCTGACCGTCGAAATCTGCGGGCACTCCATTTCCATGGAGCTGGACACGGGGGCCAGCGTGTCTGTAATGGCCGGGAAGCTCTTCAAGCGTACTTTCCCTGGCGTGTCCGTCGAGGCTTCGGGCGTGATGCTGTGCAGCTCTTCCGGGCAACTCTCCCAGGTCCAGGGTCAGGCACAGGTCAGCGTTCGTTTTGGCGACAGGGAGGCAACCCTTCCCCTTTACTTAACGAAGGGGTCGTTGCCGACGCTGCTGGGCCGAAACTGGATTCATGTACTGGGCATTCGTCTGCCAGAGTACCCGGAAGCCATCCTGCATGTGGTGCAGAGCTGCCAAATCTGCCAGGGGCATCATCGAGCCTCGCGTTATGTGGAAAGCACCCCCTGGCCATTCCCACAGAGACCCTGGTCCTGCCTGCATGTGGATTTTGGGGGCTCTGGCGGTGGTGGCGGAGCAGCCTCCCTGCGCTTGGAGGACCTGCAGAGCCAGTTCTCCGTGCTGCACAACGAGAGCATGCAACTCAACACTCAGCTGGACGAGTGTCGCTCCTTGCTGTCCACAGTCAAAAACTCACACCTTCGCCACATTGAGCAGATGGAAAGCGAGGAGCTGGTTGTCCAGAAGAAGGTCCGCTCGGAAGTCATCCACCTCGAGGACAACATCGCGCAGATTCGTCTCGAGTACGAGAATCTACGCATTGAGTTCGAGGCGTCGTCGGTGTCCAGCGAGCAGGCTCAGCCAATCAACCGGGAGATGCGGCACATTATAACGAGCCTGCAGAGCCACAACAGGCAGCTCAAGAGCGAGGTCTCCCGCAGCAGGCGCAAGCTGCGCGAGGCTCAATCAGAGACGCAGAAGCTGAAGCAGAAGCTGGCTGCTGACCAAGGGTGCGGTCCCAGGCCTTTTGCCAGAGTCGGGAGCTCCAGTTGTCGCCAGGAACTTCCGTCCTGGCCCACCCTGGTCTGCCGGACAGGTGGTGTCCCCTGCCAGCGCCTCATCGCTGCTCGTGCACATGCCAGATGGGGCCATTTGGCACAGACACGCCGACCATGTCAGGCCTCGCCTCGGGACCTGGCCAGCACCCTCGACTGCCACTGAGTCCCAGCCCGCAGGAGGACTAGTGGCAGCACCAGTCGCTTCCAGAGGAGTACCACCCACCTCGGAGGCGGCAACCGTAACCAGTGGTGCGGCACCTGTTGGACCGGTGTCGAGCTCGGCACCACTCACGAGGCCGACCACTACGGACCCTCCAGATGGAGCGAGGCTGGCTCAGGCAGCACCCGGCGTTGCCACACCCGACCCATCAACACCGGTGCCCAGGCGGAGTACTCGACGGCGGAGGCCACCGGACCGTTACTCGCCTGGATAGCAGGCAGCATCGACCCAGCTAGGGTGGAGGCAGAGCCTCATAGTGTGAACATGGACGTTTGTTTTTCATTTGACAAACTGGGGGCAAGGGGTGTAGCAAGTATGTGACGCCCCCACGGGCATAATCTTTGTTCGCCCGCCAAGCTCGGTGGCCTGCTAAAGTTCGGCAGGCAACATTGGTCACCGCAACACAATAAACACCGACGAGCACGACTGCTCGCCGGTCAGTCATCGGTCAGCGCCACCACGCTGCGGAGCGTCCGTCTTTCGGAGGGTGCCACAAGCCCTCCCTTGTTCACGACCCGGGGTGGATCGTGACAGTACTTGTTTATCTTTATCGGGCAACCACAGTTCACTGCCTAACGAATGTTATCGCACAGCGCAGGACGCGCCTGCATGTATCTCAAGTTTCTGGAACGTTATCAATGGTTCCATCCGATGTCTGTCACCGAACCTTGTTTAATCTGATTGCATGTATGCGCGACACAAATAGTCTGGAACTTTGTGGAAGACAAGCGGGTCCCAGTGATTACTCTGGAACATTCGACGACTGATGTTTAAAAGCCGACGCGCTTGACCTGATGATCAGATTTTCGACGATCGCCGACTGTGTTCGCCGTTTTCGTTGAGCATTGAGTGTAGCCTGTTTTTTCTGCGCACAGGTTCGCCCAATAAATTTAGTTTCGCCATTCACAGTTTTGTTGCTATGTCCTCAACCGTCACAACCACATGACAATAATGTCTAAACAAGCTAAAGCTATGGTATACTGGAATGGGGTAGTGCGTCGTCCGGCGGTGAAAACATGCCTCTTTTTGCGATGACGGCCGGGGGCGCTGGAGCACGCCGGTCTATTGCAGCGCCATCGTTCCGGAGTTCATGCATGTATGTACAGAGCTCGCTGATTACTTGCTGTGGTTTTTGCAGCTCCGTCCGCACATTCCTTACGTGCACGGTGTGGGGATGCGCGCGTCCCTTGATATGTTGTTTTTCCGCGTAGGTCCCGTCTCCTGTAATCCGGCTTCGCCGCATGGTTTGATGTCCGTGGCAGTCAGTGTGGTTGAAGTGCATCGCGAGAGATGGCGCGAGTGTAGCTCTGCTAACGCCACCTAACAGCGGGGTTACTTGGGCGCGGAAAGAAGGCTCTTCCTCTTTGGCTCGTTGTTCGGCAAGCGGCGCGGACATTCAGTGCGTGCCCCAATCATTCATATTTAAAACAGCGCCAAAAAACACGGACAAGGAAGGACACAGGACAAGCGCTGGCTGCCAACAACACCTTTATTGGAGCCTGCGCAGATATATACAATTTGCAACAGGCATAAAGAGAGTGAAAGAAGGGGAGGGGAAGGCGAGTCATCGTCGGTCAACTACTGCTGCGCATGCATCAATAACATTAAACAATATAAAGGAAACCATAACATGGTGGACACAGGCCAAACTGCTTAACTTCTAAGGAACTTAAGTTCTTTATCACAAAGTGCTATGGAAGGGGAACTAACACAGGTGGCTCCTGACACATTGAAAATGCCTCAAAGATTTCTCTGGCCATCTGATTGCTGTACCTTTTCAACACATGTGTGTCGTCAAGGAGTGGAGAACAGCCACACTTGGCACAATGAACAGTCAGATTACTGCTAGTCTTAATCTTGACACAGTGCGCATGCTCACACAAGCGTTCATTGATACAGCGTCCTGTTTGCCCTATGTAAGTGCAGCCGCAAGAGGTGGGAATGGAATACACTACATTGGTACTGCAATCTACAGGCTTGGCGACATGTTGCTTATTGCACGGTCCAGGTGTTCTCCGGCTTTCGTTTATTTTTTTGCACATCCTTCCCAACTTGTTAGGCGCAGTGAACACGACCTTTATACCAGCCCGGCCTGCGGCTTTCTTGATGCGATGGGACACACCATGTATATACGGGATTGCAACAGTCTTGGTTAAAACATCACCCGCTTCGCGCTGTTTCTTGGAGGAACGAGCCTCTTGCAATAAAACTTCCGCCAAGGATGACAACAGTTGTTCAGGATAGCCACTTGCTTTAAGCCGCTGGACTTGATTGGCGAGGCTGCTGGACATCGAGTGGTGGCAAGAGCAACATGTTGCCAAGCCTGCAGATTGCAGTACCAATGTAGTGTATTCCATTCCCACCTCTTGCGGCTGCACTTACATAGGGCAAACAGGACACTGTATCAATGAACGTTTGCGTGGGCATGTGCACTGTGTCAAGATTAAGACTGGCAGTAATCTGGCTGTTCATTGTGCCAAGTGTGGCTGTTCTCCACTCCTTGACACACGTGTGTTGAAAAGGTACAGCAATCAGGTGGCCAGAGAAATCTTTGAGGCATTTTCGATGTGTCAGTTAGGAGCCACCTGTGTTAGTTCCCCTTCCATAGCACTTTGTGATAAGGAACTTAAGTTCCTTAGAAGTTAAGCAGTTTGGCCTGTGTCCACCATGTTATGGTTTCTTTTATATTGTTTAATGTTATTGACGCATGCGCAGCAGTAGTTGACCGACGATGACTCGCCTTCCCCTCCCCTTCTTTCACTCTCTATTCCGTGTTTTTTGGCGCTGTTTTAAATATGAATGATCCGTACCAACTAGCTCGCACTCAAACCCTTCTGAGCGTGCCCCGATCCATGCTTCTGCGAGACCGTCTCGCGAGGCCTCGTTCGAACGCGCCACCATTCGCGTGACTACGCGCGTACGACCAGGCGTTGGTGTCCAGCATGGGGCGAACATATTCGCTCGTTATCCGGTCGCGGTGTGTCAGACTTCCACGATTTGTCGCGCGCCCATTGGCATGTTTTCTGGATAGCAACTCGGCTAGCAGGCATTAGTCTACGAAAGGTGCAATAAATGCCCTTAAGATTGTTTGCACTACTGTGTTGTCGTTCCTTTGTCCCAAGAGCATGGGTGAGAACCCAAGATCTGGCTGCCCAACGTGGACCTCTTGGGGCATTGGACGATAGTTTTAACAGTTTGCTTCGTTCGAGACCTTTGTTTGAACCGAAGCGTAGGGCTAGCGTGGATTTCGATCGCTAGCGTTGGCGTCGTGCTTTCATGGGTGAGGCGACGGTGGCTGTAGTGTGTTTGAACTTTTCAACATGCTAAGCCTTTTCGCAAATGATTGTTTTAATGACAATCGTCGGTACGAGAGCCACGTGGTCTACATCCTGGGAGAACGAGGCTTAGCGCCCGCGGAGCATTGCCAAGCCCGAAGCGAGTGAGTACGGAAGCCTCGTGGGTGGTTTGAATTTCTTATGTAAATAGCTTCTTCTATCTCTTTGACTCTGATGAAGTCGCGGCTCTGGGAGCCAAGTGGCCGCGGGCCATGGGTGCCGCTACGGGCTGACTGGTATTACGGCCTGGCACCGGGCGCTCCGATACCGTCTGGGACGGTGGGCGCCGTCAACTCGGATGCTGTGTGCAACGAGCGGGGTAGGAACACCTAACAGAGCTGACGTCTTGTCGCGGCTGCCTGTTTTGTGCCCATTTTGGGTGTTGTTTTTTTGGATGCCGGTTGTTGGGTAGCGACGCTTTAGGCCTAAGGCGTTATGAAGCTGCCTGTTGCACGTGGCGAGACACAACCTGGTGGACCGTGGTGTTAAGGTGTTGCACTTTGCTCCCCTCATTCTATTTAGCCTCGCACGAATTGAAATTACTCATTCGACTCAAGGAGGCGAGCTTCGTTCACGTGAACTTAGCATCTGAATAGGCGCCTGATCTTTTGCTAGCCGAGTTGAACATCGTACCACGTGGGCGATGCGCATGGAGAATTCTTCACCCTTGCACTGCTTTAGTGTTTGCCGAGTGCGTTGATTGTGCGCAGCGTGAGTAGAGTCGCCCCTGGTTTGCTGTCACCTGCACATCATCTGCACTAGCTGCTGCCCCGGACTACGATTGAGCCACCACGGGCAATGGTGATGCTGTGGCCAGTTCGGCGCAGTGACTTCGGCGGCCACCTGTATCCAGCTCGCAACCCTCGGCAGCGGAGAAAAGAGCCGGCGGTCACCAACAGCTATGGCGGCTCTTGCCAGCAGGTTGCGTCGGTGTGAGCGACGCTTGCTCGTAGCAACAACTGCGCCGCCGTTTACGGAGTCCTGGCCGGGAATCATGCTGTCGAGTCTGCAGAGCTGCTGCTGTGACCAGTGGACGCCAGCGGTGTACCCCAAGGACAATGTTGGCTCGCATGTTACAGACAGCGTGTGGACATTTCCTCTACGCGGCCACTGTTGCATATACTACCTTGTTCGAAGCACGCGTTGATGTTAGACCGTGTGAAATTTTTTGACGGAATATGTAGTAATTTAAGGTTGGGGGGATGTGGCGCTGCGCGACTCTCACGCGTCCCCTGATATGTTGTTTTCCCGCATAGCTCCTGTCTCCTGTAATCCGGCTTCGCCGCGTGGCTTGATGCCCGCGGCAGTCACTGTGGTTGAAACGCATCGTGAGAGATGGCGCGAGTGTGGCTCTGCTAACGCCACCTAACAGCAGGTTACTTGAGCGCAGAAAGGAGAAGGCTCTTCCTCTTTGGCTCGGGGTTCGGCAAGCGGCGCAGACGTTCCACGCGTGCACCGATCCATACTTCTGCGAGACCGTCTCGCGAGGCCTCACCTCGGAAAGGACGAACGCAATCATTCGAACACGCCACCATTCGCGTGACCATACGCGCGAACCACGAGGTGTTGGTGTCCAGCATGGGGCGAACATATTCGCTCGCTATCCGGTCGCGGTGAGGCGGACTTTCGCGATTAGTCACGCGCCCATCGGCATGTTTTGTGGGTAGCAACGCAGCTAGCAGGCATTAGTCTATGAAAGGTGCAATAAATGCCCTCGTGATTGTTTGCACTGCTGTGTTGTCGTTCCTTTGTCCCAAGAGCAAGGGTGAGAACCCCACAACGGGAAGCACTGGGTTTTTAAATATCTTTGTGTGCTTGTGTGTGTTTGTGTGTGTGTGTGTCAGTGCACGTTTGTTTGTTTTCTGCAGTGAAACCTGGCACCTGCCCTTCTGGCTGGTGCAACATAAAAGGAATCCCATCTAGTGGACTGTCCATTTCGGCCGCTGCTGATTGGATGCAGCTGTACGAGCGAGGAGGAGATGAGCGGCCCTAGCCAATCAGGAACGGCCGAAATGGACAGCCCACTAGGTCGACTCTTACAGAATACCTCCCCTGGTGCTCCTTCCAGGCTTTTTATTATTGTGTGTTTCGAAATGCTAAATACATATGCATGCTTACCGAATGGAACGAGTAGATGAATGTTTGTTTGTCTTGTGCAACTGAAACACTAAGCAGACGATCAGGAACACTGCATGATCTGAGTTTGGAAACCTGCAAGCTTAGGCGTCATTATTGATGTATCCTAACAGTTTGTAGCATTTGTATTTTGTGAAATATATTAATTTCAATTGGTGTGAGAGCATTTTAGTTTATGAATGCAGAAAGTGTTGCACAACGTGTTTAAATTTCACGCGCTAGGCACGCGATCTATCGCAGCGCCCTAGTGGTGATGTCATCGCAGAAGCGTCCCCGGTTCTCCCATTGTTTTGACACATTGCCCCATTCAAGTACACCATACTAAAGCTTTGTCACTCACAAACGTGTTTTTTGCCTCGGCCTCCATTTGAAATTTGTCTTGGAAATAAATAGTGAAAGAGTGGTTTCTGTGGTGGTTGAATGTAGTGACTATTGTGTGCCCTCTAGAGTGTCATGCAAAGGAGGATGAGGGGGATGATCCAACAAACCAGCTGATGCGTGCCTACCGACAGGAGCAGCGTGTGTACACAGAGAAGAAGCAGAATGTGCTCCCTAAGGGGGCTCAGAGGGAGCAGAAGGTGAGCATTGTTTTGGATTCTCTTGTGGAAAGTGGTTGAGCACACACCTTTCCTCCAACTTTGGCCCATTCTAGTTTCCGTGCTTATGTTCTAGTGAACGCATTTTTACGTAATAACAAGCAACATTTTAGCATACTGCAGCCAAAGCCTTGTCAGCCAGCCAGGGAAAATAACGTACAGCCACACAGCAACCTTCCGTAACATGTTTATCCCGAACCTTGTTGCCTTCTGGGGGGAGCAGATGCCACATAGTACATGCAGTTTCATAGTCTCTTGGAAGCAGTATTCCAACAGATGAGGGTGACAGCTTGTCATGTGTTTATTTTCTTTTAAGGTATGCACTTGCAGCACACGAGTTCAAGCAGAGTCCTTCCATGTTTTATGGTCACGAAACTCCGCCATTACACTCTAGGAGAGGTTCGTACACTGCTCAAAGCTGCCATGCCATGGCACCACTGTGCCTCAGCGGGCATCGTTCGCGTACTGAAACGCTTGCATTGTGCGACACGAATGATTGATATGGTGCGTTCTGTGCATGTGTTGTGCCTTTTTTTGAGTTCTTGACCGTTGAGCTGAATTCGCGGGCTGGCACGACGATGTGGAACAAGTGTTGCATGCTGGGGTACCGTTCCGACTAAAAGGAACGACCAGAAATGTGTTGTTGGCGTGACAAGGACCAGCACGAGAAATGGAAACGGGACATATTGCAGCAGAAAAGTGGCAGTTTTAACTTTGAATGCAAGTATACACGTGTGTGCGAAACACTTCGACGCCTCGGACATCATCACTGCCTACAATTTCAATATAAACAGCAACGCCATGTCTCTGGAGCATGAAAAGCCGACACTGAAGCCTAACGCCACCACAAGGATTTTTGAAGACCTTCCAGCGTATCTCATGAAGCCCAAACCTTGGTCCTGCTCTTTGGCAGTTCGACTCTGATGCGAACGACCACATGAGTCATCAGGTATGATTGAAAGGAAGCGCAGTAGAGGACAACAGAAGACTGGATGGTGCGACGAAATTAGGAAATTTCCGGGTGCTAGTTCAAATCGGTTGGCGCAGCACAGGGGTAATTGGAGATCGCAGGGAGAGGCCTTCGTCCTGCAGTGGACAAGAATAGGCTGCTGCTGCTGCTGCTGCTGCTGCTGCCGCCGCCGCCGCCATCGACTGCGAGACATCGACTGCTGCTGCTGCTGATGATGAAATCCGAGGGAAGAAGGACGCGACGACAGGCAAAGAGGGCAAGCTGGGAAGGGTTTCTTTCGGGTGTAAATTCGTATACTCAAGAGGCTAAAGTATGGATGGGATAAGAAGGCTAAAGGGACAAGAAATTCATTGGTTGCCCCTAGTGAACGATGAAACGAACAGCTTGGAAAACCGAGCTGATGCTCTTGGCAAACATTTTTAGCATGTTTCCAGTTCTAATCTTTATTCTGAGGCATTCCTAAAGCACAACCAAGTAGCAGAACGCGAGGCCATTGACCACAAATTCAGACAGAACGAATCCTACAACCTGACTTTTAACATTGTCGAGCTGAGAGCCTCCTTGACTGCATGTCAGAGCTCTGCACCTGGACCTGGTAGGATCATATGCAACATGATTAAACACCTCCCCAGTGATACTCAAATAATGCTACTCGCACTTTTAAATGCTATGCGAGCTGCCGGGTACCTTCGTACTGCATGGAAAAAAGCCCTTGTCGTTCAGATTCTGAAACAAGGCAAAGACCCCACATTAGTAACAAGTTAATGCCCAATCACCCTCACAATTTGCATTTGCAAACTTTTTGAAAAAAATGATCAACCGTCGCCTTTTACACTTCCTTGAGGCAAGCTAATTTCTTGATCCATATCAATGCAGTTTTAGAGAATGACGCTCTACAACCGACCCTTGTGCGCATCGAAGCAAACATTCACGACACTTTCGTACATAAAAAATCCTCCTTATTCGTGTTTCTTCATATGGAAAAGGCATACGATACAGCTTGGCGTTATGGAATCCTGCACGACCTATTGGTGCTGTGGCAATATTACTGCGACACCATCTGTGCCCAACAACGTTGACGATGAAGACGACGACCTCGTGTGTGCAAGCGAGGGTGCTAGAGAAGCCTAAACTGAACGCTTGTTTTAATTGTCTAGATTAAACACTGCTCTCCGCCTAGGGACAAACCGCGAGGCACATTTGACAACGTGGGACGAGTTTTGCCGTCGGCTACATGACACCTTCGGAAGCACTGATCGCCGAGGTAATGCACGCCTTCTTGAGTTGCGCATTCAGAAGCCCAACGAAAGTGTCTCCATGTTTGTCGAGGACATGTCTCGTTTGTTTCGCCGCGCGGATCCCAACATGCTGGATTCAAAGAAGCTGAGCCATCTCATGTGTGGCGTCAAAGAACAGCTATTCGCTGGTCTCGTGCGTAACCTGCCTACAACAGTGGAAGAGTTCATTAAGGAAGCCACACCAATCGAGCGGGTGCTCCAGCAGCGTTGTCGACAGTACGAACGCCTGACTAACGATGCGCCTGCAGGAGCCGCAGTACTCACAGTGACAGACGAGACCTCGCTGCATCAACTGATAAGAGACATTGTGTGCGAGGAGATTGCGAAGCAATCTGTGACACCGAAGGAGTTTACTGTTGCTTCGGTCGCTGAAGTTTTTCGCCAAGAAATTCGGCAAGCATTAGCATCTCCTGAGCCACTCCCTGAACCGTGTCCCGAGCCGCGCTTCGAACCGCACTTCGAGCCACGCACATATGGCTACGCAAACGCTGTCCGTCACCTGCTTTCTACCGTGCCGGTACAGCAGTACCACTAGCGGCCACCTATTGCTGCCTGGATACAGAGGGAGCATTTCAGGCGACCCCAGCTTCGTAGGACCGATGTATGGCGTACTGCTGATCGCCGACCATTGTGTTTTCAATGTGGCGAACCAGGGCACGTTTATTGTTTTTGCCCTCATCGCCAGGATGGCATCCAGGAAATGTCACCTGCCACTCCGCGACCGTTTCCAGAGAGACATCGACGCTTCGACGACAGTGTCACTCGGGAACAAGGCAGCCCAGCTAACCTCCGGTCGCGCTCGCCATCTCCGTTGCATTATTCTTCGCCGAACCGTCGCAGTTTCGCCGACGTGGTGAGAGGCCGCTCTCCAAGCCCACGGTGGGGAAACTGAAATCGGCGACCTCCGGGGGGAAGGTTGCAAATCGTCGAACCGCCGAAAGTCCCCCAACATTACAGAGGAACGAGCAGAGCAACCCGGAGAAACGGAACGCTGACGAATTTGTGAGCGCCGACCTACTCTTAACAATTGATGGGCACGACGTGACAGCTTTGGTTGATACTAGCGCAGACTTTTCGATAATGAGTGAGCAGTTGGCAGACCGGCTTAAGAAAGTCAAAACGCAATGGACGGGCCCTTATATTGAACATGCCGGGGCCAGATAATGACACCTACAGGAAAATGTACTGCACGACGCCGGATAGGAAATACAGCTTTTTTCGCCACTTTTATGATTTTAAAAGAGTGCTGCAGATCACTCATCCTTGGAATAGACTTCTTGTGGGAGTACGGTGCCGTGGTTAACATACGGGACGGCGAAATAACCTTGTCAACTAGTACAGCGACGAGCCACGACCAACCGTGGCTGCGCAGAGCACCAACGTACATCATTACGTGTCGCCGCCGCCGACGTCTCCATACCACCGCTATCATGCAGTCTTGTCTCCGTCAGTTGCGGAGAACAGTTTAACAAGGACGGTGTAGCCGAACAACAAACTACACTTCTGTTCCATCAAGGTGTTGCCATCGCTCGCAGTATCGTTAGCCTAATCAGTGGTCGCACAGAGGTACTTCTGACAAATTTCACCAATGAACACCGGCAGATCAGTAAAGGCACCACTGTGGCATACTTTGATGAAAGTGACCACGTTCAACACTGCTTTGCTGTAAAAGAGGAATCGACCACCGATACGATGCCACATTCACCTATCATCGACGTTGACCCAGGTTTAGTTCCGCAACAGAAACAAAGTCTCGGGGAACTGCTTGACGATTTTAAGGACTGCTTCTCTACAACGTCCCGAGTGCGTCAAACACCAATGACGAAACACCGCATTACTATGGAGGAAACAGCAATACCCATTCGACAGCATCCGTATCGCATGGCTGAGAAAGAGCGTGAAGCAATCAGCAGCAAGTCAAGAAAATACTAGAAGATGATGTCATCCAGCCGTCAAAAAGCCCTTGTGCATCGCCCGTGGTACTCGTTAAGAAGAAGGATGGTAGCCTGCGGTTTTGTATTGATCATCGCAAGCTCAATCGGGTTACAAAAAAGAATGTGTATCCCTTACCACGCATCGACGATTCCCTCGACAGATTACAGCATGCACGGTACTTTTGATCGATGGACTTAAAAAGTGGATACTGGCAAATAGAGGTCGATGAGCGGGTTCGCGAAAGGACTGCTTTTATAACGCCTGATGGGCTCTATGAATTCAAAGTTCTCCCTTTTGGTTTGTGTTCTGCCCCAGCCACATTCCAAAGACTAATGGATACTGTTCTCTCAGACCTTAAGTAGAAGACTTGCTTAGTCTACCTAGACGATGTCATTGTTTATTCTGCCACATTTGATGAACATCTCAGACGGCTACGGTCGGTTCTTCAATCCATACGGTCTGCTGGGCTTACCTTAAAACCTGAAAAGTGCCGTTTTTGGCTATGAAGAACTACAGTTTTTGGGCCACGTAGTAAGTCACACAGGTGTGAAGCCTAATCCTGAGAAAATCGCAGCCATCGCAAAGTTTTCAAGGCCTACAGACAAAAAGGCAGTCAGACGCTTCCTGGGCCTATGCGCATATTACCGGCGATTTATTGCGGGTTTTGCACGCATCGCCTCACTGCTCACCTGCTTAACCAGAGAAGATGTTACGTTTGTGTTACGTTTGCGAGAAGCAGGAGGCGGCATTTAATGAGTTGGAGCACCGTCTACAAACTCCGCCTGTTCTTGCCCACTTTGACGTGGATGCGCCGACAATGATCCACACTGATGTCAGCAACGTAGGTCTTGGCGCGGTCATTGTTCAGTGGCAAGATGGCGCTGAGCGAGTCATCGCTTACGGGAGTAGAACATTGTCACGTGCCGAGTCAAAATACTCCACCACAGAGAAGGAATGCTTGGCTGTAGTATGGGCAGTTACCAAGTTCCGCCCGTACACATACGGCCGCCCATTTCAAGTTATAAGTGACCACCATTCTCTCTGTTGGTTGACCAACATGAAAGATCCATCTGCACGTTTGGCACGCTGGAGCCTACGGCTTCAAGAGTATGACATGACAGTGGTCTATAAATCGGGAAGGCAGCACTTAGACGCTGAATGCCTTTGCAGATTGCTGATCGAGTCATCAGGCGGAGATGATGACGAATCCGCAGGATTTTTAGGAGTTGTTGATGCGACCACCATCTCTCAACAACAGCAAGAGGACCAGGAGCTTGCGTCACTAATTGATTTCTTAGAAGGCCGCACCACAAACAAGCCCAGATTGTTCTCAAGGCACCTGTCATTATTCTGCCTACGCAGCACTGTTCTTTTTAGGAGGAACTTCTCTTCAACAGGGAAGAGATACCTACTAGTCGTGCCTAAAACTCTCCGCAATGAAATTTTGCAGGCCTGTCACGATGAAGCTACCTCAGGTCACTCAGGCTACACAAGAACATTAGCACGGATCAAAGAAAAGTATTACTGGCCACGGCTCGCACCACAGGTGAGGCACTACGTTCGAACGTGTCTTGACTGTTAGCGACGAAAAGTGCCACCTACAAAACCTGCCGGACTATTACATCCCGTTCCAGTGCCGGAAACACCGTATGCACAAATTGGGATGGACCTTTTGGGCCCATTCCCAATATCTGCTGCCAGAAATAAGTGGATCATAGTCACGACAGATTACCTCACGCAATATGCTGAAACCAAGGCACTTCCTAGCAGCACAGCAGCCGAGGCCGCACAGTTCTTCATCGAAAACGTCGTCCTGAGGCGCGGTGCTCCAGCGGTCATCGTAACCGACAGGGGAACCACGTTCACGGCTGAACTTTTGAGAACTGTACTTGCCCTCAGTGGCACGGCACACAGAAGGACGACAGCCTATCACCCGCAAAGCAATGGACTTACGGAGCACCTCAACAAGACTCTCGCAGACATGCTGTGCATGTATGTCGATGTGGAACACAAGAAGTGGGACCAAATATTACCCTACGTAATGTTTGTTTATAATACGGCTCGGCAAGAAACAAGAATGACGCCATTCAGCCTCCTACACGGTCGAAAAATTACTACAATGCTGGATGCTGTGCTTCCTCATGATCCCAGCGATTCTGAGACTGACACCGCAGATTTTACAGAGCGCGCTGAAGAAGCAAGACAGCTCGCGCGCATTCACATAGCTAGCCAGCAAGACCGTGATGCCCGACGTTACAATCAACACCATCGATGCGTCGTCTATCAGCCCGGCCAAAGAGTCTGGGTTTTGGCTCCAGTACGATGCCGAGGCCTCGCGGAGAAACTTTGCGCCGATACTTCGGACCGTACAAGGTTCTACGACACCTTAGCGACGTCAACTATGAAGTCGTTCCTGACAGCCCATCCTGCTCGAGACGCCGTCAGGACCTACCTGAGACTGTGCACGTGGTGCGCATGAAACCTTATTTTTCTGAATGACATTGACACTCTCTGGTTTGCTGGACACCGGATGCTACCCGCCGAGCATCGGGACTATGCTCCTTCTGGAGGGGGGCAAATGCCGCGACGCCATCTGTGCCCAACAACATTGACAATGAAGACGATGACCTCGTATGTGCAAGCGAGGGTGCTAGAGAAGAAGAAGCCTAAACTGAACGCTTGTTCTAATTGTCTAGATTAAACACTGCTCTCCCCCTTTGTCTCAAGTGAGCCGTGACAATATGTTAAACATTATAGAAAGCTACATACACAACTGTACATTCTGGATGAAAATAGGCAATGCACTGTCAGGTGCATCATAAAGGAAACTGGGGCACCCCAGGGAGGCGTACTCAGTTGCGCGCTCTTTGTCGTTAAGATGAACACGCTTCGTACATCATTACCACCAGTTGTTTTTTATTCTGTCTACGTCGACGACATGCAAGTAGGTTTCAGATCCTGCAACCTTACTATGAGACAAGTACAAGTTGTGAGAGACAAGTACAACAGTGCTTGAAGAAAGTTTCTAAATGGGCAGATAAAGCTTGATGTGGGCGAGTTGGTTTAATATACTTAAAGAAAAAACGGCGCTACAGAGACGCGGACTAAAAGAAGTACACGTATGACGGATAGGCACTAACTTCCAACTATATTTTATATATATTGTAACAGATAGGAAAGGCACGGACAAGAGGAAAGAAGAGAAGACGAAGAGGACGAAGAGTTGGAGAGGCCGAGCTGCGCTACTATCACGCTATGATCATCATTCATCGCCTGTAAATAAAACCATTTCTTCACAACTCTTCGTAACAGTTGTGGTGGAGGTGCGGGGTAATCGACATCCGAAGACGGAGGCTGAACCAGAACTTCTTCGACGGAGCCGTCGCATTGCTGGACTCCCACCGAATCTACCGGAGTTGAATATGTCCCACGACGCAGACGAACAACGGCCCATTCCAACAGCTGCGCCGACAAGTTCCGTTCTACAACTGAGAGATACGCGTCCCTTCACCGGAAGATCAGACGAAGACGTCGAGGAATGGCTCATCCATTATCACCGGGTGAGTGCCGCCAACAAGTGGAACAGCGCTTCTCAGCTTTCGAACGTCGTGTTCTTTCTAACGGATACTGCGTTGCTGTGGTTCGATAATAACGAGGAAACGTTCACAACATGGGGAAGATTTGTTTCCGAAATCAAAGAGTGATTCGGCGACTCCGCGACGAAAAAGAAAAGGGCAGAACAGACGCTACTGCAACGTGCGCAAGTGCCAGGCGAAACCTGCACGACCTACATTGAGGCGGTAATAAAACTGTGTAGGATGGTGGACTCTGGAATGTCTGAGGAAGACAAAGTCGGCCACATCCTGAAAGGAATTGCCGAAGACGTTTATAATTTCCTCATCGCAAAAGACAACCTGGCTTCCGTCACTGACATCATTCGGCACTGTCGTACTTTCGAGCAGCTGAAAACGAGGCGCATCACACCGAAGTTTGGCAGGCTAGCCAATGTGACGACAGTTGCAAGCGTGGACAGCAACCAGCCCCTCGATCTTGCATCAACGATCCGACAAATAGTCGGGAAGAGCTCAGCCTGCACGCGCAAGGGACACATTCAGGCACTCATAGCTTTCGCCTACCACCAGATTCGAGCCAAACGTGGCATCCTTCTCCCCGTATCCTGCGGCGAGGGGCACCGAGGATTATGAACTCGCGCCCCGACAGCAGCCACGTCTCTACGACAGAGGCGCTACTTATGACGCTCGGCCACAACGAGAGCAGCCGCGTTTTTACCCCCGAGGCCCTGTGACTTCTGTCAGGCCGCGACAAGAAGAGCACCGACCCTACTACCACGACGTGACTTATGAACGCTATAACGGATTTCAGCGAGGCGCAGAGACACGTTATCCACATGACAACGAACTTTCTCGCCGCCCGCAGCAGCCTAGAATCCGTTTCGAGGAAGATGCTGTGAACCGCGACCCTCCCGTGTGCTACAACTGCGGTTCCACAGGCCATATAGCACGGTATTGTCGCCAAGGCGACAATACTGTGCAACTCTTCGTAACAATATTATTGCGATATTATCGGTAGATACTCGAGAGACGAGCCGCTGCGAGAACGACGACGAAGTGGGTCTGTGCCCTTGGCGCGAGTGAATGTCGGCCTGGCGCTCTGGCTCCAATCCAGTGTAAATAGCCTGTAAATAGCCTCTTTCGTCTGTTTCTTTCTGCACGTATTAACGAATAATCCCGATATTTGTTTAGACATTATTCATCTAGACGGCATTTCAGCGATCCCCGTCCTCGCCACGGAACTCCGGAGTGGTCGGTACATCGAGCTTGTCACCATGCCTCCCGGTGACGAGCCCACCTCTGCAACGGCTTCGGCTGGTCCGACTGCTCCAATCGTCACGGTCGCCCCACATCGCGACCCTGGTGTGTTCTCTGGCCTGGAGGGACAGGACGTTGACGAATGGATCAAGCTATATGAACATGCCAGCGCTAATAACAGGTGGGACCCAACCATTATGCTCGCCAATGTCATCTTTTATCTCAGCGGCACCCCACGCCTGTGGCACCAGACGCATGACGACGAGATAACCAGTTGGGACAATTTCAAAGAAAAGCTCAGGGAACTGTTCGGCGACCCCATTGGCCGCAAGGTTGCCGCGAGAAAGGTTCTTGCGTCTCGTGTTCAGACATCTACAGAGCCTCGACGTCTTGGCTCTATGCCGAAAAGCTGACAACGCTATGTCTTAAGCTGATAAAGTGTCACATGTTCTAAAAGGCATCACCGCCGACGCTTTCAATTTGCTTGTTTTCGGCAACGTCTCGACAATCAACGCCATCATTAAAGAATGCCGTCGCCTTAAACAGGCTAAGAGCCGCCGTATCACACACTACATCACGCGGCTACCCAACACTGCTGCTACGTCGACATGTGAGGGTCGACCACGTCAGGCTACCAACTGTGACGACGTCACCCGTATTGTTCGCCGCGAGCTCGAGGCCACCTGTTCGCCAGCTTTCGCCGCGACGCCTGCCGACCCGCCAGCAACCACGATTGCAATGATTCAGGCCGTAGTCAGACAGGAATTTGAGAACATGGGTCTGAACTCCGTGTGTACAACGTCTCAACCTAATGTTCCCCAGTTCTCTACCGGACCTCCTCATCCCCGGCAGTCCTTTTCTGCCATATCTCGCTGCAACCCGTCCGAATGGCGTACCCCTGATGAGAGGCCGATTTGCTTCCACTGCTGTCGCATCGGCCACGTCGCTCATCACTGCCACAACCGATGGCCACCACCTCCTCAGACATACGCCGCCACTTATTCCCGCACTTTTGGACCTTCTGTTCCCTATGCCACCTGCCATGAACCCAGTGTTGCTGATGCCTCTGCTACCTCGACGACGTCATATAGGGTATGTTCGACTCGCCTGCACCACTGCGAACCAGTTCACAGCGGTTCACGAAAAGTTCAGAAACTGTGCAGCTCGATTCCGGAGGTGCAGGCCCAGCGAAACACTCGAAACAAATGCAAAGGTGCAGACGCGGTTTAGGCGTTATGCTATGTCAGACTAATGTGCACGGAGTGCGTAAGTTTGAGAGGTCCTGAACTGCAGGTATGATTGGTTTCCGGGGTGTAAATACACACCACAGCTGCATAGACACATCAGACGTGCGTAAGCGGGGTTTTAACGGTGCTCGCGCCCGTGTGCTGCGTCGTCTGCTTCGCACCTGTATGCCTGCACCAAGTCGGCACCGACAGTGGAGCGGTTGCAGCAAAATCATGAACCAGCCCTGCACCTTTTGAAACGAACGTCGTGGTTCCGCGGGCGCCATTGCTGCACCGCTGAAACGAATGGCAGGGTGCAGCACCTCGCGAACTGGTTCATGTGGTGCAGGCGAATCGAACGTACCCATAGTCTTCTCGCCAACGTTCGACACTCACCTTGAGCGTCTAACAACTATACTTGATGTATTTCGCAAGGCGAAGCTGCAACTTAACTCATCCAAATGTCGTTTTGGCCACCGTCAACTTACTCTTCTGGGCCATCTCGTTGACGCTTCCGGAGTACAGCCTGATCCCGACAAAAATCGCGCTGTCCGAGATTTTCCGGTTCCGAAGACAGCCACAGACGTCCGAAGTTTTGTAGGACTATGCTTGTACTTTCGTCGTTTTGTTCCAGATTTTGCGACAATTGCTAGACCCTGTGGGGATGCGCGACTCTCACGCGTCCCCTGATATGTTGGTTTTCCCGCACAGCGCACGTGGCCTGGCGCCCGCGCCGGTCGGAGTGGTTGAGGCGCAGTACGAGAGATGGCGCGAGTGTTGTGCTGCTAACGCCGCCGACAGGCGCCGACTGGGGCGCCAAAAGACAAGGCGCTTCCTCTTGGGGGTCGCGACAGCAAGCAGTGCGGAGGTGCCGTGCCGCGCGTGCGCCAATCCATGCTTCTGCGAGACCGTCTCGCGTGGCCGCCTTGGAACGCGCCACCGTTCGCGTGACCGTACATGCGAACGTCCAGGCGTTGGGATCCAGCATGGGGCGAACTTATTCGCTCGCTATCCGGTCGCGGTGAGTTGGACTTATAGATTTGTCGCGCGCCCATCGCCATGTTTTGGGGATAGCAACTCGACTAGCAGGCATTGATCTATGAAAGGTGCAATAAATGCCCTTGTGATTGTTTGCACTACTGTGTTGCCGTTCCTTTGTCCCAAGAGCACCGGAGGAGAACCCCACAACCCCTCACTAATCTTTTGAAGAAAGGCGTACAATTCTCGAGGGGCACTTCAGAAGCCGCCGCCTTCTCTCATCTCGTCACTCTTTTAACCTCACCACCCATTCTCGCCCGCTTCGACCCTGATGCCCCTACAGAATTGCGTACAGATGCCAGTGGTCATGGCGTAGGTGCCGTCTTAGCCCAGCGTCGGTGTGGCCAGGATCGCTTATTGCTTATGCGAGCCGCCTCCTAGCACCATCGGAGCGCAACTATTCCATTACGGAACGAGAGTGCCTTGCTGTTGTCTGGGCGGTTGCGAAGTTCCGTCCTTACCTTTACGGTCGCCCTTTTTCCGTAGTCACTGACCATCACGCTCTCTGCTGGCTCTCATCGCTAAAAGATCCTACTTGGTCCTACTTGGCTTGGTCGATGGGCTTTGAGGCTACAAGAATTTCATATTCCGTGGTCTACAAGTCTGGCCGCCTGCACCAAGACGCTGACAGCTTGTCGCGTTACCCTGTTGACGACCCTGACTCCTCCGATATTACCAGTGCTGCTTGCGTATTCTCTGTATCACAGCTGCTTCATTTCGCCGACGAGCAACGTCGTGACGCCTACATCAGAGCACTCATCGACCGTTTTGAACACTCTCCGGCCGATGCCACTCTACGCCTCTTCGTCCTCTGCGACGGTACTCTGTACCGTCGTAACCTTCATCTGGACGGCTCTGAGTTCCTACTTGTCATACCTAAACACATCCGCTCAACCGTTCTAGAAGAGCTTCACGACGCACCAACGGCAGGACGCCTCGGCGTATCTTGAACCTATGACCGTGTACGTCGCCGCTTTTTCTGGCTGGGCCTTGCCCGTTCTGTATGACGTTATGTCACTGCTTGTGAACTTTGCCAACAACGCAAGAAGCCTTCCCAGCTACCCTCTGGTTACCTGCAGCCGCTCGACATCCCTGCCGAGCCCTTCCATCGTGTTGGCTTAGACTTTCTCGGTCCATTTCCGGAACCTACATGAGGAAACAAGTGGGTTGCAGTCGTGGCTGACTATGCGACCCGCTACGCCGTAACCCGCGCTCTGCCGACCAGTTGCGCAACTGATGTTGCGGACTTCCTTCTACATGATATAATTTTGATGCATGGTGCTCCTCGTCAATTGCTAACAGACCGTGGCCGTACGTTTTTGGCGAAAGTCATTGACGACATCATGCGGGCCTGCTCCATTCAGCATAAATTTACTACCTCCTACCAGCCTCAAACGAACGGCTTCACTGAGCGTTTGAGCCGCACCATTACAGACATGCTATCCAAATACGTTTCAGACGACCACCGTGACTGGGACCTGGCTCTACCCTACATTACCTTTGCATACAACTCTTCCCGTCTCGAAACTGCCGGCTTTTCCCCGTTTTACCTCTTGTATGGCCGCGAACCGACGCTACTACTATACACCGTGCTTCCTTCCACCTCAGCTTCAACTAGCGCTTATGCCCGTGATGCAATTGCCCGTGCTGACCATGCTCATCAACTTGCGCGCGTTCGTCTACAAGTCTCTCAAGTCAAACAGAAGCGACGCTACGACCTCCATCACCGTGATGTCCATTTTGCGCCCGGCACCCTCGTGTTGCTTTGGTCACCATCGCGTAAAGTTGGCCTTCGTGAGAAACTGCTTTCCTGTTGTACCGGCCCATATCGCGTGCTCCGACAAGTGACCGATGTCACCTATGAAATTGTTCTAGCCACGCCCACTACGTCCTCCGGTGTGACAACGTCACCCGACTCAAGCCCTACAACTCTCCACGTGCCTTGGATATTTAACAGCACCGTGACGGCACTTTTGCCGCCGGGGGGTAGTGTTACGATATTATCGGTAGATACCCGAGAGACGAGCCGCCGCGAGAACGGCGACAAAGTGGGTCTGTGCCCTTGGCGCAAGAAAATGTCGGCCTGGCGCTCTGGCTCCAGTCCAGTGTAAATAGCTTGTAAATAGCCTCTTCCGTCTGTGTCTTTCTACACTTAACAATATATATATAGTTATATACTCTCTCTATATATATATTTAAACTATATTTATATATATAAACCCTGTTTCTTCAAATAAAATTTAGTTGGAAGTTAGCACCTGTCCGTTGTACATGTACTTCTTTTAGTCCGCCTCCTTATGGCGTTATTTTTTTCTTCATGTGGGCAGACGAAAACGAGTTCAAAGTAAACTCCCAACAAGAGTTCTTCCCAATAAAGAAGAAAGAGCTTGCTGCTGATACCACTGTCTAAATGCATGGGCAACAAACACCTGTTAACAAAGAGCACAAGTTTTTAGGCATTATACTTGACTCTAAACTGACTTTCTTTCCACACACAAAATGTCTCGAAGTAAAATGCCTAAAAACAGTGAACTTACTGAAAATTTCTTTTCGCACATCCTGGGGTAGCAACTGGAAATGTTTAATGAATCTTCGCAAGAGCCCAATGCAGTCATGATTGGACTATGCTGCCATGGTATATCACTCTGCCGCTCCAAGCTCTGAAGATGCTAGATCCCGTCCACCATATCTAGGTATCCGCCTGGCCACTGGCGCATTCAGAACAAGCCTTGTCGAATGCTTATACGTAGAATCAAATGAGTGGTCACTCCATTTGCAGAAAACATATATGAGCTTCACCTATTTTCTCAAAGTGCACTCTAATCAAGAACATCCGTGTTCTACAACCGTTAACAACTTAACCTTGTGCAACACTTTTTCGTAATCGACCCTCTATGAGACTACCTTACTCACTACGTGTGAGAGAACTTAATGGGATGTGCCACTTCTTAAACATCGCCTAATGCCTCCAGCTAAGCTGTTACCGCCCTGGAAGTAGCATGTGATAGAATGTGGTGTATCCTTTGTAGAGGTCACAAAGCATGCTCCTGAGCTCAAAATCTCAATGCATTTCCGTGAACCTCAGTCGAAGTACACTTGCTGTGAATTCTACACCGTCGTGCCAAAGTCACATGCTGGCGTATCTTACGCTGCTGTTGGTCCCTCTTTTTCCAAATCTGATGCATTGAACCCCCTAACAAGTGCCTTCACTGCAGAAGCCTACGCGGTAATGTCTGCGGTAAAACACTTAAAGAAATTAAAAATTGAGAAAATAACATTCACAGGCTCATTAAGTCTTTAAAAGCGTTAATGTCTTTTGAAAAGCATACAAATTCAGTTTTTATTTAACTTTACACACTCTTGCTCAACATTTATTTATCTCATAGACACGTAGTAATATGCTGGGTTCCTGGCCACAAAGGAATCGGGGGTAATGTGCTTGCCGACGAAATTGCCAAATCAATAGCATCGCAAGGTATTAGTCATTCTGCTGCTGCCCCTGCAACAGATCTGAAGCCTTTCCTACGAAGCAAACTGCGATGTCACAGGCCACACATGGGATCCTGAAACAGGCAATAAGCTTCATATGATTAAGCCAAAGTTAGGTTTCTGGCCCTCAACTAGGAAAATACGAAGGACAGATATCCTATTGTGTCATCTCAGAATAGGGCACACATATGGCACTCAGAACTTTCTGTTGACTGGTAACGAGTCTCCAACCTGTGGTAGATGAGGTGATAGGCTAGCTGTCCTCCACGTCTTCGTGGAGTGTCGGGAAGCCGAAAGAGACAGGAAGAAACATTTTCTTCTTGTATACTGCTATTGTGTCCCTCTTGTTCCGGCTGTGTTTCCTTCGTAAAGAGCGACTTTTTAACACCAAAGCAGTCCTCACTTTCTTGAATGATGTTGTCCTGCATGTTATAAGCCCAATACATTCGAAGGGCATCCTCTTTCCAGACTATGCCGCTGTGATAGTTGTTTTGTGTAGCACGTGTCTCCGGGCCCTTGTGTTTCAAAGGCTCTTGTGAGACAGTGGTGCTCCAGCCAATTTCAGCATCTGACACATTTTGTGTATTGTACCATTCTTTTGCATAATACACGTCATTAGTCATTGCCATAATCTTATTACACACAGCGACTATATTTAGGCCCCTTCACAGCCACATCACATCAACTTCATAGAACTCATCACTCCACTACGAGCTCATTAACACTGTCATGGCACTCTTTGGCTATATCTGGCCCTTGCGCCATTAAACAACACACATTCATTAATTGTTTAAGAGTTGTGTTGCCATTTATTATGAAATGCTTATGCTTTACGCTTTCTTGTGTGTAGAAACAATTGATTATGCATTCTGTATTTATTGCCATTAGTTTGCTGGTGTTTCCTGCACCACAATGCATATCCCCCATGTTTTGATGTTCTTTCTTTCTGTTTCTTATATCAGTGCCATGGTTTTAGCAAGGTTCTGACATTGTGAATGGTGGAGCATTCGTGACCAGATGCTTCTTTGTGCTGTCTGTGTCACTTATCTTACACAGTAACTAAATGATCGTTCTTGTATGTTGTTCCACACCAATACGTTTTATTTCTTGTTCCCATTGAATTATAAAACTTTTCTTAATTTAATTTTTTCGATTTTTCGCCTATGATAAAAATATCAGGGTCGGTGATAACAATATTTTAACCTCTTACTAAGAGTTGTGCATTAAGAACCAAAATACCTGGTCTAGTCGTTTCTGCATCAAAACCCCGAGCAACATAAATAAGTGCAGGGCTTACTGACGCTTCTAAACAACTACTTTCTAAGACAATTTCCTAATTACAATTCAGTTTCAACTGTCCTAACACTTCATTTTCATCTTAATCCTATACTGAAAGCTGCACCGAAGACATTTAGTTTTGCGCGTTGTCTTACATTTATAATGCCTAAATCTGATACAGAAATGACACCGCTTGGCTGAGAAATATGAAGTGTTTCTTTACCATAATTTGTTGTTGTTTTCAGAAAGTGTCTGGCATTCCGGCATAGTGAATAACGAGATATTTTATCATTGTCTATTTCCGTATTTTTTGTGCACAATTTGTTAGTGTTAAGTGTGTTGGGAACCAAGAAATACAACATTTGGGAGCCACATGTGCGAAGCCAAGGTAGATGCCATTTCTCTTTACGTCTGATACTTGTATGAGTGTGCGTTGGTGTCACTGATGAGAGTTGGATTATGAACTTTGCTCGAGGTAAGTTCAAGTTAGTCATAGCACAAAGTATGGCAAAGGTCAGTAGCTAGGTCAGTAGCTAGGTAATCTGAGCCAGAAACTACACAGATAGCTTCTTTTTTTTTTTTTTTTTGCAGAAATAGTAGTTGGGTTTATGTGCATGCAAGCCGCAGTTCCTCACACAAGATGACAGCAGCTTATTTGAGAATGAAATAATGAATGATGCACTATTTTTTTTTTTAACTTTCATGGGAAACAGGTGGTGACCTCGTGAAAGAGCTCCTACAGATTTTGACAACTTTAGGTGGCGATCAGACCTGTAATGTAGCAGAGGGTGCTAAGAATCTCTGGGTCCGGACAGGCTGCCAATGGAAACTGACCCTGTCAACCTTTAACAGCCAAACTCTGTCGAGGGAGGCTAGCTAAGCAGGACTCATTGAGAAACTGTCAGACGTTGTTTGGGAATTATCAGCCTTAGTGAGATTAGAAGAACTGGTGAGGCTTATATATTGCTAAATAACGGCCATGTCCTCTGCTATAGAGGTACCCCTGATAAGAAGCAATACGGGGTAGGATTCCTAATCCATAAGGACATAGCGGGCAACATTGACAAATTCTACAGCATTAATGAGAGGGTATCAGTAGTCGTAATCAAACTTAATAAGTGGTATAGATTAAAGGTAGTACAAGCCTATGCTCCAACATGCAGTCATGATGATGAGGAAGTAGATCAGTTTTATGAAGATGGGGAACTAGCGATGAGAAAAGTGCAAACTCGGTATAGAGTAGTAATGGGTGACTTCAATGCAAAATTGGGGAAAAAGCAGGCGGGTGAACAGGCAATAGCCAACTACGGCGTCGATTCTAGAAATGCTAGAGGAGAGATGCTGGTAGAATTCTCAGAAAGGAATAAGCTTCGAATAATGAACATGTTTTTCAGGAAGCATAGCAACAGAAAGTGGATCTGGAAAAGCCCTAATGGTGAAACAAGAAATGAAATTGACTTCATACTTTCTGCTGATTCCAGCATAGTGCAGGATGTAGAAGTGATAGGTAGGGTAAAGTGCAGTGATGATAGGTTAGTGAGGGCTAGGATTCACCTCAATTTGAGGAGAGAAAGAGCAAAATTGGTTAAGAAAAAACAGTACAACTTAGAGGCAGTAAGGGTAAAAGCAGACAAATTTAGGCTGGTACTTGCAAACAAATATGCAGCCTCAGAACAGAGCGATGATGATGATGACATACAGGTAATGAATGAAACCGTAACGAGGCTGGCTTCAGAGGCAGCAATTGAAGTGGGAGGCAAGGCACCAAGGCAACCAGTAGGCAAGTTCTCCCAAGTAACAAAGGACCTAATAAAGTAACGACAAAAAATGAAAGTGTCCAACTCAAGAGATAAGATACAATTCGCGGAACTGTCAAAACTGATCAACAAGGCGAAAATAAGTGATATTCAAAACTATAACATGAGAAAGACTGAAGAAGCTGTAAAAGATGGACACAGCCTGAAATCAGTGAAAAAGAAACTTGGCATAGGACAAACCAAGATGTGTGCACTGAAAGATAAGCAGGGTAATATCATCAGCAATCTCAAAGACATAGTAAAAGCAGCGGAAAAATTCTATACTGACCTGTACAGCACCCAGAGGAGTCGGGATACCCCAATAAGAAACAGTAATGGACAGGGTACAGAAACTCCTATAACTAGCGATGAAATCAGAAGGGCCTTGCAAGACATGCAACGAGGAAGAGCGGCAGGAGAAGGTGGAATAACAGTCCATTTAATCAAAGATGGAGGAGACATAATGCTTCGAAAACTGGCGGTTCTTTGTACGAAGTTTCTGTCGACTGCGAAGGTCCCAGAAAACTGGAAGAATGCAAACATTATACTAATCCACAGAAAGGGAGACGTTAAAGAATTGAAAAACTATAGGCCCATTAGCTTACTCCCAGTAGTATTGCATAAAATATTTACCAAAATAATCTCCAATAGAATAAGGGCAACACTGGACTTTAGTGAACCAAGGGAACAGGCTGGCTTCAGGAAGGGATACTCTACAATGGGTCACATCCATGTCATTAATCAGGTTATCGAGAAATCCGCACAGTGTAATAAGCCTCTCTATATGGCTTTCATAGATTACGAAAAGGCAGTTGATTCAGTAGAGATACAAGCAGTCATAGCAGCATTACGTAATCAAGGAGTACAGAATGCTTACATAAATACCTTGGAAAATATCTACCGAGGTTCTACAGCTACCTTAATTGTGCACAAGAAAAGCAGGAAGATACCTATAAAAAAAGGGGTCAGACAGGGAGACAATTTTTCATTTTGGAGCAGCTTGAAACAGATTAAATTTCATTTTCGATCAATTTGGAGCAGGCCTATATGAATTTTGGTAGAATAATGGACTGTGGCAATGCACTTCGAAACCATGATGAAACACACACGAAGCGCAAAGGAGAAGCGTGCTCTGTAGCTATAGCAAACTAGAATATGGAAGAGCAGGTCGAGTGGCAGCACGGTGCAGGCTTTCCTGTAAGGCCGCAAACATCGGTGGCACTACGATCAGATTGTATGTTCCCACGCTGACGCTCATGATGATAGCGGAAAATGTTCTGAAATTATGTGGTCCAATAGATGTGGTAACATAACTTCTGGGTCACCATATGTCACCGCAGACCCAGAGGACAGCAATGAATGCTGCACTGGTATAACATAAAAATATGCCAATCGGTTTTTATTGTGATAGCAATTATATGGACACTCCAGGCACATTTCTGCCATCGCAGTCAAGTTCCGTACAAAGTCCAGGGGCGACAACATCGTTCTGAAAGCGTGTGAGGGTGAGCCGACGACGGCGGCTTAATCTCGCACAACTGCTGCGTATGGCGCCGCCACACAGGCCCTATCTTCAAAGCGATCTGTGATGAGGACAGAATGCGAGTGCTGATAGCTTCATGTGTGCTGTGTTTTCCCCGCTTAGTTCACGTTGAAGCAAGAGGCACCACGAAGGTCAATTCACTCGCTGCTGCTGCTGCCATGCTTCCTCAGTCGAGCGTTTTGACTGCGAGTTTCCAGTCATCTAGTCAGATGTGTTCATGTTTGCTTCTGTGCGAGTGACACATTGCTTTTTTATTTATTTATTTAGTTATTTTACCCTCAGGGCAAAGCATTACAGAGGGGAGTGGGTAATACATAAACACTGAAAATACTGTGAAGAAGAAGACGCGTCTCGTGGCACAGCCGCATCGCCAACGCGCGGCTCGACTCGGCTCGCGCTGTTTATTGCTGGTGTCTTTTTGGACAGTGCTTCGGGCTGTCTCGCCGTTCCCGGTCGCTGCGCCTTTGCATTAGGAGCCGCCAATAAACTTCTTCTCAATTGTTGGAGGCGCTGGAACCTTGGAGCTGCGATCAAGAACGCTACTGCCTGCCATGACCGACAGCTCATCCCAAACGGCGCCGACACCACAGTCCATCACCTGCACCGGCGTTCCACGACAACAGGACCCCAAGATCTTCAGCGGTGCAGACGACGAAGACGTCGAAGACTGGTTTGTGTCATATGAATGGGTGAGCGCGCACAAGTGGGATGATCCAGCGAAGTTAACCCATGTCATCTTTTATCTGGCTGGTGTTGCCCAACTCTGGTTTCACAACCACGAAAGTGACGCACCCACATGGTCAGTCTTCAAGACAACCTTTACGGAAGTGTTCGGCCGACCCGCTGTTCAAGCTGCGCGCTGAACAACGCTTGCACACCCGAGCACAGCAGACGGCAGAAACGTTCATGAGCTACATTGAAGACGTCGTGGACCTTCGTAAACGAGTCAACGCCACAATGCCCGAAGCTGAGCGAATTCACCATATACTGAAAGGCATCGATGACGGCGCATTCCAGATGCTCCTAGCCAGGAATCTGCGCACTGTGTCCGAAGTCGTCAGCCTATGCCAAAGTTAGCATGAGTTAAGGAAGCAATGCGCTACGACTCGGCATGCTCTGGGCAGCGACGACTCGTTGGCGAGCCTTGACAGCATGTACAAGCCATCCTCATTCTTTCAGCGGGTCAAGGACTTCGTGCGTGAGGAAGTTGCCCGCCAACTTTCTTTAGTCCCCTTCACCCAGGAGCCCGCCTCCCATCTTCCAAACACGCTCTGCCCTCTCATTTCCGAAGAGGTCGCTCAAGTTGTCCCTTCCGCACACCATCAGCCGCCTGCAGCCACAAATCTCAACTCTGCGCTGGCAGTGCAGCCTCTCGCCACGCCTCTCACCTATGCACAGCCAGTGCTGCCTGTAGCCGCACCTCTTACGTATGTGCAGGCAGTACGCAAGCCTCCGCCGGCGTCTTTCGCGACCCAGTCCCAACCGGTGCCACCGGAAGCCCATGCTGCATCTTAGACCACACTGAGAATTAATCCTTGGAGGAAGCCTGACAATCGTCCGATCTGTTATTCTTGCTGCACTCCCGGACACACCACCCAATATTGCCGCCGTCGCCCCCAAGCGTCCCGCACCAGGGACCTGCACCACCTGACCAGAAAAACTGAACGTCGCAGTTCGAGAGGCAAGAACTGCGCCCCATTAGAACTGTCTAAGTCCTCGCGCCTATCCTGCTAACGTGCTCGAAATTTGTGTGAAAGGTGTTCCTGCATTCACCCTTGTCGATACTGGCGCAGCCGTTTCTGTGATAGCTGCCAAGCTGTGCCGTTCGCTGCACAAGGTGACCACGCCGCTTTCTGGACTGTCGCTTCGTACGGCAAGCGTGCAGCATGTCACTCCGCACGCAGCCTATACTGTATGTGTGCTTATTCACGGCATTGTTTACATCGTCGAGTGTATTGTTCTTCCCACCTGCTCGCATGACGTCATTCTCGGATGGGACTTCTTATCCCGTCATAAAGCAGTGATCGACTGCGCACGCATCCAAGTTGAATTTTCCCCTTGTGACGCACCCTTGGACGAAGATTGTGACTGCCCTTCTAAACTTACCGTGCGCGAGGACACAGATATTCCACCTGGCTCCTTCGCCCTCGTACCCGTCTCTTGCGATGCCATCCCTGATGCAACGGTCCTCTTCACACCGTCCGACATCTTCATGAGCCGTAAATCTGTCCCACTACCCTTCGCAACGCTTGACATGGCCGGCAGCTGCAGCAATATATATTTTTACAATCCCCTCTGTGCACCTATTACGTTGCTCGTTGGTGAATGCCTTGGCTTCGTGGAACTCCTCGACTGTTCGTCTTTGGTTGACGTCACCGGAGACTTTTTTGATTCCGACTCCGGCCAACCCTCTTCGATTTCCACGCTTGAGGAGGCGTCTAGGGATGCGGTCTCGAGTGCCATCGCCGATACCCTCACACCTGCCGAACGCGCCGATCTTCTTGATCTCCTGCACCAGTTTAGAAGTTCATTCGACATTTCACAACCTCACCTGGGCCGCACGTCAGAAGTGCAGCACTACATTGACACCGGTTCACATCAGCCATTATGTCAACGGCCGTATCGCGTCTCTGCCGAAGAGCGTCGTGTCATTACCACCCAAGTCGAAGATATGCTGCGCCATGACGTTATTCAACCTTCGCACAGTCCCTGGGCATCTCCTGTTCTCGTTCGCAAGAATGACGGGTCTATTCGCTTTTGCATCGACTACCGTCGGTTAAATAAGTTAACGCGCAAAGACGTCTATCCTTTGCCGCACATCGACGACGCCCTCGACAGTCTTCAGGGAGCAAAATTCTTCTCGTCCCTTGATTCGCGTTCAGGGTACTGGCAGGTCCCGATGGCTGCGGCTGATCGCCAGAAAACCACATTCATTAGGCCTGACTGTTTATATGAATTTAACGTGATGCCTTTCGGGCTTTGTAACGCCCCTGCCACCTTTGAACGACTCATGGACAACACACTTAGTGGCTTTAAGTGGTCTATATGTCTGTGTTACCTCGACAAGGTCGTGGTTTTCTCGCCTGATTTTCCTGCTCACCTGCTCCGTCTCAGACATGTTTTGACCTGTCTAACAAATGCTGGCCTCCAACTCAACCTCAAGAAGTGCCGCGCTAGAGCTCACCATTTTAGGCCACGTTGTGTCCAAGCACGGCGTTCTACCGGATCCTGCAAAATTTCAAGCAGTTGCAGAGTTTCCGAGGCCTCAAACCATCAAAGAACTTTGAAGCTTTGTGGGCCTATGCTCATATTTCTGGCGCTTTGTTTGGAATTTCGCATCGATCATGGCGCCATTGACTCAGCTTCTACGCAGTGATGCCGCCCTCTCCTCCTGGTCCCCTGCATGTGACTCCGCCTTTGCTACGCTGCGTCGTCTTCTCACCTCCTCACCTATTCTTCGCCATTTCGACCCGTCAGCTGCAACTGAGGTACATACAGATGCCAGCGGGGTCGGTCCCGGTGCCTTCCTCGCCCAACGAAAGCCCGGCTACCCCGAATACATAGTCGCCTATGCAAGTCGCACGCTGGCGAAGCCTGAGGCCAATTACAGCGTTACCAAAAAAAAGAGTGCTTGGCATTAGTATGGGCACTTGGCAAATTCCGACCATACCTGTACAGGCGCCCATTCGAGTTGGTCACAGATCATGCGCTTTGTTGGCTCGCCAACTTGAAGGATCCCACTGGCCGCCTAGCCCGTTGAGCACTACGCATCCAGGAGTACGATATTCGCGTCGTATACCACAGCGGACGCACACACTCAGACGCAGACGCCCTGTCTCCTTCACCTTTACCTCCAGACTCGGCCTGCCGAACTTCCGCACACTCCGTGTCATCTCTCGACATGGACTCTTTTGCCACCGCACAACGCCGTGGCCCGTGGATCGCCTCTCTTTTCGACTATCTATCTGGATCATCGACCATCTGTGCATCCCAAACCCTCCGACGCCAAGCAGTTCACTTCGCCATTCGTGACCAGCTGCTCCACTGACGCAATTACACTCCTGGAGGCCGTCGGTGGCTTCTGGCGATTCCCCGCAGCTTAAGGTCACAAATATGTGCCTCTTTCCACAACGATCCGCAGTGTGGCCACGCCGAAGTCTTCAAGACGTACGAACTAATTCTTCACCGCCACTACTGGCGCGGCATGTACAATTTTGTACAAAAGTTTGTTCGGTGCTGTCTTGACTGTCAACGCCGCAAATCGCCGCCCTTACGCCCATATGGTGCTTTGCAGCCACTCCCGTGCACTGCCACACCCTTCGATCGCGTCGGCATCGACCTATACGGCCCGCTTCCTATGACGCCAGATGGCAATCGGTGGATCGTAGTTGCTGTTGACCATTTGACACGCTACGCCGAAACTGCTGCTTTACCAAGTGCTACAGCACGGGATGCAGCCTCTTTCGTCCTAAATCGCTGCGTGCTTCGACACGACACACCTCGAGAACTCCTCAGAGATCGAGGTAGCGCCTTCCTCTCCGAAGTCGTCGAAAGTTTGTTTTCGGAATGCCATATTATTCATCGGACAAGCACAGCATACCATCCCCAGATTAACGGGCTCACAGAGCGATTTAACCACACACTTGGTGACATGTTCTCGATGTACGTGACATCTGATCATGGTAACTGGGAGCGCATCCTCCCATTCGTCACGTTCACGTACAACACCACGTTCCAGGCCACTACGGGATTTTCACCTTTCTTCCTCCTGTATGGCTGTGAGCCTACGCATACCATCGGCACGCTCCTTCCATACCGTCCTGACACCTCCGAGTGTCTACCTGTGCCTGACGTCACCCGACAAGCCGAAGAATGCCGCCAGCTAGCGCGCTCCTTTACAGCAGAGCAATAGCAGCGCCAGAACGAAAACCACACCGACACACTTCCACACACCACCTACGCTCCAGGCATTCTTGTGTGGTTGTCTGTTCCTTTCCAAACGCCGGTGCTTTCTTCGAAACTCGTCCCCAAATTCGAAGGGCCTTACCGAGTCTTGGAGCAAACATCCCCCGTGAATTTTCTAATTGAGCCACTGTCACCACCTGAAGACTTGCGCCGGCGTGGACGAGATATTGTCCACGTCTCGCGTCTCAAGCCCTACCACGACCCTATGCCTCCCGATTCTTAAAGCGCCAGGATGGCTCTTTTTCTCCGGGGGGAGATTGTAAAGAAGAAGACGCGTCTCGCGGTACAGCCGCATCGCCAACGCGCGGCTCGGCTCAGCTCGGCTTGCGCTGTTGATTGCTGGCGTCTTTTTGGACAGTGCTTCGGGCTGTCTTGCTGTTCCCGGTCGCTGCGCCTTTGCATTAGGAGCCGTCAATAAACCTCTTCTCAATACAAACAACAGCAGAGAACAATAAATTACCAAGACATAGGTAAGTTACAATAAGTGATCAACACAATACATCATTCAATTGAAGCGGTAACAGCAGTCCTAAACAATACAGGGTCAGGAATTGTGGCATTTGAGAAAGGAAGGTGCTTCCAGTAATATGACGTGCAAGGAATAAAAGAATCCGAGAATGAGTTTTGCATGTAGAAATGCCTACCTTATGTATGGGATCTGTGCGGCGTCAAATATATAAAGGGGGAAGAAGTAACTCGTAGCAAATAGACTCATGATGAAATATTTTGTGAAAAAGGCATCATCATCATCAGCCTGGTTACGCCCACTGCAGGGCAAAGGCCTCTCCCATACTTCTCCAACAACCCAGGCGTGCAATTTTGCGTTGTGATGCAAGTGAAGTTAGGCCCAGGGTAGTTTTCATAGTGGTTATGCTTGATGTATGCCGAAAGTCAGAGAGAATAAACCGTGCTGATTTGTGTTGTGCCATCTCCAGTAGGTCAATCAAACTCTTAACACCAGGGTCCCAGATTGATGAAGCATATTCTAGTTGTGAACGTACGAGTGTGGTATAGAGTAGAAGTTTGATGCTAGTTGGGGCTGCGTGAAAGTTACGTCTCAGATATCCGAGCATGCGATTAGCTTTGTTAGTGATGTGCTCAAAGTGCGCATGTCAGCTAAGGTTAGACGTAATATGAATTCCAAGGTACTTATACCTTGTAACAGGATCAAGTAACACACCATTGAGACTATATACTGGTAATTCACTATTAACGCGAGAAATGTGCATAAGTTTGCACTTTTCAGCATTTAGAGTCCTACTCCAAGTTTTGCACCATGTGCACCATGTTGAGATAGGGTTAAGGTCACACTGAATCATGTGCTTGTCACTACCATTTGTTCTTTCCGGAAAAAGGACGCAGTCATCGGCAAAAAGATGTACGGAAGAAGAAAGGTTACTGGGTAAGTCATTGATGAATATAAGAAAAAGCAGGGGCCCAAGACGGTGCCTTGAGGCACACCGGAAAGAACAGAGTGAATGAAGGAATTAACATTGTTGACGGTAACAAATTGCTGACAATGGGTAAGGAACACTTCAAGCCATTTTAGAGTGTTAGTGCCTAATCCTACCATGCGCAGCTTTAGTAAACAAGCTGATGAGACACATCAAATGCCTTCGCAAAATCTAGAAAGATGCAGTCGGTGATCGAGCGGCAGTCTAAAATTGCGTGAAGTTTGTGCATGAATAAGAGTATAGCTGTGTTTCGCATGAATAGAACTTCCTAAAACCATGCTGAGAAGGATGAAAAAACGAGTTTGATTCAAGGAAAGTGAAAATATGTGAAAAGAGTATGTGCTCTAAGATTTTGCGTGGGATGCTGGTAATAGATATGGGCCGGTAGTTAAAAGGCGAGTGTTTATTACCAGATTTATGCACAGCAACCACCTTACCTATCTACCAATTGGCCAGTAGTTCACCGTTTTCCAATGATTTCTGAAATATTTTAGTTAAGGCAAGCGATGAATACATTTTAGTACTTTTCAGGAACTTTGTAGTAATGCAATCAACACCAGCACTGGAAGATATCTTAAGATTATCAAATATTTTAGCTATACCGTCACTATGGATGACCACAGGGTACATTGGGAGAAAGTTGTTATGAGCCAGTTGAGGGAAATCCGTAGTTTCACCACTTGAAAAAAAAAAGCTTGAAAAAAAGATCATTCAGCATATTTGCACAGGCAGTGTCAGATATAGGTTCATCACTTGAATTCGTTAGTATTATTCTAGATGTTTCAGAGGGGTTAATGACGCTCCAAAATTTTCTTGGGTTATTGAGCAACATGCCAGGTAGAGTGCTATTCTGGTATTTTCTTTAGCATTCTTGACCGCAGAATTGTAAGTGTAAGCTGCAGAGCGATAACGGGACCAATGATGTTCAGTGTGTGATTCTTTAGCTGAACGGAAGAAGCGTTTCTTACGGTTAGACAAGCGCTTAAGATGCGCATTATACCATGGCGCATGTAGGTGGTAAGATATTACGCGAGTGGGTATGAAACGGCTGGTGAGATCTAAAATTTTGTTCTTGAATAAGAGCCAGTTTGCGTTCACCGATCGCGAGTCGAATTCGTCGAGAAAGGTGGCCAGGAAAGAGCCTAGTTCATTATTAACTTTGTTGAAATCAGCGCTGAAAGATACATGCGTATTATTTTCGTGTGACTAGCAGATATTTGTATGGGAATGTTCACAGAAAAATTTAGTAAAGAATGGTTGCTTAACTGGGACATGTAAGTTATTTCTGAGCACAGTTCTGGGCATGTTGTTAGTACGAGGTCTAATGTAGTTGTTGTAACTTCAGTAATTCTTGTAGGCTGAGTAACAATTTGGGTAAGATTGAGCAGTGAGCATAAATTAGTGAATTCTTTGCATAGCGCCAAAGAGGAGAATGGTTGCACTGAGGACCAGTCGATGCCCAGAAAGTTAAAATCACCCAATAGAAAGATAGATGACAAAGGGTAACGCATTACTCGGGAACATAATTGCACAAGAATGCATACGCTGGTGTGTCCTGGTGTAAACCATAGTAAACCGTGCTTCAATCTCAGTCATGCAAAGTTTATGTAACGTGTTGCGCATTATATTAGACACTACAGAAATAAAATTAGATCTTACGCGATAATATTTGAATATAGCTTTGTTTACTGCGCCGCAAGCAAACGCCACTAGTTAAATATTGAAGTCAATCCGAAGCCTGTACTTCCCATCATTACCATATAGGTTGAGGCAACGCTCAGAAGAACCCTCTTAAACACTAGCGCCACATTTCCTTCTCGGGTATTTATTTAAAAACTCTATGGCACTAATCTTTCCCATCGCTGCGCATAGCCGTGCAGCGTGGCGGGGCATGGCTCGCACGAGGGAGCGGTTAGTGAAGAAGTGCGTGATTATGCTGTGTGAGCTGATGCTTATGCGCAGCTGTGCAGCTACGCACGGCGGTGAAAAAGGCCAATGTTGCTTGACGACATACATATTTGATGCGGGAGTTATGAACTGCTGCAGTAAATGAGTGCCGAACCCCGCTGAAAGCGATGTAATTGGCGCGCCACGATCTGGTATTTTTTGTTTCGGAGATGAATTTAGTTCATTATATCCATTGGTAGGCCAATTTCACTTCGTTGAAATGAGGCTTTAAATACGTGGATCTCTGCCGATCTCAAGAGGAATTTGATTTACTTTGTTATATGCGTTATTTCCTTTATCCCGTTTCATTATAACAAGGTTCGAGTGTATATCGGTCACACTGGAAGGTATCTGAATGAAAAACTTTTAGAACACAAAAGGTAGGTCACTAATCATCATGATGGGAATGTTTCTGTGCGTTGTCACGAGTATGGAATAAAGAACAAGAAGCTGTGTAAACCGTTCAACATGTGTAGGATAGTAGCCAGAAATAAGAACCAGTATGTTAGGGACATAATTGAAGCAGATTGCATTAGAAAGGTGAGCGTGTTGTGTCGGCGCATCTTTTTTTCTGTCATCTAAAGAAACTAAGTTTCTGAACATGGCCACCTGATGTTGGCATTTCGGTATTGTGACGTCGTGAAGGAAAGCGTTCATAGTGTCACGTGGTAATGCCTATCAAGAACACAGTAGCAAAAATGTGAACAATGAAACTGATTTTTATTGGGTGAACTTGTGCCCACAAAAGCAAGTTAACTTGAAGCACAACGATAGCAGTGAACACAGTCGGCGATCATCAGAATCTGATCAGCGTGTCAAGCATGCCGGCATTTATACATCACTCATTGAAGGTTCTAGTGTGATCACTGGTGCCTGCGTAACTTTCAGAAGCTACTACACAATTTGTTTCGCACATGCGATTCAATAATACATGATACGGCGAGAACATACACAACAGATCGAATGAACGATAATCTTCATGTAAGTTCCAAATCATACAGGCATATCTTTCGCTGAGCGATTAGGTTTAACATTTGCCAGCCGGTGAAAAGCGGTCACCGGAAAAACATAAAGAAGTACAGGTGTCAATACGATGCAATTTTGTGAACAAATGATCTGTTGGAAGTAAGTACTTGTGTTGTCTACCTCTCATTGTCCTTGTTTGTATGCACTTGAAGGTACCATATTTACTCGCATAATTATCGCGCTAGCGTAATGATCGCACCCCTGAATGTTGTCGTCAAAATTTGTTTTTTTTTCTTTTCCGTGAATTGATTGCACCCTCAACTTGTCACAGCGCTATGTCGTGTGCCAAGTCTAGCTAATGATGATCGCGTTTGCCGTCTGTCGAGTACTACGCGAATGACTCTTGAAGACATACCAAGCGGTTTGCACATACCCAACATCCTTAAGTTGATGCCCCATTTCATTCCTTTCATCACTTTCCGCACTTCCATGAAAAAAAAAAGCTACTACCAAACTTGCCTCAGTTTTATTATTAGTAAGCTTCGTTATGGTTTTGGTCAACAACAACAGCATAAGGGTGCCTTTCGATTCTTCTCGTCTGCACTTGTGGGCACGCAACAAATTGTTAGCAGCAACAATAGTGGCCACGTTTACACTGATATGTTAGAAGTGTACCCTATTCATATGCTGACGCTTGTAACGCAGCTAAGATATTCGCCCACCCTCAGCAGAAACATGCCGTATTAGGGTAACAGTGAAGACAAATGCCGCAGTTTCTGCAGCATACCCACCATGTGTTTCTATGTCACTGGCAGCTAAGCCTGCCCATCTCTGTTTCTGCCCCCTCAAAGTGAACATGGCTATGTTATTGTCACAAACTTGCCAATATTAATTATATTATTCATTACTGATACAGAAGAAACTGTTTCAATGCGCGTAATGTACTCACAAGAAGAAAAATAATCGCGTTCGGCTTCCTCCAGCGGCCGCCATTTTTGTTTTGGTGTCCCACACGGCAGCGGCAGCCGCCTGCTTGTCATCCCGCAGCAAATGCGGGATGAAAATATAAAATGTTCCTTTTCGTGGAAAATTTAACCCGCGTAATGATTGCACCCCTGAATTTGCGTCAATTTTTTGACAAAAAAGGTGCGATCATTATGCGAGTAACTATTGTAGTCTACTATGCTGTATAAGCGACCTTTCCTGGCTGCGGGTACGCAAGTCATTTAGCTGTCGTTGTAGCCCTTTTGCACTTGTAGCACTTTTGCCCGAAAGGCAAAGCATCAGTTGCAATAGCAAGTTTGTGGACAGCTATACAAAGTGAGCATAGTAGTTTTATCTGGCGTATAAAGTTGTAAAAATTTGCTTAACTAAATTAACAAGCACGGTGCCATGCGCACATAGGTAAACATGAACACATCGTGCTCGATGACTGTGGAAACTTGCTGTCAAAACACTAGAGTTAGGAAGCATGGCAGCAGCAGTGAACAAAGACCTTCGTCTTGTCTCTCACTTCAACACAAATTAAATGTCGAAAGCACAGCACATACGAAGGTGCTGGCACTCGGTGCATGCACTTTGTTCGCAGAGCAGATCGCTTTCAAGATACGGCGGCCACCCGCTGTGCTTCGTGCGCATATGACGGCGTGCTTCCGCCCACCTTCCTCCCTCACACGCACGAGATTGAGCCGTGATTGTCGGATGACCCTCACGAGCTTCCACTCGCAGGTACAGTGTACGGCTCATGGTGATGATGTTATTGTGTTTGGACTTTATACAGAGCATCACGATGACGGCAGAAATGCACTTGTAGTGTCGATATGATTGCTATCGCCATAATGAACGAAATTCGTAAACATCAGTCACTTTGATAATGTTAAATTTGATGAAAAGCAGTGCTTTGTGGAAGTAAGGCGCATCAGCTATAATTTGCAGTGCAGGTTTCTGGAGAAAAAAAAGTTTCTGTGTGTTAGTTTTCGTAGTGGTGCCCCATACAAGCATGCAATAGTTGATGTGCAACCCAACTAGTGCCTGATAAATTTGTAATTTCATTTTTCCAGGAAAGAAATGATGACAGTGGGGCAGTGCATGCGTTGCTGATGCCAAGAACATTGCCAGCACATCAACATGAGGTTTCCAATCCATTACTGCATTAGAAATGACAACAACCTTACGTTCACAAACAATCTCGATAGTATAAAGAGGCGGAAAATCACACACATAGTGGAACACAAAGTTCTCGAAATAACAAGAAGCCACTTCCATCCATCGGGCTGCTAGTTGAGTCTATAGAAGAGGTTATCCCGGACAATGAAATGAGTAACTTGGCTTGGCTCAATGAGTAACCAAGTTTGCGCTGTGCAAGGAATGTGCCAAGGCCCACTGGCATCGTATGCACTTCAATCGGGACGGCTGGGTTGTAGTCTCGCAGTATAGGCAGAGACATGAGGAGACAGCTTAAGGTCATGAATGCGGTGTCACATGCAGGAAACCAGGAGGATAGGTCGTTCGCAGCACTTAAGAGTTTCGATAGAGGCCATATTGGTGCGTATACCCTGCTGTAGTATACACGCTGGATGAGGATCCAGGTGTTTGCACTTTATGAAACATAAGCGTCAACGCGCGATGCCAAGACGAACCTCATTCCCTTTTTCTTCAGTCCCCTTGCTGTGCCACACCATGTCGCATTACCCCCTCTTCAAAAAAAAAGGAAAGCATACGTAGCCTTGACGTGAGAGCGCTGAGATGGCCTAGGACGAACACATATGCCATAGTCGCAATCACTGTGTTGTGCAATATAGTCACAAGGCACTGAGGGACGAGCAGCAACAAAAACTAACCTAAGCGACTGAAAACGTCGAATATTGGGGGCTATAGTACGGTTTGAACCACACAACATGCACAATCTCAGATTGCGGTTGTTGAATTCGGGGAGGCTGGCTTACGTCAGGAAGGACTTCGTAATTCAAGTCACTAATTCGCTGCAACACTCTGTAAGGTCTGAAGTAGCGACTCAAAAGCTTCTCGGATAGTCCTTTTTGGCGCACAGGAGTCTAGACCAAAACTTTATTACCAGGTTGGAACTCGACTTGTCAATGGCAGAGATTGTAATGGTGCGCATCGATGCTCTGTTGTTTCTTTATGTGCACTCTGGCAAGCTGACGGGCTTCCTCCGCGCGTTGCACGAAAAGTTCGACATCTTGGGCAAGGTCGAGATCGATGTTGTCGCACGGCAGCATTGCTTCTAACATAGTCTGCACTTCACGGCCATAAACGAGGTAAAACGGCTTGAAGGGTGTTCTTTCCTGCGTAGCAGTGTTATAGGCAAATGTTACGTAAGGGAGTATCTCATCCCACGTCTTGTGCTGTACATCTACGTACATAGACAGCATGTCAGTCATCATTTTGTTCAGTCGTTCGGTCAAGCCGTTTTGTCTGCGGATGATAGGCAGTTGTCCTTCGATGGGTCGTGCAGCTGAGTTTAAAAACCTCTTCAATGAACTGTGCTGCAAAGGCTTTGCCTCGATCTGTGATGACGTGCGATGGAGTGCCATGCCGTAGGACAATGCTCTGTATGAGAAACTGGGCAACCTCGGAATTTGGCCAGCGCCCACACGACGCCAAGACACTCTTTCTCCATGGTGGTGTAGTTGGTCTCTGCACGCGACAGTGTGCGACTTGCGTAGGTGGTCACTCTTTCAATACCTTCCTGCCGTTGTACAAGCACCGCACCAAGACCAATGTTACTGGCATCTGTATGAACTTCCGTGTCCGCCTCCTCGTCAAAGTGGGCCAAAACTGGTGCTGACATCAGACGCTGTCGAAGCTTAGTGAAAGCAGTCTGTTGCTCTGAGGCCCAGACAAACGACACATCGTCCCTCGTGAGGCGAGTCAGCGGCTCCGCCATCTTCAAAAAATTTTCGATGAAACGCCGGTACTATGCACAAAAGCTCAGGAATCGTCAGGCACTTTTCTTGTCGGTCGGTGCTGGAAACGTGGCTACAGCGACAGTTCTCACAGCAACGGGGCTAACGCCTTCCGCGCTGATCACGTGTCCCAGAAACATCAGCTCCTTGTAGCCGAAATGACACTTCTCAGGCTTAAGGCTGAGGTTAGCCGATTGGATGGCTTCGAGAACTTGCTGCAGGCATTTCAGGTGGTCGTTAAATGTCGCTGAAAAAACAACCACGTCATCGAGGTAGACGAGGCAGCTTTGCCACTTCAGGCCAACGAGAATGGTGTCCATCATTCGCTGGAAAGTTGCTGGTGCCGAACAGAGACCAAAATGAAGTGCTCTCAATTTGTAAAGACCATCTGGAGTGACGAAAGCAGTTTTTTCGCAGTCTCGTTCATCTACCTCAATTTGCCACTAACTGCTCTTTAGATTGAGAGACGAAAAATACTTAGCTCGCCGCAACCTGTCTAAAGAGTCATCGATAATCAACACAGAAACAAAGCGTTCTGTCTTTTTTCTTGACCAGTTTGACGGGGGAGGACCACGGACTGTGCGAAGGCTGAATGACCACATCATCTAGCATCTCCTTGACTTGGGCTTGAATTGCCTTACATTCTTTCAGTGAGACATGATAAGGCTGTTTGATGGGGCGTGCGTCGGAAGATGTTGTTATTCGGTGCTTTGTGATTGGCGTTTGGTCAAGAGTTTCTGCAGTGCGCTCTTTTGGTCATCCATAAGCTCAAAGTTTACATCGATGCCTCTGAGCGAACCGTCATCTGTGTACATTTCAGATGCAAAGCACTCAACGATGTCTGTTGATGGTTCTGCGTAGGCGACGGCAGTGCCCCGAAAAATGTGCCGATGCTCAAACGTAAAGTTGGTAACGAGGATCGCTGTCTGGCTATCGCGAAGTTCCACAAGGCTTCACGCTACACAAATACCTTGGGTCAGCAACATAGAAATGTTGCCTTCTACAATGGCTTCACCGTCTTGTAGCTCGTCGGACTTGACCGGAACCAGAACACACACATGCGGCGGCATGGTGATGCTGTCGTCCGAAATGCAAAGTGCGAATCTGTGTCCAATGGCGTTAGTCTGTGTTGTTGCCCTTTGTGTCGAGAAAGTGATGCAGCACTAGCGGAGGTCAATAATGGCGCCATATTCCCAGAGAAAGTCCATGCCACGAGTTTAATTGTGCGAACACCCGTGTAGAACCAGAAAAGTGGCAAGAAAAGCAGCACTGCGAATTTCTACTCTGGCCGTGCATAAGCAGAGCGGTGTGATGACGTGGCCAGCTGCCGTACGAACTGGTGCCCCATTCCAGGGCAACGTAACTTTCTTCAGAACGCTCGCCAGTTTGCCACTAAGAATGGAGTAACCGGCGCTGGTATCTACAAGTGCACTCATTTTTCTGCCGTCAATCAACACAGGTATGTCCAGTGCAATCTTGTTTGTGGGAACTGGTTCTGGCGTCGTGTTTTCGTTGTTCTGCGGTTGGCACGATACAAGGTCTTCAGCGCATCGAGTATTAGCGGCCCCGCTTCGGAAGGTCGCTGACGTCAGTTTTCTCAGCGTGGACTTGGTGATCTCCCTTGCGTTGTCCTTGAGGTGGTATCACGAGCGGGGAACTATCGCTATGGTGAAGGTGAGCGTGACTGCCTCTGCGATGTGCCCGGTCTGTGCTGCTGTTCGAGATATTCTGCGATGTCGGGAGGCCTTTGGCCGAACCTAGGTCGAGGCGAATCGATAGAAAAACCCCGCAGTTCGAGTCGTCAGTTGGGGCACTCTCGATACACATGACTAGCTTCGCTGCAGTGGTAGCACAGTGGTCATCGGTCGAGTGCTCGCCAAACCTCTGATTTCCTCATGGGTGTTCGGCGGTCGTCGAAGTACGGTAGTGGAGTTGTTGGAGCGGCTTGCGCCAACTGCAACGCCACTGGCGACGCAACATAAGTAGATGCGAATGCTTGGGCGGGCTCAGTAATGTTTCTGCTTAAGTCTTGCACCGGGGCTCGCTTGGCAGAGGTGGTGCTTCACTGCTGGAAAAAGATGCCTGCAGTGCCTGCTGTACTTCGTTGCGTACGACGCTGGCAAGGGAGCTGACTGGAGGTGGCGACGAACCGTGGTGCTTCTGCAGCTCGTCGCGAACCACTGAGCGAATCAGCTCGGAAAGCAAGGTGACATCGCACCCGAAGCCTACTGGCGTATCCGGAGTGCAGGCGGCATTTACTTGTCGGTTGTGCATGTTTGACCGTTGCTGAAGCGTCTTCTCCATCGCGGTGGCTTCGGTGAGAAATTCTGCAACAGTCTTGGGTGTATTCCGAACAAGACCGCCAAAGAGCTGTTCCTTTACGCCTCTCATCAGATGACGCACCTTCTTCTGACATGCTCGGATCGCCATGCTGAAAGAGACGCGTCATGTTCTCCACAAACATTGTGACGCTCTCATTGGACTTTTGAACCCATAACTGAAGGGCTTGTTCCGCTTTTTCCCAGCGATCGGAGCTGGAGTAAGTCTCCAGTAGTGTCACGATCCACCCCGGGTGGATCGTGACCGAACGATGACTGACCGGCGAGCAGCCGTGCTCGTCGGTGTTTATTGTGGTGCGGTGACCAATGTTGCCTGCCGAGCTTTAGCAGGCCACCGAGCCTGGCGGCGAACGAACATTATGCCTGGGGGGCGTCACATACTTGCTACAAGTAGCTTGCGCTGGAACTCAGGCCAGGATGACAGGGCACTTCCGCATTTCGTAAACCACGTGCAAGCACCATCCTGGAGGCTGAAGTAGACGTTCCTGAGTTTGGCGTTGTTGTCTCACTGGTTAAACGCAGCCACGCGCTCGAACTCCACCAGCCAGTCTTCCACGTCTTCAAATTTGTCGCCTTGAAAAGCTGTCGGCACTTGGTGGTTCAGCAGCGTTACATAAGTCGGTGTCACCCTTTCCGTAGAAGTCGCAGTGGTCGCAGTCATCACTTTTTCCTGGAGGTTGCGTTGATCAAGGATATCAACACTTGCCTAAAGCGGAAAAGAGGCATGCTCAATTTTAGGCTGCGCAAGATATTGTTCATCATTCATCCAAATGTTGCAGGCGCATTGCATAGTCCAAATGGCATCACGTTAAATTCGTATAAACAGTCTGGAGTAATGAATATGGTTTTACGTTGCTGACTTCAAGACCTGCCGGTAGCCTGAGTGTAAATCCAACAAAGAGAAGGATTCAGCGCCTTGGAAGCTGTCCAGAGTGTTCGCAGTGCGCAGTAGAAGGCACACGTCATTTCGTGTTATCTCATTAAGACAATGATAGTTAATGCAGAACGAAATTGAACTTTTTTTGTGACGAGTACCACCAGTGATGCCCACGAACTATTGGAAGGTTCAAATGATGCCATGTTGAAGCATGTCGTCAACATGTGCACTGATGACCTTGACGCTCCTTGGCTGAGACGTGGTAAGGGCGCTGCTGCAATGATGCGTTGGAGCCAGTGATGATGTGGTGGCTGACGGTTGATGTGTGTCCCAGAGTAGGCTGAGCGACATCAAAAACGAAACTGGGCAAGCATGTGAAGAAGTTGGGAACGTTGCTCGTAAGGTCACCGGCAATGAAAGGAGTGAAATGAAAGGCGAGGCGGCATAAACCGCCTCGCCCCGAATGCCGAGCATTAGGTTTCCTTATTCTAAACTTTTGATTATGAACTTCTGAACAAGCAGTGCAGTTTCGATAGATTGCCCTTGGTGGTATCCACATTTACAGTTATTGAATATCATCATCAGCAGCCTGGTTACGCCCACTGCAGGGCAAAGGCCTCTCCCATACCTCAACTACCCCAGTCATGTACTAATTGTGGCCATGTTGTCCCTGCAAACTTCCTAATCTGATCCGCCCACCTAACTTTCTGCCGCCCCTTGCTACGCTTCCCTTCCCCTGGAATCCAGTCCGTAACCTTAATGACCATCGGTTATCTTCCCCCCTCATTACGTCCTGCTCATGCCCATTTCTTTTTCTTGATTGCAACTAAGATGTTATTAACTCGCGTTTGTTCCCTCACCCAATCTGCTCTTTTCTTTTCTTTTTATTGAGTATAAGTATATGAATTTATATGTTTTGAATATATATGTATTGAATATATGATGTTTTAAAAAGAAGCAATTTAGACAAGAGGACATGATTTTTGCTCAACTTTTGGACGATACCAGCAGTATTGAGATCAGTCTGTAAATGCCTAAGTCATTCTTGTCACCGCGACACTTTGGCTTTTTTCATTGCGGCAGGGAAAGAGCCAGATTCAAGGAACACGTTAAATATTTATGTTAAGTGGGGTACAATAAGATCGATGATGCATGTTGCAGGACTAACTTGAAGCCCATCAATGTCAATCGCGTTGCTATATTTTAGTCCAATAATGTGCTGCAGACTCCTGTATTGTCTGTTGGCTCCAAGAAAACAGTTTTCAGGCACTGGTCTATGATCCCCGTATTTGTTTACCTCAATGTAGTTGCTACCATACTTGTGAAGTGCTGACTAAAGGTTTCGGCTTGAGGGTTTCCAGAAATTGTCTCATTATATAGTTATTTGACACTGAGCAAAGATGATGTTTATTGGTTTAAGTGTGTCCAATAATTTTCCAAGTTCTTGGGGTTTCTTTTAGTGTGCATCACAAAAGAGCTGATGATAGCAAGATTCTTTAGCTTTCTTCAAATCCTTGTTTGCTTTGTTTCTATATTTCTTAAATGTTGCAACGTCACAAGCCTCATGTGTTCGCAAAAACTTTTTGAATACAGTTAAACCTCGATATAACAAAGTCAGTAAAATTATCAATTTGCTTCGTTATATCAAAATTTCATTGTATTGAAATTTGACATTTTATGCAAATAGGTACAGTCACTGATCTATTTTTCGTGCAAGGAAAGGGGCCAAAGAATTTTCTGAATGATTGGGCAATCGAGAAAAAAAACTTAAATGAGAAAACGATTCATTTTGATGAATTTGGGAATCAGCGACGAAAATACGGTTTCATGCCACGTCGACAACATTTTCACATTAGCGGTACGGATTAAGCGAAGCCAGCCACGCTTTCGCGTGCACTCAGGCCCCGTGGCTGATAGTGTCTCCCGCACTGGGACGGCGCTATTATGAAAGCTCTGGCAGTCGGGGGCGTATGCTTCATCTGCCCCTCGCTCCAGCGGGTTACTGGAAGACGCGATTATGCAATCTCTAATACTAGATGTGCGAGAACAGAGCTTACATGATGCCACTCCGTTTCTGCACGGCCACTCTGCACATGTGGCAGATTACCTCTAAAGCAGGGTGTGCGGCTGTGTATGCACTCAGCCGCGCTTACAGCCATGTGTAGCCATGGCCAAGACACGCACCAGGAATAGAGACATGCAGAAACTTAATTTCCCCCTCCCCTACCCCGTCACCTGCACTTTATTGCATTACCCCAAGCTCGCTCCCCTTCCCCTCTTTGCCTTTGCTCACGTGGGAAGGCGGCACTCTTGAAGCCACCATCTTTCTTGTCTCACCCTCGCACACTTTCACTCGCGCCTAAAGCACACAGTGCACAGGCGTGGCTCCACTTTGGCAGTCACCCTTGTCACGCGGCACGTGATTTTAGAGGTGTGTTTGCAAGCAGCCACTTGTAATTCAATCATTTGACCATCTGCGTTTGCGGAAGTTTCCATGTATTTTCTCAGCATTCCTTTGCAGCGGCAGTGAAATTTCATTATTGTGAAATTGCGTACAAACACACCTCTTAATATTGAGCATCTAAATACATGGTGTTCTATGGACAAGAGGTTATGAAAAGTAAAATACTTTGTTATATAGAGAATTTCTTTATATTGAAGTTCATTATATCAAAGTTTAACTGTAGCTTGCTTTTTCATTGATAAGTGATTTTTTCCATAAGTTCTCAGATTGCACCCAATGCTTTCAAATGTTTCTTTTCGATTTCGCTGTTTCGTACGGAAATGAAATGTCATACAGGCAATAAATCAATGGGAACTGACTGTAGGCTTTAGAAGCATCGTTCTTGCAGATATGGAAGACCAGTCACAGTTGGTCGCACGTGCACGAAACGAATTGATATCTTTACTTGACATGGTATTGTATGTTATGGTGGACTCAATTTTGTGAACGAATTAACAGTACACAACAAAAGTTGGACAGTGGTCACAACTAATGGTACTGGCTGCATGAATCGAGGTGTCCACGCCCCCCATAAAATTATCAAGACTAGACTGACTCCTTATGGATACACGAATAGGCATGGTGATAACACCGCAATAACCGTAGCACTCAGCGTGATGGAAAATTCGCATAAGTTGGTTTCGAGCACATTAATATCCATTCACCACCAAGAAGTTAACAGTTCAAGGCAGTGTAGTGTAGCACTTTTTCATGATATTCCAAAAATTGCCCAGCATTTCAGGAGGGTGGGTGGTACACAACCATTAATAAAGTGCTGCCAAAGCTTACACAGGGTGTTTCATAATCTGTAGTGACAGATGTAAACTCGTGCAGAAGATTGCACAGCATATTGCGCTTAATGTGCTTGGCCACCCCGCCGCCTCAGGTCACTCCTGTTTACAAAAAAATGTGCATAACCATCTATCACTAACATGTCGCTGTCTTCATGGTATCAAGTTTCGGAAAACATAATTACATCGAAAGCAAAATGGAAGCCAGTTAGGAAAGCAGAAATGTCGTCTTGCTTGCGTACAAGAGAGCAAGCACTTATGTGAATTGCAGTAACAACGGGTTGCATGCGCACAGGTAGCGTGATTTCAGATGGTAAACGATATTCGTGATATATGTTTATGCTTTGAAAAAAGAAAAGTCGCAACCACAGATATTGTAATTGTACACAGTTTTTTGCAAGTCACTTTCTGACCGAACGTGCACTACCCTAGCTGCTTCCGATTTCCGCGCTAAGATTTTTCCGTTTCTCATCCATGCAAACCACCACTGGGACTCACGTTTCCTTGCTATAGTCAATGAAAAAAGCTTTTTCAGAGCTGGGCAAAGATGCTTGTTTATGAATAACTGCACATCTTCAGGAATTCCGACTTGGCTGTAGCTTATTCTTGTTGTTCATGCTTTTTCAGGAACATTATCTCCTGTTGGCTTCTGAACTGTACAACATTAGATTTACCTGATTCCCTGGAAGGCACTCGGTGACATACTTCAACGTCTCAGGCAGCAATAGGCTGTCCGATCACATCAATTTCCCTCGCAAGGTCACCGACATTTTCGTTTCTCTTTACTACAAGTCTTTTTATCACTATGTTGGACCTGTGTGAATACTGCACACACTGAAGAAGTCTTTTTTGCAGCTGCTGAATTTCACCTTCACTTTCCTTGCACTTTGCATGGAGGCTGTCATTATCTTATCTCAAGACCTCTCCTGACAAGCTTCCCTCAGTTTTTTTTTTTCGTATCCTCGAACTTGGCCCTCTTGAATTTCATACTGTCCGTTACCGCCTTCAGATCAGTGTCCTTTGTAGCAATAGCTACGATCGGGTGGATGTCTGATTTTCCCTTTATTCATTGCTTCTCTCCACCTTGCGGGTTTCCACAGAACTACTACGTCAAACGTTCCCGCTCGTCATTTCTTGTCTCTCTATTTGTCTTTGAATCGGCCTAGGTGTGCAGACAGTAACAGCGTAAACAGTTGCAAATCGAATAGCACTCAGTGGCTCATACACCTGGTGACTGGGCAGCTGAAGATTTATGGCATTGGCAATCGGGGCAAGAGCAAATAAACCTTTTGAACATATCTGTACATGCCTCGCCAGTAGTACTGCTGTCGAAGACGTTGGTAATTGAAAACTCCCGAGTGCACATACTGTGGATCAGCATGGAAGGATGCGCAGATTTAGGGACGCAGGCTTCGTGGTATTACCAATAACCATTGCTGACCGTCTGAGTAATAATTATGTCGGTGAAGCAGGTCATCGCGAATAGCGAAATTGGCGAGCTTGACGACGCAGTATGTGAGTGTTGTGTTGACGAATCGGAGAGAAAAGTCTATAAGGGAAGAAGAGGTTTTAGGTGCGAAATAAGACACATACAAGAGAATAGACATGGACAGGCGCACATTTGCAGCTGATCTTTTATTTTTCCCGATGCTTCGCTTCATATACCCTCAGGAATGTGCACAAGAACAACACAAATGAGTTAGCATGAGATTGATACCAAGCTTAATCACATCCTATCAGCAAGAAAACTAAACACATTCTTGTAGAGCGACAATGACGAAACGCTGATATACTGGTCTCCAAATTTTCTTATATACATAGCCTCAGCTTCTTGCCGTGCCACCATATCTCCTTTTCCAGAATATGCATGCGTTTTCCAGCAGACATTCACACGTGGACACTTTGCAATGACATGGCAAATGCGAGCCTGTCCCATTTCTGGTCGATAATGCATGCTCTCGAAAGCGATCCTTTATACAATGGCCAGTTTGGCCGATGTACCTTGCCACAGCTTAAAGGAATCTTATAAACGACCCCGGCTGAACATTTTAACATCTCCCTTTAGCGAGGCACACCAGAGCACACAGGAGCACACAACTGATGGATAAGGAGGTGCTTACGGGTATGCATCGTCAGGTATAGTTGACAATGTGCTGGATCTATATTCTAATTGAGACGATTTCAAGGCACCCCACACCTTCCACCAAAATTAAAGAGGTGATTGACTGGAGATTGAGAGCGGCGAATGCGATGGTAGAACAGAACCAAGAGCAGCGAACCTGTGTCTAGCGCTAGTGATGATGATTGGTCAGCGTTCATCTTCACAACAGTACAGTCAGTAAATTATGTTTACAAAGTAAACAATATATAATTTTTCTGCTGCATTTTCAGCATTGTCTATGGCTTTAAAGAAAACTACTCGCTGATATGATGATCATGAGAATGTCTCGAGATGAAATTACAATGGCCACACACACCGGGTATCCTCAGTTATAGAATACGTATATAGTCCCAAACGTGTACAAAGCATAATGGTGGAAGTTCTCGCAACACTCTACTCAAAGCAGCATGAAGTACGAATCAGGGCACGATTAGGCTAGCTAATGAACTGCTCAGTATATTTGAAGCGTTTGTTGCACTGCCTTGATCCTCGTTTTATGAGAAGAATCTCGACGATAAGCACAAGTAATGTGTGGACAAGGTGCTGAAAGAAATGGACAGAAATTTCTTGGATGTCGACTCAAGTGACAACAAAAAGGGTGATGTTGCCAGAGAGGATGATTTTTCCAGAGATCATTTTGCCTGTTCTGCAGATGAAGAGAATACACAAGATGGAAATTTACGGGTATATTTAGTGTGCAAGAAATTGCGAAAGAACGTTTTAAAACCTTCCATCAACACTGCACTCAGTGTTGATGGAAGGCTTTCACCCAAATGCCAAAGATTTCTTGGGGCACATGCGTGACTTCATCTTAAAAGTTATTTTTGAAGCGACAAATACTTACAACGGTCAAACAAATCATGTGAGCATGAACATGACTTCCATAGAAAAGAAGACCATGGCCAGGAGCTTGCTGATTGCTGCCACAAACAGCCAGTTCAGGGCCCTCTAGCACTGAGGGGAGAGCTCCTCGAAAAAACATTTTTTAAATACTTGCATCTTAAAACTTTTTGTGCGCAAACAAACGGGGACGAAGAATAGTTGCCCCTATTTTTCGTCCCTGTTTGTTTGCGCACAAAAAGTTTTAAGGTGGATCTGTTCCAACTAGGCCGACTCGCAGTTATGCTTTAAATACTTGTACTAGAGATTTGAAAATCCGCCCACTTATAAAGCATTACAAGCAGATTTCAAATATGTTATTAGTTTCTGTGTGACCACTATAGTTTTGAGTTATATCCTATGCAATAGGATAGGATAGGATACCGGCACCACCCGTTGTCGTGGTGCCGGTAGCCGCCGCAACGACCACTGCCGTGAAGCCTTCCCGCTTATATTCCGCGGCGTCCACGTACCAGGCGTGCAGGTCTTGGGCGTGTTGTTCGGTGAGGGCCTTGGCCCACGCCTGCCGCCGTTCTTGGTTGTACTCTGGGTGCATGTTCTTCGGGATGGGGTCCACGTAAATGTGGGCCCGCGCCTCATCTGTGATCTCGCACGGTTGCCGGCTGGGAGCTTGGGGGTTGTAACCCAGGGACGTCAGTATACTGCGGCCCGTATTGGTGGTAGAGAGGCGCTCGAATTGCGCGGTGCAATGCAATGCAATGCATTGCAATGCACCGCAATAGAATGCATTGCAATGGAAAAATAGAGTAATTTTGTGGGCACTTTATCGTGTAATAAGTTTTCATAAAAGGCTTTGTGCTGTAGCTTATTTAGCTCTTTGTAGACTGCTAAGTGCCAATATCTATTCAAACAGCATCTACAATAACTGAAGCTGCAAAAAGAACAAAAATTAAGGACACTTCAATATTTTTCACAATCACATGAAAATAACCTTGTACATTTATAATAGTCATGTAATAACGAAATTTGGCATACATACGCTTGAAGATATGTACAGTGCTGATACCTACCTAAAATTCCAATATCTCCCAGCAGTAGTTGTGAAAGCACAAGGTTACATTTCCGAGAATCGAGAAGAAAAGTTAGCTGAATTGCTATAATCTTTTTGCATAGTTCCAGTAATTGTACACACTGTTTGGCTAGATATCGGCACATTATAATCTATGAAGAGCTGAAGCTACAGCACGATGCTTTTTGTGAAAATGTAGTACATAAAGAAGTGCCCACAAAGAGGACTATATTTTGCCATTGTGCGTCATGTAACTCAAAAACTATAACAGCTACAGAAAAAGTAATGACATATTTGTAATCTGCATATAAAACTGGCTGACTTTTGAAACCTCTAGTACAAGTAATAAAAAACAAGTTCTTTCGAGGAGCGTCTCCCCTTAAGTTAGAGGGCTACAGAGGCCAATTGAGGGTGTGCCACTCTGTCTGACAAAAAAAAAAAAAAAAACATGACTGCTTCTACAGTTTCCATGCCTGAGATGCAGTGTTGAATTTGGTGACCACCATGATGATTTGTACACAATAACTGTAAAAAATAAACAATTGTAGTTTCTTGGTTGCAACTGGCCTATATACTTTCATTGAAGCATTACTTAGGTGGCTTATTGTGAAACTATAGATTTTTCTCGCCAAATGGTGAGTAGCATCTGAAAGGGTTAACCAGGGACCTTTGTAGGAACCCATGCCTTCTTCTTTCTTTCTTTATGTAATATTGCCATTCCAAGTCCCATCCAGTTGAATTAAAAGGAAACATGGGTCTCAAAACTATTTTTGTTATTTTCAGATGAAATAAATGAAATTTGACCACCTTATTTAGTTTCTTCAGCTGATTCCAAATCTGCAATTATATTTTGGATAGCTGCATTGGAACAAGGAATGAAAAGAAGGGGAACTGAGGGGCCCGATTTTTGTTAGCTACAACTATATTAAGCCAAAAGATAATGAAGCCAAGTAAAGGGCAGGGAAATTTATTTGCACTTTTTAATTCAAGTGCAGTAGTTATGAGCTAAAGGGAAATGAAAGTGGATGAAAAAACAACTTACCTCCTGTGGGATATGAACCCACAACCTCCACATTACGCCTGCATTGAACTGCCAATTGTGTTGCAGCGCAGTTGTTCCCACGGCCACATTTTTGGGTATCTATCGGTACGAGGTAAAACACTGGGAGCATTAGCCAGTGCCACTCGAGGCCACGGCAGCGAATGTGGAGCATTATTTTTGAACATTGGCTTCACGTAGCATATGAACTTTTTCAAAGTGGTCAGCTGGCCAATAAACCCTCGTGTGCTACCTGAAGGCATCAAACCTGCCGGAGTCAAGATCCTCATTATGCAATCAATGAGGAGAACTGAGGTGCCCAATTTTTGTTAGCCACAGCCATATTAACACTTTCACTGCCAAGTTTCTTTCTAACTTTCTTTTCACCCCCTACTGGGTTTTTCTACTCACCCACTACCAGCGTAAACAAACATTCAAAAACCTTGAGCTCACTGGATGTCGCTGTGATGCTATTGCAGATTCCTGAAGATCGGTTGAAAGCATGCTCTGAGGGCTTGAATTCTTCCTTCTTCCAGCAGAAATTTGTTGGGTTTTCTCTTCTTGCTCGGATTCTTGGGTGGCAACCTTCACGCGACAAACCATTTATTTGAGCTGCTTCATCGTTGTCACTTTCATCCGAGTCCGAATTCATCAACAGTTCCTGAATTTCTTTGTCCGTCAAAGGGCGGATGCACGTAGAACGCTTGCCTCACCATGGTTGTGCTACTGAGACGAAGACGAAGCGACGCAGATGTGAAAACATGCCCTTCATCTGTTGTCCAAAATTTTAACCTACAAGTTCCATGTGTTTATGCGACCTTTCCATAGATGGCATGACATGGCCACAAGTTATTTTACACAACTTGTCACGGGAGTGGCAGGGAGTGAGTTAAAGAAATTGCTGACTCTCCCATAATCAAGAGTAGATGTAAGCATGAAACGGCAACCAGCAAAGCAGATTGGTTCTAGATTATACTAATGACAACCTTAAAATGGGTGTAGTGCATGTTCGCAACGGCACACCACACCACACCGTACCATGCTATACTGTGCTCTGGTCCATATGAATGCTGCCTAGCTAGAAGAAGATCGGCTGAAGGTGGCACGGCAGGCAGCGAAAGACGCCAGGGTGACAGAGCGCACTGCTCAGCTAAAAGAAGAAAATCACCTGAAGGAGTAGCAGGGGATTGTACGTGTGTGCAACACAAGATAACTCGGGAGCAGCAGTGAAAGAGTTAAGCCAACAGATAATGAAGCCAAGGAAATCACAAGGAAAATTATTTGTAGCTTTTATTGAAGTGTAGGAATGATAAGCTGGGGATAAATGTGGAGTCTGAACCCGCAAGCTCGTCCGCTTCGATTTCAAATAAACCATAGGTTGGAAGTTGGCATTAGTCTTATGCTCATCATTTTCGTCTCCGTTGCTTGTAGTGCCTATTACCTGTTACACAATCATGCCAGCAAGGCTGAACTCTTCTCATGCGAAACCCCACAACTTGACCTATGCAGTACCACTGGATCTTGTAAGGTACACAATTGTAAAAACTTGGGCAAGGGCATCATGTATCCAGGCACAAAGCAGGTGCTTTCATGGACTAGTCGCTTTCTTCCAGATGTGATAAGCTTGACTCACAGCTGCAAAATGGTGGTGAAAGTCTTTTCTTTCATCATTCACAATATATGGCTGCGCATTGCTAGGGACTCGGCTTCAGGTGTCTCTCAGTAAAAAATACTTGCTGTTAAAAGCATTGGTTACTCTGAAGCACTTCTTTGTCAGTAACTAGTGGTGCACTCCAGCAGCCACCTCTTAGTAGGCTGTCACTCTCGTTAGGCTAATATATTAGTTTATGATGTGCAGACACTGGAGGCCCTTGCCCAGTTCCAAACCAAGATGGCCGAGCACCTGTCAGTGAAAGATGACACCCACCACAGAGGAAATGATGAAGACAGTCCAGATGACATGTCAGACCGATGGTGAGTCTCTCATCCCTTGACTGCTGGAAACAATATCATAAAACTGGGTGTGCAGAAGTAGTTGTCTGCATACATTTTGATGCGATTAGCATTCTTTGGGTACGTCATATACTTTTTGGGGGCTAACTGTCTGTTTGCAGCAACACTACATTTGACCTTAGGCGTACAATTGTACGCCTAAGATACAGTGTATTCTGCAATATGATATCAGTCCAAAGATTTTTTTCCCTACTGCTAACTACTCTTCATGCCCCTTCATGCTTCACGGTATTGCAAAGTATGTGGAATCGTTAACACATTTCCACAAAAAAATGATGAAGTGGTACACTCGCATCTCACTGCGACCAGTCCATTTGTTCAGAACAATGCAAAATGAGTTTTGTAGCATGCCTAAAACATGACACAGCAACAAAATCAAAATTATTTGTGGCGAACGGACGGTGTGACTGTCACATATTGTGCACTCACCAAGTGCAGTCGATAATCTTATTACAGTGCAAAGACTACAGTGCAAAGTCAAATGCTTCCGTACATCATAAAAAAATGCATACCAGCATTTACAACCGCACTTCTGCTATAGAACAAGAAGTCTCTAAAGAATAAGCACACTGTACGTGCACCTGTAAACACATAGTGGTGAGCAGACAATGTGATGCGCCATCCACAATGACGTGGTCAAATGCATGTTGCTGACTATTGTATGGAGTAAGTCACACTATCTTTTCTATTCTGCTTGATTGCATAATTAGTCAAGATTAATTAAACAACTTTGGAAGCAATGAGCTTAGGCAAAAAATTGCAGTTAGAAAGTTGTAGAGCGCTTTGCAAAATGTCCGATTAGGCAGTTTCTTTCTATTTATTAGGCATTAGTGTTTTTCTGCTTAATGCACATGCCTGCAAAACACAAAAAAAAAACATGACATGTCCGCTTGCACGCCATGATTGCAGCGCTGCCAAACGCTCTGCGTACAAACGAACATAGCATTTAGCCGAGTATGCTGCCGCGGCGCCTTCTTACCGCTGTCATGAACCGTCGCAAGGGAAGCACATCGGTGGCATAAATTGAACGGGCAACGCCTGCATCACTGCCCTGTCGCCTTTTAAGTGGCAGCACACCCTGCTAGATGCTATGTTCGTTTGTATGAGAAATGCTTGGGAGCTGTGATATCACGCCCTGCAAGCGGACATGTCACATGGTATTTCTGTTCTTTTTTTTCGCGGGCATGTGCAGTAAGTGGAAAAACTTTAATGCCTAATGGATAGAAAGTTAGAAACTGTTAAATCAGACGTTTGGCAAAGCACTCTACAACTTTTTAATTCGAATTTTCGCCTAACTTCATTGCTTCAAAAGTTGGCTAACTAATATTGACTAATTATGCAATTAAGCAGAATAAAAAAAAGTATGACTTATTCCATACACTAGTCAGCAACATGCATTTGGTCACGTCGCCTGAGAATGCATCCGCGTATTTTTAGACTGACTAAAGTTACCTGGGACACCTTGTATATGTATAAGGCCATGCATGCTGGTACGACCACTATGAGCATTTTTTTCTTCCCAAGCACGTGTCATGATCTGCCTGGGTTCGTGAACAAGGGAAGACTCGAGGCACACTCCGTTAGACGGACCCTCTGCAGCGTGGTGGTGATGAACGATAACTGACCCCGAGCAGCTGTGCTCATCGGTATTTATCGGGTGCGGTGACCAATGTTGCCTACCGAGCCTGGCAGGCCACCAAGCCTGGCGGGCCAACGAAGATGATGCTCGAGGGGGCGTCACATGCTTGTCATGCCCTCTTACACACAGTTTGTTTGTCGGCAACAAAAAAACTTCCAAGATCAATGTACGAGGCTCTGCCTCCGTTCTAGCCGGGTCGACAGCGCCTGCTATCCAGGCGAGTAACGGTCCGGTGGCCTCCGCCATCGAGTACTCCACCTGGGTACCGGTGTTGACAGCCCGGGTGTGGCAATGCCGGGTGCTGCCTGAGCCAGCCTCGCTCCATCCGGAGGGTCCGCAGTGGTCGACCTTGTGAGAGGTGCCGAGCTCGGCACCGGCTCAACGGGTGCCGCACCACTGGCAACACTTGCCACCTCCGAGGTCGGTGGTGCTTCGCTGGAAGCGACTGGTGCTGCTGCTAATGCTCCTGCGGGCTGGAACTCCGAAGTGGCAGTCGAGGGTGCTGGCCAGGTCCCGAGGCGAGGCCTAACATGGTCGGCGTCTCTGTGCCACTTGGCCCATCTGACATGTAGACGAGCAGCGATGAAGCGCTGGACATCACCTGTCCGGCAGACCAGGGTGGGTCAGGACGGAAGTTCCTGGCAGAACTGGAGTTCCCGACTACGGCAGAGGCCCGGGACGGCACCCTCGGCCAGCAGCCAGCTTCTGCTTCAGCTGCTTCAGGAGCACTGTGGATCGGAGGTCCGGGTGCAAGACGTCGTAAGGATGTCTTGCCCATCTGACCCAGCAGCAGCTCACAGGGGGCACAGCCAGTGACATCGTGGGGGGTGGTCCGGTACTCGAACAGTATCCGGGCAATCTGCATCCGGAAATTCTCAGTCTGGCTCTTCTTGAGCTAGTACTTGATGGTTTGCACCACCCGCTCGGCTGCACCATTTGAAGCAGGGTGGTACGGCGGAACCATCATCCGGCGGATTTCGTTCTTCGTCAGCAAGGCCAGGTACTTTGTGCTGGCGAAAGCAGGACCATTGTCGGACACGATGACGTCCGGCAACCCCTGGGTGGCGAAGACCTGTCGTAGCGCTGCAATGGTCACGCCTGCTGATGGAGTGGTGACAGGTAGAACCTCCACCCACTTCGAAAAGGCATCCACCACCAGGAAGCAGTGGCCCTTGAAAGGCCCCCAAAATCCACATGCAGGCAGGACCATGGTCTCTGTGGGAACGGCCAGGGGGTGATTTCCACATGACGTGAGGCCCGCTGATGCTCCTGGCAGATTTAGCAGCTCTGCACCATGTGAGCGATATCCTGGTCCAGGCCAGGCCACCAAACATGGGGACCGGGCCACCATCTTGGTCTTTTCCATGCCGGATGACCCACATGCAGCAACTGCAGGACCCTGGACCAGAGACTTTGTGTGATCACCAACCTGGAACCCCACAGTAGGCAGCCCTGCTGCAAGCTCAGCTCAGCGACCTTGTGGCTATAGGCCTGCTGAACCAATTCCTCTGGAGATCTTGAGAGCACCTCTTAGTACACGTGCTCCAGCATGAACACTTCAGCAGGTTCCGAAACAGCATCTGGCACCTCTGGCAGGGGCAGGCAGCTCAGGGCATCAGCAGGTCCCAGGCCCTTTCCCGGACGGTAAACCAGCTGGTAACTGTAAGCTGCCAGCCTCAATGCCCAGCGTACCACTGGAGATGATGCCTACACAGGAACTGCCTTGTCAGGCCCCAGCAGCGGCTTGTGGTCCGTGACCCCCTCGAACTTCCAGCCCCACAGATACTGGTGGAAGCGTTCGACTCTGACCACGAGGGCCAGACCTTCCTTGTCCATCTGGCTGTAACGTTGCTCTGCAGCATGAAGCCGACGAGAAGCAAACGATACAGGGTGTTCCTGGCCATCCTTGTCCCAGTGTGCCAGGACGGCTCCCACGCCGTGTGGTGATCCATATATGGTCTGGAGGACAGGCTTGGCAGGATCGAAGTGTACCAGCACTGGAGCCTTGGTGATTAGCTCCTTGCTGCGCTGGAAAGCCCGGTCCTGCTCCTTCTTCCAGACCCATTGCTGGCCATCTCGAAGCCGAAGATGCAGCGGCTGTAGATGCTCCGACAGGGTCGGCAGGCAACTACTGTAGAAGTTCATGAGGCCGAGGTAGCTCTGAAGCTCCTTCTTGTTTTGGGGCTTAGGCGCCTTGAGCACACCATCAACTTTGCGGGGAGCCGGGGCTAGGCCAGCCTGGGAAATGACATGCCCCAAATACTCAACACTGGGCACCAGGAAAATGCACTTTTAAAGCTTGAGCTTGAGGCCGGCGTCCTGCAGTCGTGCCAGGACATTGTGCAGGTTTTGGAGGTGGTCTCCGTCATCGCTGCCGGTAACCAGGATGTCATCCAAGTACACCGCCACGTGCCTCATGCCCCTGAAGAGGTTGTCCATCTCCCTCTCGAATATGGCTGGGGCCGAGGCCATGCCAAACAGTAAGCGCATGTACTGAAAGAGCCCCAAAGTTGTTGATATTGTGACACTTCCGGGAGGCATCCTGGACCACCAGCTGCTGGTAAGCATCTCTGAGGTCGAGCTTGGTAAACTTCTGTCCACCGGACAATGCAGACCAGAGATCTTCAATCCGGGGCAGCGGGTACTTCTCGACGGTAGCGACGGGGTTGATGGTAACCTTAAAATCCCCACAGATCCTGACACTGCCGTCTCGCTTGAGGACTGGTACGATGGGAGCAGCCTATTCAGACGTCTTGACGGGCATCAGGAAGTGCTCTCTCTGCAACTGTTGCAGCTCCTGGGTGACCCCGTCCTTCAGGGCGAATGGCAGTGGGTGAGGCTTGAAAAAACGTGGCCGGGCTCCCTCAGGTACATAGATGCCAGCTGTTGTGCCTGCGAATTTGCTCACCCCTGGCTGGAACAGAGACTTGTACTCGGTCAGGAGGCTGGGGATGTCTCACCGCATGCAGGCTGGTTTCCTGGTACTCAGGCAGACAAACACCCAGTGCATGAATCCAGTTTCGACCCAGCAGCGTCAGCGACGACCTCTTGGTTAATTAAAAGCGAAGGGTTGCCTTCCAGTCGCCAAAGCGAACGCTGACCTGTGCCTGACCCTGGACCTGGGAGAGCTGCTCGGAGTAGCTGCTCAGCATCATGCCCGAAGCCTCGACGGACACGCCGGGGAAGGTACACTTGAACCGTTTCCCAGCCACGACAAACATGCTGGCCCCTGTGTCCAGCTCCATGGAAATGAGGTGCCCGCAGATTTCGATGGTCAGCATGTACGGTGGCACAGACGACGGTACAAGGCCTGTGTGCCACATGTCGAAAATTGGCAGGTCCTCGGCCACGTGGAGCCTGGCCGCGGAAGAACTTGAGCCCGCTGCCGCACGCCCCCACCGCGTACCCTTGCGACAGCTACCCTGGCCGCAGGCTTGTGTGGTAGCTGGGCTTGAACCAGGCTGCTGCTGTTGTCCATTGTTCGTCTTCCCCCTTCGGCATACACTTGCCAGGTGCCCAGTTTTCCCGCACGTAAAGCATTGTGCTTGAGAGAACTGGCACTGTGAGGGGGAGTGGGCACCACTACAGCGACTGCAGGTACTGCCCTTTGTCGCGAACTCGTTGACCACAGCTTCCGCCTACGGTGAGCCAGTTGCATGGGAAATCTCACCGGCGGCCTTGGCGGCAGCTTCCATTGCCAGCGCTGCCTTCACGGCGTCGTCCAGCGAGACGTCGGGAAGCTCCAGGAGTCGCGTCTGCATTTGTTGATGCCACAGACGAAACGGACCCGGAGCAGTGAGTCCAGCTGGTCCCCGAAAACGCAGGCACTCGCTAACCCTCGTAGCGCAGCAACGAACTGCCCGACGGTCTCTCCTTCCCGGCGGCTCCGGTTGTTGAAGCGGAAACGCTCCATTAGTGTGGACGGTGCTGGGTTGAAATGCGAGCACAGTATGGCAAGCAGCTCACCCAGTGTCTTAACATGCGGCATGGCTGGCTTGAGAAGGTCAAGCAGGAGACTGAAGACGCGGGTCCTGCAGCTAGCCAGGAAGATGTCCCGCTGTTTGGCCTCAGCTGTGTCATTTACCCGGAAGAACACGTGGACTTGTTCCTCGTAAATTGGCCAGGCGGACCCATCTCCCTGGAACAGCTCAAGCCTTCTGTTCAGCGGCATGGTGGCAGCAACGGGGGGCAGTGTTTCACTGCTCATGGCAGCGTGGGACGATCCGTGGATACTCGTCGCCAGTGTCACGATCCACCCGGGTTCGTGAGCAAGGAAGGGCTCGAGGCACCCTCCATTAGACGGGCGCTCCGCCGCCGGGTGGTGATGAACGATGACTGACCCCGAGCAGCTCAGCTGTGCTCTTTGGTGTTTATTGGGTGCGGTGACCAATGTTGCCTACGCCTGGTGCCTGGCGGGCCAACAAAGATGATGCCTGAGTGGGCGTCACATGCTTGTCACACACGACATGCCACAGACGAAATGCAAGCGAAGTGCCTACAACGTCCTTAAAAGGTATGCAGAGGCCGTCGACACTACCGGCCAAAGTAGCATAGCGTTTAATGACTCTGAGTGAAGTCCAATAAATGCTGGTTTTCGGCACTAAAAGGAAGGTTGGGTGAAGTTTTTTTTTCTTCTAGAATTTGTAGTTCATAAAAGTTAAGTTTAGAGAAATTTAGTGCCCCGATATGGGGGTAAGGACGACATTTTGCGATCAGTATAAAAGTGCACATAATTGTGTTTCATCATGACAACTGAATTAAAATAGTTAATTAGACTGTCTTGAGAGGGTAGTTAGTTCATTCTAATGACTGATTGCGAAATGTGCAAAATTGAGATACAGAACACAACACAAGAAGAGACGCAAAGAAAGGATAATAAGCGCAGACCGAGTGCAGTTAACATAGGTGTGTGTTATGTACCAGTGTGACTTATATACAAATTTTTTCTTCGAAACTCGTGAAAAGGGGAGGGGAGTGGGGCAAGGGGTGCAACTTAACAATGTCTTGGTGTTCAAGCAAAAATGTAATCCTAAAATAAATTAGTTTTTCACTTATGTTTTAGACATTATGCCATAAGGTCAATGCTGATAATTAAAATAAGAAATTGTCTTATTAAAGCATGTGGAAAAAATGTTTTTTTGTTAAAATGAGACAGATTGATTCATTCAACAAAAATAAAATGACTAATCAATTTTATAGACGCATGCAGAGGGAAAAAAACCATGCTATTTTACTTTATCATTATCAATGAATACCTTTCTTCAGCTCCCACCACAAGGGGGCACGCCGCTATCACTAGCAATGCAATGCAGCCCCTGAAGTGTGCGGAAAGGTGCGCTCGTAAAGTTAACCTGTTGCTATACGTCTCTTCACACATTATGTTGTTTTGCTTGTCAACATTTGTCTTAATTTGGTGGCGCAGGTAGTTTTATCGTTTGTTAATGTGTTCAATCAAAAGTAGTGAGTTACAGCTTTCAGGTAATTGTTTAATTTAGCTGTTCTCTTAGCATCTGACTTAGCATCTGACGATGGGACTAGTACTCTACACCCAAAGCTTTAGTCAGCCTCCAAAGAAATTATTTTCTGTACAGGGTGTGCAATTTTGACAGTCGCACGGCTGACCTTCTGCTGCAAAGCTTTTCGCACTGAAACCTCGAAATGCCCATCAAGTCGAATGGCGGGGCATTTGAATATACAGCTTTAATGCAAGCCACAAAAACAAATTTCATGCCTTTGAGAACAAAATGACATCACTTCTGTTTTTAACTATTATGGCATCACATTATTTTTTCTTCCTCCGGAAGTGCTCCCTCATCACCCAGATGACGCTAAGCCCCATGAACCACCGATTAACCACCGTGTTTTGAATGTATGGGCTTCTATGGAAGCTTCGCTACCAGGTATATTTACCTTGGTGCTACTTTAAACTAAATTTATTATTCATGACAACCCGCATATATACATTCACCATTCAAAGTACAGCCACAGCGCTTGCATCAGAAAACATTCAATATCAGGATTATTGACCTTACACCATTGCCCATCGAGGTGATGCCCGAGCTGCACACTCGCAGATAAAAACCATGCCCACTTAGAAAACAGCACCGTGATAACAGTATAAAACAAAAACAGCAGAAAACAAAAAAGTGACCAGAAAACAAAAAGTAAAAGAAAGGCAGATTTTATCAGAAGAAGGAAGATGGAACGGAAAAAGTAATGCATAAACTGCATAAAAACAAACTAGCCCCCTGAAATGCTAAGATGCTTCCCAAGGGAATAAAAGTTAGAACAGGCGGTAAAAGCAGTGCAAGAAGCCTAGGCACCAAAAAGACAGCGCTTGTGCAAAAGATCTAAAACAAGAGGAAAGAAAGACCTAGAAAGAAACATAGAAAAGATTAATCGGACAAGCTGGTGCACTGTATCACTTAGCATTGCAGATAATCGAGTTCTTTCCTGAGAGCATCACAGAAGGAGCGCTGACGCAGCTAGTGCCAAGCCATTGAATACGAGACGCTTCAAAAGTCTCTTGGCCACTAGTAACTCCCAATTATAACAGCCTTGTCTAGAAAAAGTGAACACCCGTACGTGGCACAGTGCAAGGCCATATTGCTGCCCGACTTCAACTTCAGTTTGTTTGCTTGTTCTCACAGGCAATCATTGATACATCAGCCTGTTTGACCAGTGTAAACACGTCCTCAAGAAAGCGGCATTCTGGATTTCAGTGTGGATTTCTATATTGGCGTCCTCGTGGAAGTGCGCAGGTACCGGTGGTTTCTGCATGCGTCGTTCTAGTTCTTTAAATGCATCGGCCTGCTGCGTTTCCCACTTGAACTTGACATCAGATTTGATTAGATGGATCAGCGGCTCAGCGATGTGTGAAAAATTCTTGACAAAGTGCCTGTAGTAAGCACACATGACAAGGAACCAATGCACTGCTTTCTTGTCAATGGGCTGCTGGAACATTGCGATGGCAGCTGTCTTCTGCGGTTCAGGGCAGACACCAGATTTGCTGATGACGTGGCCAAGGAACAGAAGCTCATCCTAGGTGAAGTGGCACTTTTCCGGCTTCAGAGTGAGCCCTGATGACATGATGGCCTGAAGTACTGCCACAAGTCCGCTGAGGTGATCGCCGAAATTTCCTGCGAAGACCTGCCTTAATAGCACGAAGACGATGACATCTTCCAAGTAGACAAGACAGGTCTGCTACTTCAATCCTGCTAAAACCATGTCCATGACGTGCTGGAATGTTGCAGGCGCCGAGCGCAGTCCGAACGGTATGACCTTTAACTCGTAGAGGCCGTCTGGCATGATGAAAGTCTTTTCGCGATCTCTCTTGTCGACTTCTATTTGCCAGTAGCCAGACTTGAGATCCATCGATGAGAAGTATTTAGCGTTGCAGAGCCGATTCAATGCGTCGTCTATCCGTGGTAGGGGTTATGCGTCCTTTTTGATGATCTTGTTCAGTCAACAATAATCGACGTAGAAACATAGGGTTCCGTCCTTTTTCTTCACGAAGACAACAGGGCATGCCCATGGTCTTTTCAATGACTGGATAATGTCGTCGCATAGCATTTTGTCGACTTGTTGTCTTCTAGCTTCGCATTCTCGCATCTAAACTCGGTAAGGGCTCTGGCGGAGTTGTCGAGCGCACTGTTCAGTTATTATGCTATGGTTTGCAACTGGTGTTTGTCGAATCCTCGATGACGTTGATAAGCAGTCTTTGTATCGTCAGAGCAGACTTGTGATGTGCGCTGTTTACTCATGGGGAGACTTGGATTTATGTCAAAGTCTGGTTCGAGAACTATGGTCGTCGGGGTAGATGTGGCAGAATCCGAGAGGACAAACGCATTGCTGGTTTCCACAATTTCCTCTATGTATGCGATTGTCGTGCCCTTGTTTATGTGCTTGAACTCCTGGCTGAAGTTTGTTGGCAACACTTTCATTTTTCCTCTGTGCAGTCGAACAATCCCTCTTGCGGTGCAAATTTCACGGTCTAGCAGTAGATGTTAGTCACCCTCGATGACGCCTTCTACATAGGCAGGTGCTTTGGTGCCGACGGAAATAATGCTGGAGCAAGACGGGATGCTCACTTGATCTTCGAGTACACTCATGGCGTGATGACTACGAGAGTTCTTCGGCGGTATCGCTTGATCTTCTGACAGCGTTATTAACTTCGACTTCAGATCGATAAATGTGCCATGTTGGTTCAGGAAGTCCTTGCCGAGAATGAGGTCTCATGAACACTGTTGGAGGATAACGAAGGTGGCAGGGTAGGTCCAGTCAGGAACGGTAATTCTAGTGGTGCACATTCCAGTTGGCGTTATTAGGTGTCCTCCAGCGGTCTGAATTTGAGGGCGTTTGCAGGCAGTCATAACTTTCTTCAACTGGGCGGCAATGGGTCCACTCATGACGGAATAGTCAGCTCCTTTGTCGACTAAGGCAGTGACTGCGTGGCCGTCGAGAAGCACTTCGAGGTAGCTGGGACACTATGTAAAGGGCAGAGGGCGATATAATGAGTGTCCTATTTCTTTTTAGTGTTTTTTGGTGTTTGGCTTTGTTAGCCTTCCCATTGGCTGTCACAGCCTATATATGTGTTGCTCCTTCCAATAAAGTACCAGTTGTAGTTCAGCGTTTTGCCCTGTTCTTCACTGTCCCCATCTGTGTGTGCTGTTAACCCTTTAAGTTTCACTAGCATGCCGGGAAACGGAGAAACTTTATGTTGTGCTTGTGTTGAAATGCAGGCTGTCACACCAACTTCATTTCGCTGAGCAAGGCCCTGTGCTGGCAAGAGACGCAAGCGTGATGGATGCCGAGGAGGCGTACAGCATTGACGACCCGCGTAATGCCATGAACGAGAGGCGCCGCAAGCGAACACATCATGAACACAGCGGTGATAGGCGCCACAAGCGACACAGGTAGCAGGTGCTGTCGGTCTAAGAACTCATCTTTGAATGCAACTTCTTTACAATGTTTCAATTTGGCCTAAAGACAAATGTTCGATGCACCTGGTATTCAGGATGTGTGAAGAAAATTATCAATACTCCACCCTATAAAGCTGCTCTTACTTTTGTGGTGCCTTGCAGTGATGCCTGTTGTAAAGTGTTGTAAGCTGCTGCCAGTGTTTTGCCACCTCAGGAGATAGCATGGTTTTGCTGTGTTCTTCTTAGCCAAGCATGGCTGGTGGGCTATTTCCTTTTCTGGCTTGTTTCCAGAATTCTGTGTTTTAATTAGCAGTGGCAACCATTGAAGTGAACCACATTGCAGCAACGCATGTTTTCTCACTATGTATAAGGTAGCAAGACAACTGTTGTGTTGGTCGCATCATGGCTTGTAAATGAATGGTTTCTGCACTACCCACATCATCGAAATTGGCTGGAAAGCCACATGCTGTTTGTCTGTGCTTGTTGTTCACAACAAAATAAATTGTCTTTTTTGTTCAATAACAAAATATTGTACACAATTAGTGATTTGTGAGAATGTCGGTTCTTATAGCTGCATAAACATTTAGTGCATGTTGCTGAGTGCTTTGGCACTTCACTATTATATTGTTGTCTCATGCTTCCTGAATTTTATCAAATGCTGTGTTGGTAAGAAAGGGCATGAGTGTACAAAGCAATACCTAGACGTCTCTGAGCTTTTGAGAAAGGCTTATCATGTCAATGTAGCGCAGTACATGCAAGGTAAAGTAAGGATGCCTTAGTTTCTTTATTTAATAATAGGCCTGTGTGAATATTCGATAGCTCTGAATATTGCATCAAACATTATGCTATTCAGTATTCCATTTGGCTCGAACATTAGTATTCAAGGTTCGATCGAATATGCCTACATATCTTTTGTGTATAAGCCACATTCACAATACAACACCACGAAAAGAAGAAAGAGTTGCAACTCAAGACGGCAGAAACCTGGAGGCTTACGAAAAGGGTTCTACATGTACTTAAATTGAGGACGACGCAACTAGCTATGGAAAGAAGAGTGGTGGGTGTAACATTAAGGGATAAGAAGAGAGAAGATTGGGTGAGGGCACAAACGCGAGTTAATGACATCTTAGTAATACTTGTTGGGGGGGCTAGTTGGTGCATGTTTCCAGAAGAGGGTTGTAGCGCCGAAAAACACAACACACAGCAAGCGAGACGGGACAGGCGCAACTTCCAACTGTTTATTCACCGCGTATGCGAATGAATATAAGGGCAAATCAAGATGGGTAGCAAAAACGACACATGCGCGCCAGGGTTTTTACAAAAAAGCGAGGGTTTTTACACATGCGCCTGTCCCATCTCATTTGCTGTGTGTTGTGTTTTTTGGTGCTACAACCCTCTTCTGGAAATAATGACATCTTAGTTGAAATCAAAAAAAGAAATAGGCATAGGCAGGACATGTAATGAGGAAGATAATCGATGGTCATTAAGGGTTACGGACTGGATTCCAATAGAAGGGAAGCATAGCAGGGGGCAGCAGAAAGTTGGGTCGACAGATGAGATTAAGAAGTTTGCAGGGACAACACGGCCACAATTAGCACATGTCTGGGGTAGTTGGAGGGGAGGGGCCTTTGCCATGCAGTGGGCATAGCTAGGTCGCTGCTGCTAATGATGATTATGGATCCTCCACAGTAAGCACGCGAGTGCCGAACTTTAGCTTGTTGGTTTCAGGTCTCATGGTTATTACTAACAGAATGGTGTGATAAACGAACAAAGGCTTGGAGGCATCCAGTCATTTTCTTTGTCTCATGGTGTTGTTTCATGAGCACCGTGAGTCTCCAGACCAACTAGGAAAGGAGGTTTGTTGCAATCGCTTCTTAACTGTATTGCCACCAAACCAACGGTGCTCTCAATGACAACTTTTGGACAGTAGAATGCTTGCACCCAGCAAAGTCTAAGAAGGAAGCATTCAGGATGTGCAAATTGCTGAAGGGGCTTACACACAAAGATGATTACAAAGATACACAAAGATGATTTCTTCTTTATGGGGGATTATTTCAGAGGTCATTCCGTGGCAAAAGTGCTAGGTGTTAGTTGCAGAGAAGCTTGTCTTTGCCCACTGTCAATAATCTGTTCCTTCTCCAGTGCCCCTGTGAAGTGCATACATTTTGGACGCAATGTGCTCTTCATGCATGCATGCATTTTTAGCTTGTAAAGACGTCTATTACCCCTTGCCTCAAGCTGGTCCTTGCTGATATCACCCAAGAAGGCATTGGGGAGTACAGCCATGCACACTTACAAAACACTGTTGATGCCAGTGAAACCAGATTAATGGAGCTGCTGTTCTTTTTGTCCACTCCATCCTCGTTAGTTACAATGAGCAGTTCTTTGTCCGAACAGAAGGCATATGTAGTTGGTCGTGCATAGCTTGCGCACTAAGGCTTGTGGGCGTGTTATGACAGAGACCTGCCTGAGAACCTTAGCACAGTGCCTGTATGTAAAAACCTTCCGATCTTTTGCTGACTTCCTTCTCTTTATCACACTTTGCCTGATGAAACCAGCAACTGGGTCAACCAGATGTTCAACAGGCTTCCCGCTAGTTTTCCCAGCTTCTCCTTTACCAGGGTGCTGCTCATATATATGTTTTCTTGACCTTGCGCTGCACTTCAACCATGGCCACACCTGCTGAACCTATAGTATGTGGTCAAAAAAGTGCTGTACATCATGTTGCTCCAAACTCGTGACATGTGCTACAAGGCCTTGAGGAACACCCTCATTTATTTACGCCCTCATCATACTGTATGAAGCTTTGCATGAAATGTGTGACAATTAACATCTGCTGGTTTTTCAGTGTTATTCCTGTCCAGCTTGCTGAAAGCTATCCTGAGTGTTTCAAAAGCAAACGACCACTGCTGGACAATAAGTGCTTAAAACAAGAGTCGCTACAACCACATATGTCACACGAAATGAAGAAGGCCACTGAGTATACAGGTGGTTTACTTCATATCCAACAAGCTTGGTTCTTCCTTTGCTAGTGAGTAAACTCAACTTGCCCCGAATACATGGCCTGTGACAAACTGTGTGCCAGATGCTGTGTCCCCTGCAAAGCTGAAGATGTGTATGAGATCCTGACACCCTGCAGCACCTTCTACACTGGGCAAACAGGCTACTATAAGAACGCCTTTACTAATATGCTAATAACATGAAAACGGGCAGAAATTTGGCTATTCATTGGACCCAACTGCAGGTGCAAGCCACTCTTCCACCAGATGTCTGTTCACAGAAACTGGAGCTATACAAATGCAGATAAAAACAATGATGTTTGAAAGTAGTAGAGTTGAATTATATTCTGCACCAGCAGTGCTATCTGCAGCGATGGTACCTTAAAGCCACAATTCTTGGCTGCACCACCATGCAAAGGCAATATTTAATTATTAACTTCTATTTATTATATTTCTGGCGGCCATATATTGCAAGCACATATCATTCACATTGTGTGCAATATGGTTAAATGATGTCAACTATGATAGCCATTCCTAATCTGAAATGCAACAAAATAGCAAATAAAGGCAACAAATTGTAATTCAAGAAGAAAGACAACCAGTGCACAGGAGAAGTGACAGACTTTCCTTTATTGAAAAAAAAATGTCGTGTCATGCCACCAGCAGTGGGTAGCAATCTTTCACGCTTGGGTGACAGAGGGAGAACTCAGCAAAATACTACAATCACACTCAAATGTAAGATGGCCTTGGACACAAAAAACCGACATCATATTGTACAGAATGAAAGGGCACTACTCCATCCAAGAACTCTAAGGCACCACATACTTGACATGGTGTAAGTAATGTTAACATGCCCTACCCATAAAAAAAAAGCAAGAAACACGGAAAACACGCCTAAAAATGCAATGTGCAGAGTCTGGCACCAAGAAAAAACAGCCCAAAAAGGTTTCACTAAGTCTTGCAATGATTTAAATTGTCAAACTGTCTCGTCACTTCTTAATGAACCTGCACAGCTGAAAAGGAAGGAAAGAAAGCCCAATAGCAGGGCCACAGAAAATGTCACCAAATAAATATACTTTGCTTACCAAGGATACCTCTGGTATAATTATGGTCTGACGTTGCACAATAATTGTGTATAAGCATTTCTTGTTTAGAATGGTTTAGCAGATAGTGAAAAATGACCATAAGAGCACCAGGTGTATGCATAGTCTATGCACAAAAAGCCACTGCTTTCTTACTTTCTTTTTCTCTGCTACTATTCGGTAGTACTTAAGCACCTTAATAGCACTGCTAAGATCCTACTGCAAAACACAAAATTGGGCAAGTTGTGGCATAAAGAAAATTGCAGTTTCACTCAATGCGAAACAACGATGCAGTAGCTGGTGAAATATGCGCAGGAAGCTTGCTTCATGCGGTGTTTGTTGAAGTACAGACTTGCCAATGCAAGTCAGTAATCTCCTTTAAAGAAGTAAAATAAGTAAGAGTCTACTTGTGAGAGTTGTGCCTCCCAGTGTTGAAGTTGAAAGACTTTTCTTCCTCCTCTTTTGTATCTGGACTTGGCCACTGGTCTCCATCAAAACAACCCTTTAGCTGAATTTGTTTTGGTTTTTTCGAATCTATATTTAGGCTACCCATCGCTAGGTCTCGCACTGTGCTTGAGGAAAACAAGACGGCAACAGCCCCATCCAGTACATCTGAGAAGCCAGGCACTAGAAGAAGATTAATGAAGCGGATGCACCCAATCACTACCATTACATGTAAGAAGAAAATTTCACATAGGACTGCCTTCACAAGTGGTGGTGACGTGTCAGAACTTGAAGGCATGGATGCCAGCTCTATATACAGTATACAGACATTGAGAAAGTGTTAGCCAATCATGGCACTTGTTAGCCAATCATGACATCGTGCTCTCCAGGATCAGTGTTCGGCAGAGCTGCATCTTCAGCAGAGTGGCTGAAATGTAGAATTGTGAACTGCCAATCTTTTGGTTGTAAGTTCGAATCCTCACAGCACAATGAGAACTTTTTTTTATTTGCAATATTCTAGCAAGAGATTTGAGAATTCCAGTAACAACACCAGCAGACATCAGAACAACCAGGGGAGTTAGTCCATAGCAGCTATTGCTATAAAAAAAGAAGACTAGCATAAGCACAAGAATTCAGATGGGCACACTACATGCCTTTGTTCTGGTAGTGGTCCACTACTTTGGTGCTACAGTTAATGATCTCGAATGAGTTCAAGGAGCAAGAATTTAGCCCAGAAAAAATATGCTGAACAGCTGTATTTAGTTGTATCATTTTGCCTATGCAACTTTACATAACCCTGTCCACACTTACCTAAAGCACATGAGTGGCATCCTGAGAAAAAAAATTTGCTTTTGATATTGCTTTGGAGAAAATTCATCTGTTTCGGCCGAACAGTATATATGCATACTGTACATACCTGCATTTGGTATACCTTATCACGAACTGTTAAGTCACCTTCTTACCTCATCAGCAAATCACTCCTGCAAGCAAGTGTGCTGGTCTGGGTTTTACCTGCATTTCCACCTTTGCAGTTGGTAAAAGTCTTTGGCTGTTTACTTTTATGTTTATATTTCAAACATTTGGTTGCATAAGAGGCTTTGGCAACACTGGCAACCCTAATGCCTGGGCAGGCTTCACGAAAGGCCACCAGTACCATCTCGTTGCTCAACATCCTTCTTGGTTCAACTGTGACTAAGAACCCATATATCTTTCCTCTGAAGCGGCTGGTATTGGCGATGCTTTGATTCAGATAGAGGCCATTGTTGCACATGTCAACCTTAGGCCAGAAACCAATCTGGTACAGGTGGAAATAGTCTTGTCTTTCCCAGGTGCTGGTTAAGCCTCGCGAGACACATTCCTTCAGTCAATTTGCACACTGTCAGTGTGAGTGAGACTGATCAAAAGTTGGCTATGATGTTGGGTTTCCTGCCGGGTTTCAGTAGTGGCATCATGACCAAGTGTTCCCACTCTGTGGGGAACTTCAATGTTCCAGGTTTCATTGATTACAAGCAGTAGTGCTTGGCTTCCTTGTTTTGGCGAGATTCCTCAACATCTGCAAAATGACTCCATTTTTGCCACGTGCGCTTTAAGTGTTGACATGGTCGAGAGCAACGACAGGTTCTGCCATCGTAAAGAGGCTTTCCATTCCTTCTTTGGCAAGTGGTCATTAAGGTGCGTACAACTCTGGTGACGATCAGTCACTGTGAGGTGGTCGGGGAAAGCATCTGCAGCTTGTTCCTCAAATTTCTCAGATGTGCACTGAAGATCGAGCAGCATGTTTTCAATAGTATTACAGTATTTCATTCATCCTGTTATAGCCGAGAATGTGTCACAGGTTACTGAGACATATATGTTCAAATGACGTGCAGTGGTCCATCCACTAGTCTTTGGCAAATTTCTTGGTATGACATCTTGCCTGCTCAGTCTTATGCAGAACATTGATCAGGTTTTATTGCGTGCAGCCACAATTTAAGCATGCAGTATGCAGCTTGGCTTGCTCACCCCAAAGTTGCAGCAGGTGCTTTGTCAAGGCTGGATGTTGCCCCAGTAAGCTCTAGTTTGCATGTCGCTCTTTGCAGTGTGTAAATGATGTGTGTTGCTAGCGATTCTTCAACACCTTCACATTCTGCAGACTCAAGTGCATCAGATATGGTCCCAACCTGAAACCCTGATTTTGTGAATGTGGCACATTTTAACCCCTACATCAAGAGTTATATTGGATAATGGTTGCTGCCTCTTGGGGCAGAGTCACACTGACACTCGGGATGAAGGCCCCAGTTGCCCATGTTAGGTGAGTGTACTGCCCATCTGATTTTAATGGAGGGTGTGGCAGATGGTGTCATTTGTTAATTTGAGGTCTGTGGAGTCTGCTTCGTCAAGGTGGCATCCTCTTGGCCGTACGCAGAATGAAGATGTCAAAGCCAAGTGAAGTCACCTCGGCTGCGGTGCCTGGTTTTAGGACAGAGATAGACCAATGCCAAAACGGCTTCCTTTCACTGCCTTAGCCTGCAGCACACCACCACAACTTTCTGATCAGACATATGTTTATTCAAGCTGTTCTTTCCCTGCCCTAATTCGATAATAGCCAATTTTAGGAGCTGCAAATCAAGCTGACTTCAGAAGACTGCCGATTTTTTAGTTACTTCTAGTAGCTTATTGCTTGGTTAATTTTCTAGTTGGGCATGACATGCCTCATGCTTAAAAAATGAACTGTTTAAAGAATTCTTGGAGTAATATTAGGACAGGCAACTCTGAGTGATCACTGCTTTTGTCACAAAATGTGGCAATGAGCAAGGAAGATGCTGTCACGACAGCGTAATGTTTAGGTTGTATGAGTATAGAAGAAAAAAAATTGGAGTTGTGAAGTTCAAAGCCCTATTTTTACAGCCTCTCTTTATACTGCTGACATTAGAGAGCTTTAGATTAGTGGACGCAAGCAGTATGCATAAACGAAAACCCTGTTTGGCTATTTCTGGGACCCATGTGATTTGCATAACCAAGCAGCACACGAGTAGCTTGCATCCACTTATCCAATACTATCATTTTCATTGTAAAGCAACCAATATCGCAGTAAGTCTGATCGCAAGTTACTAAGGTATTCTCCATTAACTTAACCTAAAAGTTAAGTTAATGGAGTTAATGAACTTCACCTCACCACATAAATGTATTGCGGTGGGACCATTAAGCATGTGAAAACAAAAACCGGCAAATAGAGAGTTCGTGAGCATCTGAGATTATAGTAAAGCGGGCGCAGCAGTAGCTTCAGGGGACATCAAAGCTGGGACTAGGGCTGGCATAAATCCCGTCACCGCAATACACTGTTTGCTTCATCGCATTACACAAATGTGTTGCGGTGAAGTTATTTCAGACGCAAGTACACATTCATTCGTCCCAACTTTGCACAGAACCCTGCGTCCCATTGCTAAAACTAAGAGCACGAAAAACGGGCAGAGATGCAGCTGAACATCACAGGGCACAGTATTAAGCTGGCCATCTCACTGTGGTTATCGTGCCCTTAGTACCAATAATATGAAACATCTGAATTTTAGTTCGTGGAATTCTGGCAGACCATGTGATGTACACTAAAGCTCCGTTATGTTCACAGCACGTGCTACGCGATGATTGTCGTAAAGCCCACGATAAAAGTAAATCACATGACGTCACGGATAGCGCACGAGCGCTGAACACGATTGAAAACATGCGCTGCCCCATTTGAAGGACGCGTGAACAGTTGTGAGGAAACACCACCTTAAGCATTATATTACTTACGTAACGTAATTCGTGGTGAAGAACACGTACAATACCTCGGCCTACGACGCCCGTCAAGTAAAAACATGGGCCATGTGATGACGCTGCTGCACAGCGCCGCTTCGCAAATTGCATTGCCGAGGCGCTACGCCACTTGAATATTTCAATCGTCAGCACCACTGAATTCTACAGAAATACGGGTCTCAGACCACCAGAGTTCATCGAGACCAAAAGTCGACATGCCACACCACTACTACTGCACGACTTTTTGCCCATAAATACTGAACCCAATGTGGAGACATACGGATCACACGACCAGCAGTCAGAGTGGGCCGGAGCACGGCCGCCTCGATCACGCGCGCACGGCGGGGCTTGCTCCGTGCGCGCGTGATCGAGGCGGCCGTGGCCGGAGATTCAACGTGCCACATGGCACCACGGCATCACTTGGCGCCACCATCGCACCTACTCAAAAGTCCATAGGCGACAAATAGACGCACGCCGCGCGGACCGGCTTGCGTGTAAATGTCGTACGAAAATCCCTCACGTGACGTTATCCTAAGTGCCTAGGGACAGGGTCGTTTATGGCCGGACTTGGCGGTAACTGGTGACACGCGCGTGGTAGAAGCGAAATGCCATACTAAAACGCTGCTGCCACGCACGGAAGTGACGTCACAGTTATGATGACGTTGTTCAAACAAGTATGGCGTGTTCCGGTTTATAGTTTTGCGCGCGCTGCTGGAGCTCCTTCAGCTGTTCAGTCTAGCTAAAGCACAATTTTACGGTTTCTTACTGTGTTGTGTGATAGAATGTTGTTCTAGTTAGTTGCGCTGGAAGAACCGGATGGTGTTCGAGATTGCGATCTCGAGCCACACTTGGGCGCAACGCTGGAGCAGCTCGTTTCCTTATGCCTTGGAACGCGTTTATGGTTGGTAGTGTGATCTTGTGCAGCTCCTGTTACGTTTTTCAGTGCTGTTGCTCTTGTTTGTTGAATTTACTGATGTGAATGGGGCATATGTGGGCTCTTAGTTTGGCAGAACTTTTTGCTCTTATGGTAAAAACGTTTAAACTCGTTCCAAGTGCTTGTTGCCGCAGTTGCCGCTTAGTGCTGTGCATCGATCGCGAAAAAAAAAAATTGTTTCGTCCTTTGTAGGATTGCTGTTGCAGATATTGCCTGAGTAAGTGAGCTGTTGCAATTTTTATATCGCACTCGACGTCGCATTTACCTCTACTGTTTCTTGTCTTTCATGTTCATACTGTTCCCTTGTTTATCTCAGATTTTGGCAGCTAGCGAATCGCGACTTGCTTGAGCACCTGCTCGCCACAGTTCAAAAGGAACATGTTGAGCAACCCCAATGTAAACTATGAAGACAAATATTGCAGAACGTGGCCCAGCCGCTCATAATTCTACTCTGGCTCAATTTTGTTGTAAAGCTTGGCTAGACCAAGAAATTTTCTTGCATTTCTTCCAGCTAGTTTGCTAAGCTGCTATTTAGTATTGCTTCTTTTGATGGCGCTATGCGAGGTACCAGGTTTGCGCAAATGTTCCTCGCAACTTGTTTACAAACACGATGTAGGTTCATTGCAGGAAGCTGCATTAGGTTATAGATGTGAGATGCATGCTAATATGACCGGTGTGGGTTTGCAGCTCCATGCATGCCACTCTCAAGCAAATGCCAAGTTTCCATTGTATGGATCTTCCTTGACTTCGCAGGGCTTGTTTGGTTAATCCCTTCATCTGTGCAATAGAATGCTCATAGGTCTTGAGCCTTAGCCTGATCCTCTTGTCCAACAAAAAAAAATCTTTTAGGCATTGCGTTAGGGAATATATCTGAGTGACAATGTGACAATTTTTGCCTCTATAACCTTTCTTTTCTCCCATCTTATCAGTGAAGGCCTTGTTCGAACAGAGTGCCGTGCAGTGACAGAAATTCTCATCACAATAAGAAAATCTCTGAAGGAGATTTTTGAGTCTGACTAGGACTTCGTCTTGGGCAAGTTGGTGAAGTCTGCTACACATTGTTTTTTCATACAAACTACACATTTTTTTTTTCATGCAAACTGCAGCATGTTAGGGCTATGGCAGGAGTGGATGTACATGCGAGTAAAACTAATTATGATATACAGAAACAGGAACATAGAAATAGAAAAATGTAAAGGAACTATACATCAGCAACAGCATTCAAATATTGAGAAATGGGTAACAAACGAACTTCGGCAGGTAACAAATTCCACTGTTCAATCATGCGGGGGAAAAAACTATTTGAAAGTGTTAGTGCTTGGATGGAGTGGTCTAATATTAGAGGCATGATAAGCTCTAGTTGAAGTCGAGCAAACAGGCGTTAAAAGGGAGGGATCTGATAGGTGACAAAGAGAGTTCTTATAAGAATAGAAAATCTTCTGAGATTCTATGTGCCGCCGTCTAGAAAGAAACTGGAGGTTTAATTCCGCAAAGCAGCTGACGGTGAAAAGTCTGTTGAAGCGACGGTAAACAAAACGAATAGCCTTCCTCTGGACCAATTCAATACAATTAATTTCACATTGTTTATATGGGCTCCATACAGAGGAAGCATATCCTAAAATTGGGCGAATCAGTGTTTTGTATGCTACTAATTTAGTGTCCCTCGGAGCAGCAGACAAAGTACGGCGGATGTAACCAAGTTTTTTTAGCGCTTTACTACAAATGTAATTATATGTTTGGACCAAGACAAGGTGGGTGTAAAAATGACGCCTAAATATTTGTATTGAAAAACTCGTGTTAGTGGTACACCGTTGCACATATAATCAAAACATACGGGCCTGCTTCTGTTAGTAAAATACATTATAACAGTTCTATCAAAATTGATGCTCATTTTCCAGGTAGCACACCAGTCACAAAATGAAACAAAGGTATCTTTAAGGCGCTGATGATCAGCGAGTGAGTCAGCTGGGCTGTACATAACACAATCGTCTGCATAGAGGCATATTTTTGAAGTAACGTGGTCTGGAAGGTCGTTAATAAACAATAAGAATAGTAGAGGGCCAAGTACAGATCCCTGTGGGACCCCTGAGGTGACGTCGACTACAGATGAATCCGCAGAATCATAGCATACGAATTGGGAACGCATAGAAAGGAAACTGGAAATCCAAGATACTAACTGAGGGTTATTTAGAATATTATGGAGTTTCAAAAGAAATTTAGATTGTAGTACAGTGTCGAAAGCTTTGCTATAAAGTCAATGAAAATGGTGTCAATCTGATTACCTAAGTCGATGTAATGGGAAAGGTCATGAGTGAACTCCGCAAGTTGGGTTACAGTACTAAAACCATGCCTGAAGCCATGCTGAAATATGTTCAATGGGTAATATTTTCAAGGAACATTATTATATGCTTATAGATTATGTGTTCTAGTATTTTGCATGAGGTTGGGGTTAAAGAAATAGGCCTATAGTTAGATGAGAGCTGTGTGACACCAGGTTTATATAAAGGTAGCTCTTTAGCTCTTTTCCAGGAAGAAGGCACAACGCCGCTATTAAGGGACTTCTGACATATAATGAACAGATATTTAGATATCCATAGCGAGAATCGTACTAAAAAGGAATACGGAATTCCATCAGGGCCGGCTGGTTTTTTAGTATCTAAGTTTAGTACGAGATTCAAAACACATAGGCTAATGTTGATATCATCAATTGCATAAGAATCGTTAGTTGTAAGTGTTGAAAGACTGGAATCATCCGAGGCAAACACTGACTGAAAATATGTATTAAACGCTTCTGAAATCTCTAATGGATCGTTAACAACACTGTTGTTGATTTTAAAAGATGTGGAAGAAGAAGAGCCAGGAGATAAGAAAGACCAGAATTTACGGGGGTTAGACTTGAACAGTTTCGGCAACTGAACATTATATAAGAAATTTTTGGCCTTTTTTTTCTGCAGTTCATTTTTTACCTGAGTGTACAAAACACATGCCTGAGGATTGTTTGATCACTTAGTGCAAAGTCTGCCAGCACGTCGCGATAAGTGCAGCAGTTCTCGGTTCATCCAGGGAAGGTTATTGTTTTTTTCTTCTTAGTTTTCAAAGGAACAAATCGATCTATACATGATTTTACAATGCTTTCAAAACATGCCACGAGCATTTTTGTAATAGGGCTGCCTCACGGTGCTATCACAACTTGGTGACAAGCTTCACTCTATTTTAAATGTAAAACTTGTCTCTAGTTGCAAATCAGATTAAAGGGTCCGGTTAGGCAGGCACTGCTGCTCCATGTAAATAGCAGCTCCCAGGTGCATACCTTCACTGAACGCTGAAGTAACTAGAGCCTGGTCTGGCCGCCAGCATGAAACAAAGAGAGGCGATGAAGCCTATGAAGCATTGGGAAGGGGGGAATCAAGTGAGGCACTAGATCACCCGGAGCAACAACCTAAAGAAAACATGTATTTTATGTTAATCTTGCTTTATTGAACAATTGCCTCGCCCTAATGTGGCAAAGAAGACATCTTAACCAAGCCTCTTCACGGACAGGCACAATAATGACACAAATGTCCGGCAATGCCGTTAGAAATGTCAACATACGAGCACGGAAAGCACAGTTGCCGGTGATGTGAGGACTGACCACTTAACAAGTACCACAACGCGGAATCGAAAGCGTACACGTCAGCTCCCGCCTTTTAAAAAGATTCATGCTTTTATTGAACACGCCAATACCATGCTGTGCACCAACCAGCTTCAAAGCCGCAAACTGCACTGTCTTGCAGGGTGCGTATTCCCCCCATCTGTCCCCTAGTTGCGCTTCTGCTGTGACAGGTGTTGCGGCGCTCGCCGGCAAGCTGCACTGTCAGGAGCATATACTAGATTGACAAGTAACCTTATTTCCGCATTTCTTGTCAGCAATTGGGGCACACTTAGCTAAAACTTTCATGTTTAGTGCACTAGTGAGTATTTACTCTAAGCACCTTTATGACAAATTGACTGTCTTTGCTATGCGTTTAGCTGAAAACCTTCTATGTTTTTAAAGCGGATTCTGAACAGTATCCACAATTGCCGACCAAGTCACTTCCTTTGGCCTTCTCGGACGTTCTTATCTTCCAAGCTGAAGTAGATGATGAAAATAGGTAATGAACTCGGAGAAAGCATAGGGTAAATTAATTGTGCATTTTCGGGATTTATAAATAGTATGGAAAAGGGAAATGAAAGTGGACGAAAAGATAGTTTGCTGTAGGTAGGAGCTGAATCCACACCACCTTCATTCGGCATGTGGCGGCTTACCAATTCAGCTACTGTAGCACTCACCCTCCCATTCCCTTGGCATAAGCCACTACCACTCACAGCCACAGCAGCAGACGCCTTAACTGCAGGCATCATGAAATACATCCGCAGGCAACTGTTCGAGGGCTCTGACTTCGGCTGCCCCTTGATGCCCTAAGATAGGGTGTACGGTGGTTTATTGGCCATTTGCCCAATTGGGGCAAGTGGCCTGTTGATGCGATTTCATTGAATGAAGAGGCATTTGAAATCCAGCTTCACTCAATTTGTTGTACATGCTGTTACCAAATCTGTTCTTTGAAAGGTGAAGCGTTCCTCACTAGCACACACCATCGGACATAAGAAGAACAGATATCACTAGATATGACTTCGTGCCATATGTGCTCAGAATTAGCCACAAATTGAAAAACTTGGCTGGTAGATATGGTGCCCCAGTGATTTCTCCCGCACCGAAGTGATTAGCCCAATTGTGTCTTTGTAACACGAGTACTGAGAGACAAGGATGTATGAAGAACCATGCCAAGCACTTTGTGTGTTGTGCTGTGGGGGTTATCAGCACAATACCTCTCTGCTGTGGCAAGTCCTATGCAGGTCAGAGGGACTAGTGTCTAAAAGGACACTAAAGGCAATTATTAAGCCAAGCTAAAGTAATAGATTAGTGCTCGAGAACGTCGAAGGCATCACTGTTATTGCGAACAGAGCTTCAGTAATTGATAAACGGAAGTAACTGCAGGACACAATTAGAGGCTGCCCCAGCACAATAAAGTACCAGCCCGATGATGAAGGCACTCCTCATTAAAGTTCTGTCGCTAGGACTTATCTACTAGTAATAAAAAGATTTCTGCATTGCATTATAAGATGAAAGAAAATGCTACTCGTGTAGTTCTATTTGATATTTAGAAAAAAGAACCCATTGAGGTTACCCTTGAAAGCATCGCCCACGCTTACACGTTTTAGTAGTTTCGTTATCACATAGTGCTGAGCTGGCTTTTCTGGCTCACGATACTCACACAAATGCAAGTTACAGAGAATTCGATGTTTATGTGATGTTGCGGGATTCCCGAACAGTCCATGCGACTTGATCAAGAGCAATTGCAGCGGCGAGTCCAACGTTCTGTCTTTGCTCGGTTGCTCCATGGCCGCGCATATGCATTTTGCGCAGAAAACTGTAGCACCGTCTGTAAGGTACTGTTTTACTCACCAGTAGGAGTGAAGGGCAGTGATGGCACAATGTCGCCACTCTGTCCTCAGGAGCAGGTGATTTGAATTGCTCTCTAGGTATGCGAACCCTTCAGACGCAATTTTCTCGTAAACTAAGTCTTTTCTTGGCACGAAACAAGCACTGTGAGGTTTATGGAATGCTACTTTAATTGGCCGCATCTACTTCGTATTTGCCTTTAGTGTCCCATTAAATGACCTTATTATGAAGCACTCAAACAATTCAAATAAATTTCATGGTGTGCATCTTGGCACGCTTTGCAAGGCCTACTAATGTGAACTGTGCTTTTCACGTGTTATGATCTTGGGCAGTGCATGAGTTCATGGAGGCATATGTTATTAGAACGATCCTGCATGTGTTAATATAATTCATTTTAATTGCATGTGACCTTAGAAGCAGGCTAGTAGCCTATAAACTCTTGTATGCTACCCCAAGGCATTTAGGCGGTCAAAGTTAGGGCCGTCGACCATTTGTCTGCTCCTAAGCCCAATTAATGGCAAATCAGTTTTGTGGAAGCCCGCAAAATCAAGGAAGGTTCACAAAAAGGAAAATTCTCATCAACCTGACTTTAGCACAATGTCCTGGGTTCCATCCCAGGACCTGGAGAAAATTTTTTTCAGCTATGAAGCTTTTTTTTTTCAAAGAAATCCCTTATGGGTTTTTAAAAAACTGCTTTCGGCTGAGGAACCTATGAAGCCATCGTTGTTTTAACACACATCACATGACATAGCCATAGGTATGTACGATTGCATAACACATAATCACTGATAACTTCACAATCCATGCTTCTCTTTCATATGCTCGTCCAGTATACACATGTAGAACGTAACAGTCTGCGTGTTGTAAGCTGACTTCAAATGGCCAGAGTAGAAATCATGCCGTCAGTGTCACACAATCATAGTCACTGACGTCTTTTTGCTTTCGTTACACACAGTTCATTTTGCACAAACATGTCGGTCCGCCTAGCAACACTTCACGTTAATCATAACAATGTTGGGTTACCAGCAAAATGTTACCCTAACATTGGTTCCCATAATGCATGGGAGTCGCTCCATTTTGATTTCCAACTTGTGTAAATGTTTAACCCTTCTGCTGGAATGCAAATTAACAAGTCCTCATGGTTAATTACATGAATGCAATAATGACTTTCAGGCTAAGGCAATCTTTCCTGACTTGCGAAAGAAGCACTGTGAGCAGAGGTGTATGTACAAAGAAGTTGTGGGAAGGCTAGGTTCGGTCATCCTGGTCACCAATTTATGGGAGGCAGCATGAAGAGGTAGCCACGGCTTATTCAAGCCAGCCAGCCAGCCATGGTGTCACGGGATCTTGGGAGCAGCCGTCCAGGTCGCGTGCACTAGCATGTTCTATTCTTGCTCTGCTTGTGCGTGAGCCCATCTTCTTTGCCTGTGTTGGTGGCGATAGTCGCGCGGCTACAGAGCCCATCTCCTAGTGCGAAGTGCAATTGAAATAAAGTCCAATGGTAAAGCCCAGGTAAAGTGTGCAGACGGTGTCGTCATTGGTAGTGTCGGGTTCACGCAATCTGAGAGATATACACCAGGCAGCATCGGCAGCATAGGTTGTGAGTGAGGCGCAGCCACAATGATACCAGAGTGTGAAATCGCAACCTGCCCCAGGCACTCGTAGATGCACGGGCCTGTAGAAGTCGGAGCTCCAAAAAAAGACGGTCTGGCAGCTCGGGGCTTGCGTGGAGATAGCGCACGTGTTGGTCACTCATGTTGTTGACGTAGAAGTGATTCTCGAGCTGAAGAAACCGGATGGCAAAGTTGCTCCTGCAAAACTTCGGTAGGCCATGCATCCGTGGAAGGTGTGAGCACAACATCGGAAAGCTTGCCTGCTGCTGCTTGCAGTGGAATCTCGAATGCCGATAGCATCAGGGTTGCAGTGGTCACTCAATGCATCACGAAGGTTGTGCTTGTGGCAACGCCGTGCCACCGAGAGTGAAATTTGTGCCTTGTTGAGTCGGTGGCTGAGCCTCTGAATTGGCCATGAGTGAGTTGCCCCTCAAGAGAAAAGTTTATAACAGCTGTGTCTTACCAGTACTCACGTACGGGGCAGAAACCTGGAGGCTTACGAAAAGGGTTCTACTTAAATTGAGGACGACGCAACGGGCTATGGAAAGAAGAATGATAGGTGTAACATTAAGGGATAAGAAAAGAGCAGATTGGGTGAGGGAACAAACGCGCGTTAATGACATCTTAGTTGAAATCAAGAAAAAGAAATGGGCATGGGCAGGACATGTAATGAGGAGGGAAGATAACCGATGGTCATTAAGGGTTACGGACTGGATTCCGAGGGAAGGGAAGCGTAGCAGGGGGCGACAGAAAGTTAGGTGGGCAGATGAGATTAGGAAGTTTGGAGGGTCAACATGGCCACAATTAGCACATGACCGGGGCAGTTGGAGAAGTATGGGAGAGGCCTTTGCCCTGCAGTGGGCGTAACCAGGCTGATGATGATGATGATGATGAGTTGCCCCGAGTGGAAAAGCAGGCAGCTTGTGGGAACGTCTAAGGAAGGAGAGCCGTAGAGTAGCCGAAAGCGCTTGCATTTAGCCCAGTGTATTTCTTGGAAAGAATCGTCGAGCAGCTGCCTTTGAGCTGGGGAGGAAGCTCACGGACCAAGTAGAGGTTTGATGCTGGGGTCGGCGCATGCGGACGGCCGGCATGGGTGGACGCAGGTAATGTGGGACGACCAGATGCAGAATGACACGATAGATGGCGAGAGCTGTTGTGATGGAGCACCAGCTGGAGGAGAGTGAGCACTCAAGGTGACATAGTGAGCAAGGACGGCTGCCCACGAGTCCTTGTACAAGTCAGAGCAGGGGCTGAGAGCCGGAGCCTGGAACCTTGCTGAGAAGAAAATGATTGTTTAGCGGGATGAACCAGATGTCCAGCATGTCAGTGTAGAATTCCCGTGCATCCTACAATCGCAGGACGTCTGCCAAACCGTGCGAGGCCACGTCACTACTCGCCTTGGTAAAGTTGGTGCACTGATGCTGGCATGGCAGGGCTCAGTCGTCCTGGTCACTAAGTTGTGGGAAGGCTGGGCTTGGTGAGCTGTGTCATCACTTTGAGGGAGGCGGAGCGAAGTAGCTGCCGTAGCCACTGTTTGTTTAGGCTAAAGCCCCTACATCCACGCGTCACCGCCACGGCGGTGGCGCGTGGATGGAGGGGCTTTAGTTTAGGCCAGCCAGCCATGGTGCCACGGGATCTCGGGGCAGGCTGACCCGCGGCCGCTTTGGTCAAGTGCGCTAGCATGATCTGTTCTCGCGCTACCTGCATGTGAGCTCATCTTTTTCGCCTGTGTTAGAGGTGACAGTCATGCCGCTACAAGGTATTAAACATGTTTACTGTTTGAGCATCTCTGAATTGCATGAGCTATTAAATACACCCATCACGTAAGTGCAGAACCCTTCCACTAAGTCTATCTGGCAGGAGTCCTTTGTCCTGTAGATGTTCACGTTCTCCCTGTCCATTGTACAGCTGTATCCTGCTACGTCTACTTGGTTAGATGCCAACGCCAAACTTCGAGGAAAAAGCGAAGAAGCTAGATCCTTATTAAATGACTTCAATGTGATAGAATTTTTAGAATTATCAGCATTCAAAATTAGCTCTCATTACAAACCACATTTAAATTTGTGAGAAACTCTCACTAAAAGGCAAAGCTTATACTTTCTGATGAGCCTACCCTGTGCATTTTCATTTCTTAAGAATTTGTGTACTTTTCCTTATAGCTTTTATCTTCAACATTAAGTGAACAGGGTTTTTCAACTCATGGAAAAAAATACATTTACACAAGAACTAAAATTCGCGCTATCTTGTGCTGTCTAGGCCAAATTTCAGCTTTTCTGTGTTGTATGTCATCTTCCTTTTGTGTTCTACTTGGCGCTTAAGCTATCCTGATAGACAATTTACACACAAACCATTTATATTGGACTCTTCAACTTTATATGCAAAACGTACTACCATTGCAGACAGAAAACACTGGAATATAGTAAAAAATTCTGATAATTGTTTTTCGCGCAAGAAATTTGGTTGGCTTTGGGCAAGGGTCTAAAAAATGTTGCATAATTTGGTTTCCTAAAGTCAGTTTTTCCGTAATACAGCCGTAGTCACAGGACATGTGTGTTCCTTAATTACACATGCGCACACCTACTGTCCCCTGTCATACTACAAATACTGACACATGTAATAACTGTACTGGCAGCCATTCAAAGCTGTTTCTGTGGATATTTAAGGCCCATGTTCTGGGATGAAAAGTGCGGCCCTAGCTCGTAAGAAAGTAACGTTTTGTTTATCAAGCCGAAGTTTATAGTGTTCATGTTTTTTAAGTGTTTATTATTTCTAGAATATTAGCTACATCCTTTCAAGGTGGTTGAAATAAGAGCTCACATTGCCACAGCCATGTCCAAAGTAGCTCTGATGGCCTGCTAGTACAATTAATAGGTGTATTGGTGCTTTTACTGACAGGAATTGGAGGGTGCACACACGTATCATTAAAGGGACACTAAAGCGAAACAATAAATCAGTTTAGACTAATAAAGAATTGTTTTAGAACCCTGCAGGTAGTCATTTTAAAACAATAGTTTGGTTATTAGATGTGAAAATGAAGTTCGAAGTATCAGTATTTGAAATTCGTGCCGAAACCCTGACGCAGCTGCGTCAGTGTGACATCAGAGATTCCAAAGTATATTTTTGCATTTGTGCGGCGTTGGCTGAGTAAAAATTCCCGAAACTTCACATTTGGTTCCTTTAAAACACAATGTAGACAGTCTGTACCGCTATGTAATTAAGTAGGCCCTAGAAGATACAATACAAATCCATGACTTCACAGCGACCAGGTGCGGGAACTTCAAGAAGGCAATGCCTACCGTCTTTCGTTTTTGCGCTTTTTCTGCCCTACCAAGCGTCTTATACTGGTAAGAGTGGTGTTTTTGGTGTTGTAGAAAGGTAATTTACTAATGCAGAAAAAATAATTTTTCTCTTTAATGTCCCTTTAAGGAACACATTATATGTCCCGTGACAGTGGCCCCTTTCCACTTCTATAATATGCTTCGCCGCCGTACATTGCATATGCTTCACTGCATAACAAGACTGTATTGTAGTGAAGCTGATTTTAGGAAACTGAATTATGCAACACTTGGGAACCTTACATGACTTCATTCTGTAGAGGTGCTATGAAAAGGCATGCTGCTCTATATTCGCAGCAAACATAATCTGCGTCATAGAAAAACAAATGTTTGTGATATTTATTTGCAAAATAATCATGTAACTTCAGCCAAAATATTACCTGCCGTTTTATTGTGGCACTGCTGCCAGTAACCCTGAATAACTGAGTGGGTCTGAGTAGTCTGGCTCTGAAAATTGCCCATTGATAATATTTGCATCTGTTAAGATCAGTTTTTGCCTTTACTAGGATACAAATGAAAAAATGTTATTGTGACGTAGCATTTAGCATGACTTTTAATACGCCCCGAAGACATGGTGGACCGATCACACTGAAGGCACAGATCAATCTTAAGATGGGTCCCCACAAGAGATGAAGATGAAGAACACGATCTGATGATCATCATCTGCAGATGCTGAAGTGCCTAAGAAATGCCCACATTATAATTATTTGCGTCAATAGAAGAATTATAAGCAACCTCTAGAAATCTGACATTTTGTGATGAAATTGTAAAAGTTGGCAGGTATGTATTATGACATTAATGCAGAAAACATTCATTTTGTCATTAAAGAAAGTTATGTATGCATTCACTTTTTCATCTTCCCTCTTGTTCTTGGGCCTTCATCGGTCTACATTGTGCAACAGGTAAAATGATGTGAAATATAACTGGTGACAAAGAAAATCCTAGCCTGCTAACGTACGCCTACTCGGTACACTATTGACACGTCCTGATTTATTAAGCGTGCTCATCTGTCAATTCAGGCACAGAAGCAGGTAACTATAACTTCTGTTCTTGAGCTGAAACATACACAGCCATGCTTACATAGGAAACAACTTTCAGGAGGCCAATTATTGACACGCATTGCAAATAGTACTATGGATCAAACATGTAGCTGACCACAATGCCCTCGAACTCTTCCCAACATACACATACTTTCTAGCATCCTGGGCCAACCTTCTGACCATGCTTTGAAGCTGCTGTCAGGTTTCGAACCAAGCCCAATCTTTCTGGCTTTGTTCTCCTCCTTGTCTTGCCATTTTCCCCCTCATTTATGTTAGAGACAGATATGTGATGATTTTTCATTTGTGTGTAGTTTGGGCAAAGTCAGTTTCAAATAAAACAAGCCACTCAGCGATTTTTATGGCCTAATTGTTTTTGCACTGATTGATCAGGCAGACCTACCTGCATGGCTGCATGTATATGGCAACAGAGTTCTCGTCAGATGTTATGTGAATATTTAATTAATAAACTTAATATACATTTCTGCGCAGCACAGACCCATTGCGGCTGCAACTATACTGAGCTGCATGGCTGTTCACAGCATCATTACGGAATAAAATCTGCCAGTCTTTATTTAATAAACAGTCAACATAGTGAATAACCGAATAATATTTTGTATATTGTTCTAAATTTAAGTACTTTATGGCTTGCACTGTCGTGTTCTTATATCTTTTTTGCAGGCCTAAACATCTCAACAGACCATCTAACTATGTGGAGTGATTTTTTAGCCATTACATATTCACTGCATTTGCCTGCTTTCCACATGGCTACCAATAATCAGTAGATATCATGTCGGTTATTTATATTTGGAATTGGTGACTTGCCCAAAACCTCATAGTACCCAAAAGAAAATAAGGCCATCGCATACATGCAACAAAAGTTTAATTCACCCATGGAAGGGGAAGTAAATCGTGAAGATTTACACAACGGCACAACGGCCTAAAGTTCACAAAGCCGGGATGCCCCCAGAGGTGAATGACACAACCTGTCAGCTAATCCCTTGGAGCAGCCGCTGACCTGCCTATCGATGCGAAGGACAACTGCAATGACAACTGCAAAGCTTGCAAGGCTGGGACGATAAATTTTTTCAGTGACATCCACGTTGAAAGTCTAGCCCTTGAAGTGAACGGCATATAGAGTGCACACTTATCTCGCCACCACAACGATGACTGCTCCATAGCTCACAAGGCTGGGATAGCAAGTCTCATCGGAAGGCTAATCGTGCAGGCCTAGCCCTTGAAACCACCAGCTGTGTGCCTGCCAATATTCTGCGCCTTCATCGTGATGGGTACTCCAAGGTTTGCAAGGCTGGAATGCTGAGGTCATCCCATCTGAAATTTGGAAGCTTTGCCCTTCAAGCATCCAGTACCACCATGGCAGTGTTAAAGACGGGAGGAACTGCGAGGATCACTGCTGTTTACTAACAATTATGTGGGAGTAATATTAGCACACTAGAGCCAAAATGCAATGCTATCCTTACTAAACTATCGGCATGGACTAGAGTAAATAAAATCAAAGTAAACCCAACTAAATCCAAAGCAGTTATTTTTTGTGCGCAGAATAAAGCAGTTCCTCCGGTGAATTCATTTTACAAGACCAGCATATAGAAATAGTCACCGAGCACAAGGTTCTCGGTGTGTATTTTTCTGCCCATCTAAAATGGGACGCTCATGCTGTTTACATCTCCAGAAAACTGTCTGCAGTTACAGGTGTAATCTCACACTGCTGCACATTTCTTCCCACAAGCACTAAACTAAAAATATATTATGCCCAATTTTTTTCTCACATTAACTATTGCACACTGATATAGGCTACAAAACCTAAAAGAAATATGAACAAGCTTCTTGTATTGCAGAGGAAAATTATTTGCCTTATCGTTAACATTGAACCAACGTCGAGTGTTAATCCCACAATAGTATCATTCAATTTGATCCGTGTAGATAATGTATATGAATTTCGTTTGTTACAATTACTTTTCTTCCACAGGTATGAGTAATTTCCTCACACAACTTCCCTTGAATATCGTACACCAATAGTTAACACTCGTTCTACTGACACTTGGTCCTTACTAGAGTTTAGAACCGATTACAAGCTGCAATCCTTGCTCAGAATCTGCCATTTTTTCTCAATAAACATAAAGATACTGCTGGTTTTAGTCGAAAACAACTGCAAACATACTTTGTGCACATGTAATCCGTATTTCTTCATATGTCGTTTAAGAGAACTTCTGTGTTATTGCTGTACTTGATTGCTGTACTTGATTTGATTTGATGACTACTTCTGTATTGCTATTGTTATGTCGTTCTGTCTGCTGCTGCCATGTAATGGTTTCCTGGGCCTTCATCAAGCTGTTCGTACAGCTTTTAGCCCAGGTGACCATCCAGATACTTGCTGGAGAATAAAATATGATTTGATTTGATTTGAATCGAATTATGTAGCATCCTTGTCTGTGCACTCACGAGTGCCCTAGGGACCTAAAAGACTGAATTATGGGACATTGAGTGGCTGAGAAGTATGGGAATATTCTTGCACACTGACATCAAAGAAAAGTGATAGAATACTTGCATCTATGTCACGAATAGTTGTTAAGTTCAACTTAGTTTGCTTTCAACATGAGTGACGTAGAGGCTTGTGAATACATTGAATTGGACATCTACTGCAGTAGGTGAAGCTCAAGGTCTGATTGACCAAATTAGACAAGAAAGCATGTTACACATCCCCTATGCCAACAGGGATTTTAATAAGCAGGCCATAGATAGAGCTGGGTTTGTTCACATGACTAGAGGATGCCCATTGATGAAGCTAAGTAACTCGCTCTAAAGAATGCTGCAAGAATTCAACACTACTTGAGTAGCGATATTCTCACAGCAAATAGATGCGTTGCAGGAGCAACAGTCATAGCTTCAAAAGCACAGAAACTCAGAGGCGAATCTGAATTTGTGCTACAAAAGCCATTCTGTTCTCTGTCAGCAGGTCTGCTATGCTGTGTTGGTCAATGGGTGCTGTGTCTGCCCTGAAGACGGTGACAGCTTTCCTTTAACTGGGACTGATAATCCATCTGGCACCACTGCTAAAGAAATGTTAAACATTTGTCCTAAAGACAAAAACGCAAAACAAAGCGGGGGGGGGGGGATGAAGCTTGCAGAAAAACAAGACAAGGATTCTTTGATATAAGGTGTGGCAGTTAGGATCAGAACCAGAACGATAAGTCAAAGGAGAGTTTTTGCACTTTTGTGTGTGATCAAATAGACAGGCATCATACTGAAGGCATCAAGAAGAGCAAAAGGATGAAGCGAAGACACTTGGCAGCTTGGACAGACAGAGTCACGCACTCGAATGCAGAAAAATTGCGGGACATAACTCAAGCACCCGAATGCAAGAAAAGAGTGAAAATAATACTTCATGTTAAAAAAAAGGATTTGCTTTTGAACACTATAATAAAATAACTGCCCCACTGTACGATACATAAAACATTATAAACAGCTCCAAAATTGCATAACTGTGCAAACTCAACCTGAAAGCCTGAAATAGATGGAATAAAATTTGTTCCTTGTGAGCAAATCGGCCATCCCGATTTGCTCACAAGGTTGGTTGCTACTCCTCATGCAGAAGCGATAACCGTATGTTGCTGGTGCTGCCGTGCCCACGGCGTTTGATGTGTATTGCATATGAATGCTTAATTGTGTGCAAACTGCTCTTATGCGGTGATGTAGAAAGCAACCCTGGCCCTCCTGTTCAGGAAATGTTCGATAAAATCATGAAATCCCAAACCATCATACAGCAGGAAATTTCGGAATTGAAAGCTTTCCAAAGTAAGCTAGATATATCTCTCAGCTCCTTAGCAACTAGATTAGATCGCATAGAACATCTGTTTGGCGACTTCAAGGCCGGTATTGAACCACTTGCTCCAATCGGACAGCATATGAATTCGATAAAGCAGTCATTTTCCAAGCAACATCAAAAGCTCACTGACCTGGAGGATCGCAGTCGTCGCTCGAATTTGATTATACATGGCATAATGGAAGATACCTCTGAAACTGAAGAGGAACTTAAAAATAAGGTGATTTCTGAGGTCTTTGAAAAACACCTTGGTGTCTCAACGTCATCCATTGCCCGTATACATAGAATAGGAAAAGCAAATAACAACTCAAACCGACCTGTAATCGCATTCTTCCAAGATTTTAATGAAAAAAAGGCCTTGTATGCAAATGTTCATAAACTTAAAGGTTCGGCTTTTTCCATACAAAATGATTATTCTAAGGAGACACTAAGAAAACGAAAATTGGTCTGGGAATCTTGCAAAACCGAAAGGAAGGATGGAAAGAAGGCTTATCTCGTTCATGACAAGCTCAAAATCGGCAACAGCATGTACGCTTGGAACGATTCAACTGAACAACGGATTAGCCTTTCTCCTCTCTTCTAGTAACTCTGATTGACAGACCACCTTAGATAACCCAGCTCTTCGTGACCTTGTTATATTAAACATTAATGCCCAAAGCATAGTGAACAAGGCAACTGCCCTTGAGATCGCTCTGTTTACTCACAGCCCTGATATAGTTGTTATAACCGAGACTTGGCTTCTCTGTGATATCACTAATGATTGCATCTTTCCTCCACCATACACTGTATATAGGCATGATAGGGGGTCACGAGGAGGTGGCGTAGCCATTTTACTAAAACCGAATGTTTCCGCTACAGTTCTAAATTCACCAGAAAACCATGAAAGCCTTGCCCTGAAAATCACATATCTTGGCTACACTTTCATCTTATGTGCACGGTTTAGGCCCCCTAATTCAGATCTGGACTATCTGCATGAGCAGCAGGATTTTTTGTTCAACTACAGAAATAAAAAATTGATACTTGCAGGGGATTTCAATCTGCCAACCATAAACTGGTCTAACGAAAACCTTGGATGTTCTGAAAATGCTGACGCTATCTATGGTATAATGTTGTCCCACAACCTTCAGCAAATAGTCACCGAACCAACTAGAATACATATGGTTCTACTGAGTCAATCTTAGATTTAATATTCATAAAACGCTCTTTTTGTGATTACACAGTATCTGTTCATGACGGGATATCTGATCACAAGTTAGTAATCGTATCTTTACCTGTAGTCCACGGACGTATAGAAAAAGCAAAGCATAAGAACGTAAAAGATTATTCAAAAGCACTGGATGAATCCACCCTTGATTACTTGGAATTGGCTTATGAAAGCTTTGAGGGAACCAGTGTCACACAGTTATGGAACACATTCAAGGAACACTGTAAATATCGTATCAAATTTCATACCCGATAAGAAGAAGCGCTTAAAGAAAGCAAATCCCTGGTAAATCTCCACATTATTCACCTAAAACGAAGGCTTAAACGGCTGAAAAAAGCTAAGAACGCCAGTGCTAGTCAGTTAGCTATTTTAGCAGAAGAGCTTTCTTCTAGCATTAAATCAGCAAAAAAAAAAACATTACTTTACAGAGAGTCTTCCACAATTTATGCGAAATGATCCCCATAAATTTTGGGATCACCTTCGAACTTCCCACAGGCAAATAAATCAAATCACTATGCATAACAACGTGATTACGTGTTCTCAATCAATTGCTACGCATTTCAATGCCTACTTTCATTCTGTATTTTTTGAAGAAAGTGCCAGTAACCTGTGTTTGACCTTCCACCTGAAGAATCAATCACTGTATCCTACGAAGGTGTTGTTGAATCCCTACTCCGGTTAGATACCAAAAGTTCGCATGGTCCAGATGACATACCAAACGCCTTCTTACACCGTTATGCTGAATCAGTAGCTCATTTCTTAACAAAAATTTTCTGTTTATCCTTATCGTCTTTTTCATTGCCCCCCGACTGGCTAACAGCCAGAGTTGTGCCTGTGCACAAAAAAGGGGACCGCGCATGTTTAAGCAATTACCGTCCGATTTCTTTGACGAGCACCTGCTGCAAACTAATCGAACACATTATCGCTAACCACATACTTGAAATATTAAACTCTAAAGGATGCTTGTCTCCATTTCAACACGGCTTCAGGAAAGGTTTTTCAACTGTCACGCAGTTGGTTACTGCTATCCATAACTTTAGTTCCGTATTAGATAAATCTGGACAACTGGACATAATTTTTTAAACTTCAGCAAAGTGTTTGATAAAATTCCCCATAATAAACTTTTTGAAAAACTGAAATTAATAGGCGTGCCCTTGACCTTAGTAAACTGGATTGCTTCCTACCTACAAAATCAAACACAGTTTGTGGATATCGGTGGCATCTCTTCCACGTTACTTCCAGTGACATCTGGCGTGCCTCAAGGAAGTGTCCTAGGTCCACTGTTATTTTTGGTTTATATAAACGACATCGTGTGTTCCATTGATAGAAATGTTAAAATTGGTTTATTTGCCGATGACTGCATGCTGTACACCCCAATAAGTTCTGTGGCTTACCAAATATTACTGTATGATGCTTTCCGCGAAATTGTGGCCTGGTGTGACAGATCAGGAATGGTCTTCAATTCTGATAAGACTGTGCTTTTGCGCATGACAAGAAAGAAACGTCCTATCCACTTTACTTACTCTGCTTACGGCACTACTATCTCGGAAGTCGAAAAATACAAATATTTAGGTGTTTTAATAAATTCACAGCTTAACTGGAGCGACCATGTTGATTACATCTGTTCATCTGTGTTAAAAAAACTTGTATTTTTGAAACACAAGCTCAAAGGAGCACCCAGTCACGTTAAGCTATTAGCCTATAACTCTCTTATTCGGCCCAAACTTGAGTATGCGGCTATAGTGTGGGAGCCGTACACCGAAAAAGATATAGCAAAAATAGAAAACGTGCAAAGACGGGCTGTGCGCTTCATTTACAATAAATTCAAGAGAACTGATTCCCCATCTGCTTTAATGGCCTCCAACGAAATGAAACCTCTTCATATGAGACGGAAAATTGCTCGATTAACGTTTCTTCATTCACTCATCCAGGGAAAGTTTGGAATTTCTTCTTCACCTTATGTTACACTTTCAACTATACGAAAAACACGTCACCAACATACCCATGCCCTAACACCATATTTTGCGAAAACAAACTTGTTTAAGTACTCATACTTTCCGCACACAATAAACGATTGGAATGCACTGCCTGAACAGATTGTCTCAAGTGACAGTTTTGAAAGAAATCTTAGCAATGAATTTTGATGTGCAGATTGATGTGCAATGTATTATTTTCTTTGACTTGTTTCGCTCATTGGTGTCATGTGTCAAACCTTTTGTCTATGTAATAACTTTATGGTGTTTGTAAATATGCCTTGTTATCTGCTCTTCCTGCTTGCACCACATGAGGTCTGCAGTATTATGTAAATAAATAAATAAAATGTCCTTGCATTCATGCTGGACGGCAATATTTTTCAGTTCTACCCTGCCCCCTCACTCTAGGTCTTTGTCCAGAGAAGGATTGCCCTCTGCTTGAGTGCCCATGACAGAGTCGATGCTGCTTCAAGCTTCAACAATTCTTGTGCCAGTTACAGCTATGCAAGCCAATATTTGCACCAAGAAAATGTTACTTAGCTCCTTCAGGTTTTTCAAATAAGGTACTTCACCAACAAAGCTATGCCCGGGGGCTATCCCCCTTCGACTTTTCTTTGGCATTTACAACACATCCTCAGACCATAAATGCTTATTCAAAGCACCCGATACACTTTAGGCCGAACATCGTCTGCAAAGTTCCATTTGAAGAGGTACTGACATGATATCTTCAATTATTCCTTTTTTTTTCGTTAAATTAAGGCTTTCGAGCTCTAAAAATATAATAAACCTTGGAGTGGCGTGATTTAGCTTTCCCAGAGCCGGTTTCGGTTTTGTTTTCTAGGAGGATACTGTAGTGACATCACAACACAGTATGTGGTCACGTGGGAGAAGGACATTGCGACGTTTTGACACTCTCTTGAGGCCTCCGGCTAGCTCAGTCGACTTGTGCGCTGCTAATTGTGAAGACCAATGTAGCAGCATATAGCGGACGACTGAATGAGCTAGAGCGAGTGTCGTAACATCGCAATGTCCTGTTCCCACATGACCATATACTGCATCGTGACATCAGGGCATAGTATCCTCCTGGCAAACAAAATTGGCTGTAAAGAAGCTACTATATTAAATTATTTACAGCGTTTTGAGGTTTCACCCCTCTAATGCTGTCTGTCGTCTTCACTCCACCCATCTTCAGCACTGTTAAATTCAATCATAAACGTGCACTAACCAGCTCAGTTAAGCACACTCGTGCAGTATGTACTATCAAACGCTTCTTTATCCCCTTCCATGTCGCACTGCTACCCCGATAGGGGTGAAGTGCAGACACCCATGTATTGTGCATTTGGCGCACATTAAGGAAACCCAGATGGTCATAATTAATGCGGAATCCCCCACTTCGGTGTGCCTCGTAATCATATCATGATTTTGACATGTAAAACCCCACAATTCATTTCATTCTGACGAGAAGTGGCTAACGTATATTTAAAACCTTAGTTGGCAACGTGTTTTACCTGGTCAGAAAGAATAAATTTGCTTCTTGTGCTGTCCCATGGATTATGCATTGCCTTCGATCAAAAGCCTGACTAAGCATTGAGACACATCTTGGCTTGTCTATGGCATTGCTAGAGAATGCAAAGTACTGTTTATGAGCTGAGTTTGTCTTTGGCCGTTTTTAGCAAAAAGCCACGGACTAACCTAGCTCATCGAAGGCACGGAAAATGTTAAACATACCACAATGTGTAGAAGTATTTCATTTCAGAATCAAGTAGGGGAACACAAGCTGCACACCTGGTAAGTATTGCTTGTGCAATTGACGGAAAGCTAAGTCTACCAATCTTGCTAGAAAGCACGCCTGAAATGATGTACATCAGCGATTCCAAAACTAGACAGCAAGGACAAAAGTCTAAGAATGCAAGGCATGCGGTGAAAAATGTTGGGTAGCTTTTGCAAAGAAACTGCAGGTAAATTATTAGGCTACTATGAAAATGCCTTTGGCAGACCAGTTCTTTTTAATACTAAGCTTGATGACACAAAATTGCATTGCTTAGACAAAGGAATACTGTTAAGAGCTTGGGTCATGGCTTTCAGTGAAAGGCAATAATGAAGAACAAGTCTTAACACAGCCACCTACATGCTCTTTCTGTTTGGACAATGATTTAAAGCAAAGGGGGGGGGGGGGCTCAGTAGCAGATTAAGAATAATGTATGTAGGACCTGCCACACATCATTAACAATGGCAGGTGACATCGGTGGTATTTCTGGCTCCTGTTCCAAACATTAAAATATGAACCAGATTCTCTCTACAATGACTACTTTATCATCAGGTTTATAATATTACCCTTTTTTATACACCTAAATTTATAAAAAGGAGCTGCAGACAGGCTTCACACAAATCAGGTAGCAATGTCTTTTGACAAATTAGCTTAATAGCATCAGCATTAGGCCTATTTCCACAATCCAGTTCATTAGGTACTACTTGGAACGTATACAGAGGAAAGGTCACTTATATTGATAATAATTAGAGCTGCACGAATCTCGGAACTTTCAAGCAACCAGAGGGGCTCCATGCTGTAATGTCTTCCTATAGTTGTATTAGTATGTATGGAATACAGGTTTAGTCATATATGTACACTGAGGGCAAAACATTTTTATTAGTGACCATGGTTCTTTCTTTTGTGCCTCTTTTTCAACTTGGAAGGAGAGAAATGAGTGCAAGATGATGGTTGTTGGTACATTTAGATTGCCACAACAGAGTGATTAATAAAAATAGAGTTGCTGTGAACCCGTTAAACGCGTATCCAATATATAAAGAAGTGAACATTAGCAAAGCTGCACAACCATAAGTCAAGTCAATTCAAGTGCATATACTAGTTAAAAAAACAAGCTTAAAATATAACGTACCAAATATTAATTTAGCCGTCATATATACCACTCATAGGTGCTAGCGTGGCTGAGTTAGTGATCAGAAATGATCCCACGAAAAATTCATTGTTGTATAAAAAACAAAATCCATGTTCCTGCTAGGGTTTGGGTTCATGACTTAATTTATAAGCCAGGTGTTCCATACATGACATGGCAGCAGTTACATTCTTTTCTTTCTAATGCAGACACAATCCAATAATTGTAACCCAGTGTATTTGACCACATTTGAATGTTTCAACAATTCAAATGCTGAACTCTTAAGAGTATACTAAAAGTGAAATATTTTCATGTGGGTAGTTCCATCAGTCAATACAGCCCTCCTTAGTCCACTATAACTGCTGTTGTCTTAAATATTAAATGATGTGTAATATTGGGAGATGTTGAACAAGTAACCATCGGAAGATAAATAAATTTTGTACACCACAGGTCTTAGAACAGTTACCCATTGACAAAAAGCTCATAAAATTGACATCGTGCTTAAGAAGCACGAGTATGTTAAAGTGATCAAAGGCTTCGCAAGTTTAAAAGCCGTCCATCAAGAAAGATGTGTTTTCAGGTAACACTATATCATAGTAAATACAAAGGGCAAGTGGAACAGTAGGAGCTGCAGATTATATTTGGTCATGGCCAGGACATTACGTGAAATGATTATGAGATACTTTCAGCTGTCCACAGAGTTGACATTGCAAGCCTTACTTTAATTAGAAGGTTTCCCTAAAAGGTTGCCACAGTAGGTTGACGCCTACTTGTATGTAATGGTTCATTTGAAGTTCTGTGGGTTGTTTTCGTCATCCCACTTGGGAGAACCCTTAGCACACCCCTTTTACTATCGTAAACTAATCCTTGCCTTCAAAGCTTCCATAGCCTTCATTTTACTCTTACGCACCTGCTTATCCGCCTCGACCCTTGCGAGCGATGAGCTATGTGGAAATCAGTTGTTAATAAGGCAAGTCCCTTTGAACATTGACTCCAGGCAGAAGATTCTCTTGTTCAGTGACTGTCAGTCATTTAATTTATTGTGCGGTGCTCTACTTGCTAGACACAAAACCTTGCACACTAAGGTGTAATTTAAAGCCACCATTAATTTCTGGCAAAGTGGTACCCTAGTTGGCCAGGCCATTGCCTAAGTGTGCTTACCAACTGGCCATCTCTAGTTAAGTACAAGGGCATCTCAGTCATTCAAGTGAGTATGGGAAAGAACATTTCAACAATAACTTTGGTTTATTCTCACATAAGAATAAGTTATTCCAACAGGGCTGCCTTTGTGAAAAGCAGTTCCTGCCTTTTACACATATAATCAAAGCCAGATTCAAAACCATGCATGTTTAGAGTGTTCAAAAAACAGCGCTATCTTTTACAAGTCCTCCATCGTTAACCTCACTCAGTTACCTAGCCCATTGGCAATGTCAGCGGAGGATATTTAGGATATTTCGGAATGTGGGCTCTGCCTTCTTTTCAAGTTTTCATTTTCATTTTGCGTTATATAGTTGCCACACATTGTGCTACGGGGGAAATCTCAGTTGCCTTGCACGTAACGAGTTTTCGTTCTGTATGGCTGCAGTACTGAGACAGGAAGAAGCCAAGAGAAAAAATAAAAAAAATGTAAATATAAAACATAAAAATGAGAAAATCATTGCACATTGTCCAAGTTTCTAAATACTAGCACATACAGCTTTAATGGACGACTGAAAACAGCAGACAGAATGATCGAATCACTGATTGGTAGCGCACACCAAAAGACACGTAGTATGAGCGGAATGAGTAATGATTTGCAGGGACTAGTTGTCAGATCACTGTGACCATTGTGAATATGGACAGCAGTTCATGGCGAGAACCACTAATTTGTTAGTCACTGCGCAACGAGTAAAGAATATGTACTTCTGACATGCAGCTTCTTTGCGGTACAACGTAATGATGAACCTCACTGACAAAAAAACTAGAAAGTTGGAAACATCTCACTCGCACGAAGACACTAAAACGACGAAACTCAAGCTAAACAGCTATTGGCTTAATTTTGCGGATGGTTGATTGTACCAGTGCAGTCGGATATGTATAGTACACGTCGAATACATTTTCACTGCAGCACAAATTTTATGCGATGAAGCCGATAGATTTTGGCGTAAAAGTTCATCGCTTCCACTGCAACTGCTGAGAACATATCGTAAAAACTTGATTTGCACATATATATATATATCTGGCTACCTGCGAGACACTGAACATTGCGAAAACATGATGAAGCGCAATGTCTTTACCGGAGTTTAAATTTTTTTCTGACAGCGCTTCACTGCATAATACTTAATGCTGCTGTAAAGCCCATTTGCAGACAAATAATTATGCATTGCAGCGAATAGCTGGGTTTATTGGTTTTATTGTTGTTCGCGAGTGGTTGTGTATAAAGAGGGCGCGAACAGAGAGGAATCCTGAAGGCAAAACAACGGCTTAAAACACCACACCAGAAACACCTCTGAATGCATGTGGGTACACATATTATATGGTTCAGTGCTCATACTGTGACCGGAGGCGACGTGTACGCTCGTGTGTAATTAGGGACTCTTATTATAGTCCCCGTGAGAGTTGAACTGAGCCCCCTTGCAATCTCAATATCCTTCACAGCAATGCAGTTTGTATAACTCACCACATAACTTGTCTGTATTGTGGTGAAGATAAAGCAAATCTGTCAACAACCATTAAGAAACACATACAAGACCTTTGCCCACGTGTAGGTGTGTGTGTGTGTGTGTGTGTGTGTGTGTGTGTGTGTGTGTGTGTGTGTGTGTGTGTATACACATATATTAGAACATATTGTAACGATGTTAGTAAAACAAGGATATTTATTAAAGGCGAACTTGTGCCCACAAGTAAAAGTCACTGCGGTCGTGCAGGAATCCGCGGCAGTCGCGTTCTCAAACTGGGCTCGAACCGTCTTCCTCTTCTCGCGTGACACCTCGTGCGCGTGCCGCATGTGAGCCGGGTCCAACTGGCTGCCCGTGCCACGAAGATCGCTTCCTGTTGTTGCTGAACAACACCACTGTACGGCGTGCACAGTGCCCAATGCAAAGGGCGCGCAACTTGAATGTCACCAAGTTTGTCGTGGCATTATCCCCCTCCTTGCCGCATCGGCCCGATGCGTGAGAGGAAGTAGGGGTTCCTGTGGGCTCTCACTTTTTTTTGTTGTTGTTGTTGTTGTTGTTCATGACCTCTCCTGGTAGGGTTTCATGCGGACAACATGCACAACTTCAGTGGAGTTGCGCCGTCGTGGGCTCTCGTGTCCAGCGGATTTCACTTCGTAAGTGACGTCGCTTATACGACGAAGTATTTCGTAAGGGCCGAAGTATCGGCACAGAAGCTTTTCAGATAGTCCACGGCGTCGCACTGGGGTCCATACCCACACCTTGTCACCGGGCTGGTAATGAGCTTCACTACGGCGCTGGTTGTACCGGCTGGTGTCGCTGCGTTGTTGGCGGCGTATTCGGTACCTTGCCATCTGTCGTGCCTCCTCGGCTCGTTGCAAGAAATCATCTAGGTCAGATGAGTGATGGTTTTCTTCATCTAACGGCAACATAGCATCCAAAGTTGTGGTTACTGCTCGGCCGAATACAAGTTCAAACGGGGTGACTCGTGTTGTTTCCTGAACGGCCGTATTATATGCGAAGGTGATGTATGGCAAAATTTCGTCCCACAGCCTATGTTCAACGTCGACATACATCGAAAGCATGTCGGTCAGTGTTCTGTTAAGGCGTTCAGTTAAACCGTTTGTCTGAGGGCGGTACGCCGTAGTTTTCCTATGATCAGTATGTGTCATTTGCAACAAGCATTTCATTAGGTCCGCAGTAAAGGCCGTTCCACGATCGGCAATAACTGCGGGAGCGCCATGCCTGAGCACGATATTGTGGACAAAGAATTTTGCAACTTCGACAGCCGTTGCATTGTACAGGGAATCAGTTTCTGCGTAACGGGTCAGATAGTCCGTGGCCACAACTATCCACTTTTTGCCTAAAGATGATGTTGGGAAGGGTCCAAGGAGGTCCATACCGACTTGTTGGAATGGGGCTTTTGGTGGCTCTATTGGCTGGAGGAGGCCGGCCGGTTTTACGGATGGAGTCTTGCGCCTTTGACACTCGCGACAAGTCTTGACGTAGTGCTGCACTGAGGCTAATAACTTGGGCCAGTAGTATTTCAGACGAATCCTAGCGACTGTACGGCTCACGCCCATGTGTCCAGACGTCGGCTCATCGTGACATGCATGCAAAACTTCTTCTCGCATAGATGTGGGTACGACAAGTAAAAACTTTGTCTCGCTGTTCTCGAAGTTTCTCTTGTAGAGGACACTTCCTCGCAGACAGAACGAGGATAGCCCCCTAGAGAAAATACGCGGCAGTTGAACGTCCAGTCCCTCCAGGCGCTGTATAAGTGGAAGCAATTCCGGGTCATCTCGTTGTTGTTGAGCAATTTGTGACGCGTCAACAATGCCAAGGAACGGGAAATCCTCTTCTTCTGACACAGTTGTCTCGACGGGTGCGCGTGACAAGCAGTCGGCATCGCTGTGTTTCCTCCCGGATCGGTATACGACAGTAATGTCATACTCTTGAAGCCTAAGGCTCCATCTTGCTAGTCGTCCGGATGGATCCTTGAGATTCGCCAGCCAGCAAAGCGAATGGTGATCGCTGACTGCTCTGAATGGTCTACCATACACGTAGGGCCGAAATTTACATATTGCCCAAATGACTGCAAGGCACTCTTTCTCGGTTGCGGAGTAGTTTGCCTCTGCTTTCGAGAGCTTACGGCTGGCATAAGCAATTACTTTCTCCTGGCCGTTATTCCACTGCACTAGTATGGCACCGAGGCCGACGTTACTCGCATCGGTATGAACTTCAGTGTCGGCTGTCTCATCAAAATGGGCAAGGATTGGAGAAGCTTGCAGGCGTTTCCTTAACTCGTCAAAGGCGTCTTGTTGTTCGCTTTTCCACATGAAAGGTTGATCTCATCTCTTGTCAGTATTGTAAGGGGCTCAGCAATGTTTGAAAAGTTTTCCACAAATCTTCTGTAGTATGCGCATAAACCCAAGAAACGTCGCACTGACTTTTTGTCTGTGGGTGTCGGGAACCTCGCAACAGCTGCTGTCTTTTCGGGATCTGGTCGGACGCCTTCAGCACTGATGACGTGTCCGAGAAAGCGAAGTTCATCGAAGCCGAATTGACATTTTTCCGGCTTAATTGTCAAGTCTGCTGCGCGAATAGCTTCTAATACTAGTCGCAGGCGCTCTAGATGTTGGTCAAATGTGGTGGAAAATACGACCACATCATCCAAATACACTAAGCATGACTGCCATTTCAATCCTGCAAGCATAGAGTCCATCATTCGCTGGAACGTTGCGGGTGCGGAACAGAGGCCGAATGGAAGTGCTTTAAATTCGTAGAGGCCATCAGGGGTCACGAATGCTGTCTTTTCACGGTCCCGTTCATCCACCTCTATTTGCCAATATCCACTCCTGAGATCCAGGGAGGAGAAAAACTTTGCACATCGGAGCCGATCTAAGGTATCGTCGATACGCGGAAGGGGGTACACATCTCGCTTGGTTACGCTGTTCAGTTTACGGTAGTCGACGCAGAATCGAAGTGTGTTGTCTTTTTTCTTAACCAGCACTACCGGAGACGCCCATGGACTGCTGGAAGGCTGAATAACGTCATCTGAAAGCATCTCCTCTACTTGCTTCTTGATGATCTCCCTTTCTTTTGGTGACACTCGATACGGGTGCTGGCATACCGGTCTTGTGGCGTCCTCTGTTATGATTCTGTGCTTCGCAACAGACGTGCGCCGTACTTTCGAGGACGTGGAGAAGCAGTCAGAAAAATCCTTTATCAGGGCATATATCTGTTTCTTTTGGGCTTCAGGGAGTCTCGGGTTGACGGTAATTGATCTGTCGACACTGCAGGTTCCTGGCAGGGCAGTTGACGTAGTTAGGCTGCATAATTCGGTCGCTTCACAGAACTCGTGGAAATAGGCAATAGCTGTTCCTTGTGCGATGTGTTGGAATTCATTACCGAAATTTGTAAGTGCGACATTTGCACGGCCATCGCTTAAGTGAACAAGGCCCCGAGCCACGCAAATACCTTTGTTGAAAAGGAGCTCTATGTTTCCATCCGCTGTGCTTTCGTGGTCGGAAAATCTTTCATTCTCCACAAGAACCATTATACTGCAGCGTGGCGGCACAGTTACGTCATCGTCAACGACGCGCAGTGCAGCGAGACGTCGCTCCTCCGATTCTTCCACAGGTATAGCTTGTTTTGTCGAGAAAGATACACTGGACCTACGTAGGTTAATTATGGCGCCGTTAGCTTGTAGAAAATCCATTCCCAATATAAGTTCCCGTGAACATTCTGGCAGTACAATAAAGTCAGAAACGTAAGTAAAGCCTTTTATCGTAAGTCTTGCCGCACATCGGCCAAGGGGCGTAATAAGATGGCCGCCTGCCGTGCGTATCTGCGGACCAGTCCACTTCGTCACAACTTTTTTAAGGTGCTTCGCCATCTTGAAGCTTACTACCGAATAATCAGCGCCGGTGTCGACTAAGGCATTCAGCTCGCATCCGTCTATTATCAACCGTAAATCTGACGTAATCGTTTCGTTCCTGCACCTGTAGACTGGAATTATCTCGTCACCGCACTGGAATCGCGTTGGAGGATCTTCGTAACTCTGGTTATCAGCGGCCTCACCTCCACAGGTCGCTTGCTTCAGTTTTCCTGGTGTGGGCTTGGTGAACGACGCCTAGGCAATCTTGGAGACGCGCGTGGGCTAGGCGATCGGTAGCGCATGGGCGACGGTGATCGTGGTTGACGTTGGCGAGGAGTAACGGGGCTTTGGCGCGTCGACAGGTATTCTTCGATCTCCGCTGGCCGTTCACCGTTTCGGGGGCATGGTGCGCTTAAGGGAAAACCCCTTAACCCAACTTGACGGTACGGGCAGAACCTATACAGGTGACCCGTTTCTCCGCAGTGGAAACACAGAGGCCTGCGCTCGTGGTCACGCCAGACGTCACTTTTCCGGGGCCTTTGTTCCACAAAACGAGGTGCACTACGTGCTGAAGGCTGATAGGCAGCCGGTGGTTCCAGTAGACGAGGTGCACTGCGTACTGTCGACGGGTAGGGAACGGTCGTCGCAACTGCTCCACTACTGTGTACCGCGGGTTGCCTGAGTACGTCGGCGTACGTTGGGGTGCGCCGCGTCGGCTGTGGCTCACGCTCTGGATCCCGTATGACGTTCCTGAGTTCGTCCCAGACAACGTCGACGATAGATAGTGCAGCTGGAGCCTGAGGTATCTGCAACTTGTTGAGCTCTTCCCTGATCACTGACCGGACAAGCTCCCGCAGGGCTTCCAGGCCGTTTGGCAGGCCTCCAGGGAAGACATGGACAGGTGCGCAGCTTGCCTCACGGTTGTATTGCCGAGCCCGCTGTTCCAGCGTCTTTTCGATGGTCGTTGCTTCACATCTGAACTCGGCAACCGTGCGCGGTGGGTTGCGGACGAGAACTGCGAAGAGTTCCTGCTTTACCCCACGCATGAGATGGCGCAGCTTCTTATCTTCACTCATGGTGGGATCAGCACGCTTGAACAGGCGGGACATGTCCTCGATGTACATCACCACGTTCTCGTTTGTGGGCTGGTTCCTGGCTTGAAGTGCGATTTCAGCCTTTTCTTTACGATCCGTGCTGGCGTACGTTGCTAGCAGTTGTCGTCGAAATTCCTCCCAAGAGGTCAAAGAGGGTTCGTGGTTTTCATACCACGTTTTTGCGAAGTCTTCCAACGCGAAATATACGTTACGGAGCTTCTGTCTCTCATTCCATTCATTAAAGCTCGCCACTCTCTCGAACAGTTCCAACCAATCTTCCACGTCTTCGAACGAGTCACCATGGAATGTTGGCGGCTTGCGAGGTTGGCTTACGACTAGCTGTGCCGGTGTTACCTGGGTAGTCATTGTGGCGGCGTCCGTTGTGGGAGTTTCTCTTGGCAAGAAGAGAAGAGGGCCGAATTCGGGCGAGTCACCTCGAAGACGGCGGCTGGTCCGCTGGTGTGTGTCAGTTCCACGGGATGGACTCGCGGGTTGTCGGGGCTACGCTGACTTTCGTTCGTGGGGCTTCGACTCATACCCAGCACCTCCACCAGAAATGTAACGATGTTAGTAAAACAAGGATATTTATTAAAGGCGAACTTGTGCCCACAAGTAAAAGTCACTGCGGTCGTGCAGGAATCCGCGGCAGTCGCGTTCTCAAACTGGGCTCGAACCGTCTTCCTCTCCTCGCGTGACACCTCGTGCGCGTGCCGCATGCGAGCCGGGTCCAACTGGCTGCCCGTGCCACGAAGATCGCTTCCTGTTGTTGCTGAACAACACCACTGTACGGCGTGCACAGTGCCCAATGCAAAGGGCGCGCAACTTGAATGTCACCAAGTTTGTCGTGGCAATATGCTTCCCTGCACTGCATTTTGTACAATTGAGCCCATAAAATGTCTATGTTGTGGTGAAGCTAATTAAAGCAAATTTGTCGACCATTATGAGATGCATACAAGACCTTGCCCACGTGTGGATTTATGTAAGCTATGACTACACTCTAAAAAAAGTTTACCCCTTTTGGGTTGTATTTTGTCTCCAAACAATAATCATCATTTGTCATGCCCGCATTTCCTTTTTTTAATGTTGCGAGGCCGGTACTTCCTAGTGACGAACGGCTTGTGCGTAATCAGCTTGACACAGCCCTCTCGACAGTAAAGTATAGAGCGCCGAGTTTTCAAGAAAGGAAATATGCAAGTAAGGCAGATATGACGATTATCGCTGTAGGACAAGACAAGCCCCAAAGGGCGTAAACTTTTTTTAGAGTGTACTGTGGACTGTCAGTGGCTGTGAAATCTTCAACATCTTGCTCTTCTCTCTCTTTCGAGAGAAAATTTAATTGCATCTAGATAAGCCCCAGCCCCAGGCTTGGAAAACTATTCTCCATGTTAGACGGCAAAGGACTAAAGAAAGGAAGTGAGAAAAAAAAGAAAAAAGCACACTGACTTACACTTACATCCATGCGAAATGCACTATCACAAAAGTGACTTTCTCATTGCCTTTGTGGAGCACAGCTCAGATATATTTTTGGTTGCACCACAAATCGTGTATTGTGTGGCTACTGAATTCCTAAGGACAGCCCTCACTGTTACAAAGCCTCTGAAAATATAAATCAATGGTCCCTGTCCTAGTCAACACAACAGGTGGGTACATGTATGGCATGCTGGACAAATAATTCTAAATAAATCCCTCTTAAGCGCATGGCCGTTAACGAGACCTTTAGCATTTTGAAATGTAAGATTAGCTCTGAACTGGTTAAATTGGTGATATAGCCATGGTCTCGAGGTAGCATTTTCTTGAATCTACTGTGTGTAAAATACACTCGCGATTGTTGACAGTTGAATTGCTACAATTGCAATCAGCAGAGAGACCTAATCTCGGCCTACATAGCTATACATACTAAAGGTCTCAGAGCACATATTCAACATTCCACCATCTTGCTTGAGTACCATCTTGTTTGCTTGAAAGTGATGAGCTCTCGGGCTACATTTTCAAGAACCATTGTTACTCACTAGCCTCCACTTTCAAAGATGCTTTCACCTGCTGCAACATCACCATCTCCCTTTCGAGGTGAGAGAAAGCTCTATTAGAACTGTCTATGTCATGTGGGCCTTCTTTGTAACCCCCGGTATTTAGAGGCATACTTGATCAAGTGCCTTTACAAATTCACTGTCCTTCGTTATTAAATGTGACCACTGTAACTGCAAAAAGACCATTGAACACCTCCCCTGTCAGTCTTTGATGTCCAATGTCAGCCCTTTTAGAGTGTACCCACCCAACTAGATAGTTGACCTTTCACAGAGGCTAGGATCCTGGGTGCTTGGCCATATTAATGAAGAAAGCTATGCATATATGCTCTTATGACTTTCTAAAATAAACGAATCTGAAAAGATACTTATAGACACCATCTGTCTTGTGCAAGTGAACTGTCTCGATTTGCCTCCTTTTTTTTCTTTTAACCCCTCATACCCTCACCCCCATGCAGGGTAGCCAACTGGATGAACGTCTGGTTAACCTACCCGGCCTTCCTTGTTCCTTTCTTTCTCTCTCAGATGTAAACCCCATGCAGGAAAACTAAAAACCACACGAAATCTAGTCAGCCATACCTGTTGAAACTAAGATGCGACATGCTTAAACAATTTCAGACGTGTAAATGCACCTAAAATACAAGTACAAAAGAAAGGAAAACATACACGTAGCACATGCACTACTGATTCTTGTCCTTTCTTTTGTCTTTGTATTTTATATACTTTTACAAGCCTGCAATGCTGAACCAACTCACCCAACTACCTACATTGCTTAAACCAATTCAATTAATATTTTGGTTAATGTATACTCAGGAATTCGTGCGATGATTAGGCAGATTCTTCTCTTGCAGAACTTCATCCAACCAAACACCAGCGAAAAGAGTGATGCTGATACAGACACACAAGTTTTGTTGGCAGTGGAATATGTCAGCTGGATAAATTACTGCAAGCGTTGCCTAGCAATATGCATTGAAGCTGGTGAGCAAGTTGAAGTGCATGATCTGCAAATTTTCTGCCAATAATTTGCATTGTCAGACATCTGTGACGAAGGTGAAGAAAGGACTGCTGGCATCTGGACCAGGTTCTTGCTAAGTTCGTAGCAACTGCTATTACACTGGAGGACAAAATAAAGCAACCACTGCGCCACCTGAAGCAGTATTCTCGCTTGTTGCTTAATCCAGCAAGGACAGAAAAAGAGTCGAGAATGCTGCCTTCCTAGCTTAATTACAAGAAATGCAAAAGCAACCTTGGAAATCGAATCAACTGCATAATTCTGGGCAGAAATGGGAGAAGTAAAAAGATAGGATGACATGCAAGAGTACAGAAATATCTGTACATTGGCCCAAAACATATTAACTTTATGTTATTGCTGCAACTGAAGGAAGCTATGCTAAAAAAAAGAGCAGCAGCTGGACTTTGGAGTTGAAAAACTGCATGCCATGAAAAATCAGCTTTTGCCACGACTGGCAGGAGGTATGTCAACATGTACAAGCATCAATGACCAGCAAATTGAAGTCCACCAAAAAGGAAGTGGACTAAACGAGACATTTGCTTGTGCTTTGGCAAAGTGTTATCACCTGGCATTTCTACTTTCATGGCCTCATCGATAAAGTCGCATAAGTAATACAATATTGCTTTTGCTGTAATGGACTTTTTATTGTGTATTTGCTTATGTTAGTGTACGACCTTTTGATGTAGTTTTATAGGTGCAACAAAGCACTAAATTTTTTGTTATAGTTTGTATTGAAAGATTTCAATAATGGGGTTGTTACTCTTACATTTTTTTATGCCAACCCAATAGCCCAAGTTGTATATTAGCTTGTGCCACTATCTAGATGTGTGGATGTGTTGTGTTTGTGATGCCATCGTGTTCGTTGCGTTGTCGTCATTCCAGCTTTGTCATGCAACTTTCACGCTACCTGCGTTGGAACCAGATGGCTTACATGAAAAGATCCAGGTGTCTCAGCAGTAGCACACCCACCCGTTGTTGGTCGCCTCCATTTGAGATTGAAAAGCAAGTTTCACACGAATGTTCATTTCGGAATGACCGATAGCAACACCTCACTTTGGCATAGCCAACTACCTGTAAAATATTTCACATAACATCAATTCCCACATTGCATGGGATTTACGCAAGCTTATCTTATAGTTTTCATGTAGAGCCTTTTGGACCTTAATGTGGGGGATAATAAAATGGCTTTTCAAGTCTAACTCCTCTGAAATATGTATAATTCGACACCTTGCATGCTAAGCTGCAGCTTCTTAAGTCCCAAACTGGCATCAAGAAAGCCAGGACCGTAAAATGATACTGGGCTGGACAAATCAGTTTCCAAAGATTTATGTTGCGTTCTTGACCTCCTTTCGAGAGTTCCTGTGACAAGTTTGTGTGAAAAGACATTCTCAAAGCTAACATATGTAGAGACCAGGCTGAGAAGCTCTATGTCAAGAATGGCTTAGCTGGCTGATGGTGCCTTTGGTGGAGCAATGAATTGCAATTTTTTTATGATGTTATGAAGATAAATAACACTATAGCATGCATGCTTACGCTGTAGCTTTCTTTCCTGCCATGCAACACCAAGAAAGCAAATGAGTAATTGCAAAGTAATCTGCATATTGTATCCCAGGTGTATTGTGTGTGCTACATTACCAGAGAATCCTGTGACCTTTAATTCACCTTTCCAGCACAACATGTCTTTATCAAGCCATACCTTTACGTTGGGTTGATATATGTAGGGATGCCCTTTCACCTTCATGTCAGCTTAGCTCTATCAACAGCAGATGCACTAAAGCTAAACACTCTTGCTACGTCACATATTGCAACTGAAATGAAGGAAACACAGGTCTTAACAGTAAACTTTTAAACAGTGCGTTTAAATACTTGTGCAACCTTCTTTTTGGAAAGACCATGTGGCGCCTAGAGATGTAGCTTGACAAGTAAGAAACTGATGTGCTTTTATCTAAAAATAGAATTGATTGATGTTTTGTGGGACGAGGTGCCTGGTGTCTCAATGAGCACACTTTATGGCTGAGCATATTTTTGCCATTGCGTCAGCTTTGAAAACTTGTCAGAATCTTTAATCTTGGTGCATTAGAAAACACCTTGACACAAAATGAATGTAACCCTTAATGTCATTGAAAGAAAGGTGCTGAAAATAATTTGATGAATACAGCAGAATGAAATGCAGGGAACTTAGATGGGAAATAGGTAAGCACTTTGCCAACCACGTTATGAATGCAAGCAGCTGACACTTAATAGAATAAGAAGGCCCTCGAGCAAGTCTCTGGCTTGCAGTGCAAGACCTGTGCACGCTTATGATGATATTGCAGTATTCATGGCAGGGACGGGACCACTCAACCTTGCACACTGTAACAGTCTGTATATCTCTTTGAAATATTCTTGTAGCAACATGTACAAACTGCATGTTGCAAACAGTAAAATCATTGATATTGTCCTACAGACAGTTTCCATGTTTATTGGATTCTCATTTTAACAGCTGACTTTAAACTTCCATACTGAGAGCTGGACGAGTTAGTGCGTTTTTGGAAGAGTAGAAACAGTGCACAAAGTATGAAGGACAGTGAAAACGCAACAAGAGCACTGACTTGCAACTGAATTTTTTATTCAGGTATACATACAAGAACAATATGCACACACCATGCAATGTGAAAAAAAGCAAGCAAATGAAGTGCAAGCTATTAATCATGATTGACATTGCTAGAAAACACAAGCATGAGTGACGTCATGAGTTGACTGCGACATGGTACTAAATCCATGCAAAAAGCCATGTTAGAACTTACATGGGCATTATGCGATTCAATGAATTCAACAGTATGCTTATAAACTATGTATTCTAACATTTTACTTGAATAAGGGGCTAAGGAGATCAATCTATATATAGCTACAAATGCCTTAGTCACCAGATTTGAAAAGCGGGAGGACTTTCGTTTGTTTCAAAGATGAAAGAACTATACCTGTTATGGGAGAATGCTGAGAAATAAAAGCGATACTGAGGCGTCCGTTGGGAATAATATAATGTACCAACATGCATTAGGAATTACATCAGGATCTCAAAATTTATTAAATTTGCAGACATACTTCTATATTTTAACAACATTATTAAGGCATACAAATTTAAAAAAGAAATGCCACTACGTTAGTATTTGCCATAGCAAATGATTCCCTAGGGGTGCATGTACAATGGCCCCCAATTGAATATTGTACCACTAATGCTCTACCACATGTGTTTGACCCCTGTTGATTGCAAGTCGCACAAGAGAAACTTGGCCTTCTTTGTAGAGCAAAGACAGTTGGCAAAAAATGAAGCACACAAAGGTAGAGATGTTTTGGTATAGCCTGTACATTGAAAGATCCACTCAAGATCCAGGTGCTGTACCGTATCTTCAGAAGATAAAGCATTTATCTAAACACGTGCACAGGGTGTAAATGATCGCACTCCGATGCATGTGATACATAATGACAATCACCACGAAAGCCTATCGCATTACTATTACTTCCACAGGTAATTTTCATGGCTGCTATGGAATGGCTGTCTCACTGCACCACAATCTATAGCAACTAATACACTGGGCATTTCAAATGGTTCATGAAAGCGGGTTGGACCCTGGCCAGTCTGAAGCAGCGGCACTCCACACACTGTTCAACGCCCAGCCTCGTGTGAGTCACTTGACACTCGTCACGGACACTTGCTGACATTGCCTTCAGGCGGGAACAGGCCTTTCTGTTAGATTCGCGTTTCACGTCCAGGCTTTCGTTACTAGGCTTCTGCGTGCGTAAGGCGACGCGAAATGTTTGAATGCACTTTGCTCATCGACAAAAGGCGCCCTTACTTTGCAAAGCGATTTGGAAATGTGTGTGCACCCTACATCGACGTCGATGCCGACGCGCACCACTTCTGCGTTTTCGAGCTCGTGAGCAGTGTGTCGACGTGAAACCAAGGCCAAACAGGCATCCGGCTTTGCCAGAAGGCGTAAACACAACTTAAAGAATCGCTACATATGACACACCCTGCAATATGCATTATCCGTGTCGGCACCATATGCAGTTGGCGCCGTGTTACCACGACTCTTGGAAACCGACAGTCCAAATGAGGCGACATGTCGTGCTGTTTCGTGGATGCAGCACAGTTCGTTCGAAGCTGCTGTAGCTCCGTAACGACAACGTTATTCGTACTCGCCGATATTACACAGTGATCCAATACTACAGTACACACCACACGGCCACAAGGAATCACAACGGTCCTCCCACTGCGTGCACGCGTGTGTAGGCGCCTACAGTCATTTTCGATTTTAAAACGCAGCATAAAATAAATGCTTTATTTATTTAGGCGTAGTGCATTTACCGAAAAAACGATAACGTTAGCATTTCATGTATTTTTTATTAAGCTTTCTTTTTGTGACGTCATCATGCGTGGCAGCAGCGGACTCCACTTGGGGTCGTCTGCTGCCATGCGCGTGCACCCAACGCCGGCCAAAGACACCTGAACATCGCCCCCGAGGGCTCCGTCATCGCTGCGCATGCGTGAGCTGAGAGAAGGTGAGAAAGGAGAACAACTCTTTTTCGCAGGATGTGACGTCACATTGTTGCTTGTTCTTACTTTTTTGGAAGAGCTACTCTCGAACGTAGATTAGCCATTGCCGTCGTGTCGGCTGCAAGACGTTCTGCGCGCGCTTGGCGCGCTTTCGTGCGTGTCGACGTGCGCGATATTTGTGCGAGCGCAGTTTGACTTGAGCAATCGTGGGCTTGGACTCCGTGACATTTGCTTTCGTCATATGCGAGTTAGGGACTTGCCGACAGGCAAACCGCCACTGTACTTAGGTGAATACCTTGTTTTTCGTGGTCCTGAAATAAATAGCGCGTCGTTGCGATGGCGACTTCAATCGAGTGCGGTAATTGCTGCGCATTACGGGCGATTTAATTGCACAATACGTGCTGCATTATCGGTGCAGATAGAGAAAACTTATCCTGTGAGCCTTACTTCCGTCAGTCAGTCGGTTAGATGTTTCGCTCTTATCCAGTGCACATTTCTTGATATCCACTGACGATCTGCTTCAAATATCGACGAAGTGTCTATTGATCGTGCAGATGTTTTTTTTTTTTTTATTCACACAACTGGCGATGGGCAGCAGCGTTACGGCCGTGAGTTTTCCTTTCGAGCAAACCTTTTCAAATTGAAGTTTTCGCTCATGTTCACGAGATAGCAAATTTAAGTGTTACACCCGCTGCTCTAATTTTCGATTCCATGTGACCTAGATTTAAGCTGTCTCAGGTTGTATTAACGCGCGCAGAGACTTTTAGAAAAATTTTATTTATTTATTTATTTATTTCAGAATACTGCCGGCTTCCATTTGGAAGCCCAGGCAGGAGTGGTACAAACATCAAGTGATTTCAAACTTTTTCCTCAAGGGGTTAAAAAAAAAAAGTAAAAAGTTGTCACCTGAGAAATCAATGCAGTGTGCCAGTTCTTTTGGAATGGCGCTATTTGTGAAATTGATTATATTTCCCCTAGTCATGCTCAACTACTTACTGGTCAGATGCTTGAACTTCCGAAGAAGTATTTGCAAAGTTTCCCTTCCAACTCAGCATTGTAACCGACGTTTCTCAGAAGTATGAGTGGTATTTGCCCCTGCAACACTGCCATGAGTTCAAGTTCAAATTGTGCCCACCGACTGTCTATCTGTGTGCCACTAGAAAGTAAAGAACTCATTTCTCAATTGTCGCAACATTTATTTTTCATTCCATCCAAGAAATTTGTTTACTTGTGTTCCTGGTCATTGTGGACTTGCACACATTGAAGTTTTGGATAGTTCGGCAAAAGCATTGCATAGTGGGCCTGTAGGTTTTTTTTTGTATTTAGCGCATTGCCCTTCTGACCGGACAAATTAAGTAACTGCATTACAAATATTTCACTTCCTTGGAATGTCTGTTCCATGTGCCTCATAACAGTACACGGTTGAATTTGGCACATGCACTTTCATGTGACCAAGTGTAGGTTTGTATTGCAATGGAAATAAGAACATGAGTGCTTCTTCAATTGTCTTCATCACATTGCTCATGCCTTCAATGTGTGAAAATGGCGTGTAACAATATTGCTGTGTTTCATGCGAGGATATGGAATAGAATAACTTTCTTATTTTATGCTGAAGGTATTCACCCCTTCTGCCTGTTGGGCTTCAAATCTTGTAGAAAATTGTGTGAGCAGGCTGGGGTGTGTCTGAAGAGCAATGCTAGTTTGTGCATGATCATATTGTTGCTGCTGGGAAGATGACATCTTAGGCACATTTTTTTCATACAATTAACACAAATGTTTCCATCTTTCCCCTTGTGGCTCAATCGTAGTAGACCTGTTCGATTTTCAGTTACTTTGTTGTTTATTTTTGTTACATATCAGTATTATGTACTATCAAGTTAGTGGGAATATAAAGCTATTTGACGTTGTATTCATGGAGAATCCTAGCCGATCCCTCGTCATGGGTATGTGCCATATGTCACAGGCGATAGTCATTCTAGTCTCTCTTCTTGCGGTAAAAGTATCCCAAAGCCTATTTTGTATGCTTACAGATGAGTTGAGATTTACACATCAATGCCAGCTCACAAAGCATATAATACGGCAATCAGCCAGCCACCTCCGCAGATGGAGAATTCTGCAGTTTCCAATCATACTGTTTCTGTTGTCCTTGACAGAGATGTTGATTGTACACAGAGGGAATATATTGTAGGACAATAAAAATAACTTGTCATGACAAGGGCCATATATGCTAGAAATTATAGTAGACCATGACCAGCATTAGCGCAAGCCCTGCGGTATCTAAAAAATGAGTAAAGTGCTGGTTTTCATATGCTATAGCTGCTGTGTGTATTAAGCTCAAAACTCCCTTCTTGGCAACATCACCCAGGAATGCCCACTACAAACACTCTGTCACATGCACTTTGACAGCATCTGCTTTGATCTACCTAATTGCATATCAGTAAAGATGGGTCTAGTTCACTAAAGACTGACAATGCTGCATTCGAATGGAACCAGACTGTTCTCAAAAAGTTCTTGAAACCAGTCAAGCAGGTTTTTGAGAACTTTTAGTCTCGCAAAATAACAAAATGAAAGTTATTTAAAATAATAGATGCAATGCTGATGAGGTTTGGGCAAGCATTTCAAGGTGATTGGCCTTCATTATCTCTAGTAATAGTGAACCTGCCAAATTGGCAAGGATCTTGAATGAATTCTTCACGAGGCCCAACTATTTTGTTGCTGCCCTATATTGTCTCTATAGGAAGAGTGCATACCAAGAATCTTGTGGCTTCCTGTTATAACACCCTACTTCCTTAGATGTAGGGCCATTTGATATTCACCAATAAATACTTACACAGGATTTAGATGATGCCTTTAAAGATGTGTCCCTCATGCTTACATGTAAAGGAGCACTGACATTAAACTTTTGGACTGAATTTTTTTTTATTAATCTGGTTCCAAATGGCAGCTTTTATGACCACACCATACCACTGAAAGCTGCATGTGCTTTGAACGATTCTTAATGTAATGAACGATTCTTAAATAAGGATTAATTTGATTCTAGTGTTCTATAATTCACAACCACGATAAGATTACGAGGCATGCCATAGTTGCGGACTCCGGCTTAACTTTAATCGCCTGAGGATTTTAACATGCACCCACTGCACAGTGTGCACCAAGACAGGAAGACCAATGTTGTACTGCATAGTGGTCCTAACATGCTCAGTTTTCAATGACCTAATAATGGCATGGCTTACTCATGAACAACTGCAGCATGCATCATTTGTTTGTGACCTACCATGCAATGTTGTCACCAGATTATGGGGCCACACTGCCTTTGGAACATGTTTAAATGTTTTCGTTAAGGATATATTTGTTGTGCATAGAAGGAATTTGAAGTTTTGCAGTGTAGTTAACTGAATGACAGCTACACACGCATAAGAAACAAATTGTGCCAGGACTAAAACTCTGCAGTGTTTGAGTTTGACCAATTGCGATTTTACACATTTCGGATGACTGCAGGTCATTCATTACAGTTATACCAGCTTTTGTACTTTTTAGACACGCTCTTTGCCCCGGTTTTATACAGTGATGATAGATAGCCACACCACACCATGTTGGTAGAAGAATTCAGAAGTTTAGTAAAATGGGGTTGCTCCATGTTGAGGTGCACCAGCATGTCATAGCAAGTGGAAGCCAGAAGCAGCAGCATTTTAAGGTATTGTGCCGCACCATGTAAAGTCAAATTATTGTGCCCCCCTCCACTCTCGCTGGCAAAACCTGCTGGTGAAGCATTGTGAGGAAGCTTTCGAGGTACGCTGCGCTCTTTCCAAAACAGCGTCCGAGGCAGCCATCTATTTTGCCTACAGGACGAAAAGTCCCTGGCCAGGAGTGCATCAAACATACGGAAATAGTTGTCAGTTGTGCTGCTGAACTTCTAGAGATATATAGTTTTGAACTCAGGTTGCAGAACACAGCAATGCTATAGCAAGCAGTGTGGTGAAAGCTGTTTCACGGCTCTACCATGACATAGCCAGCACTGCATGCACATACTATACACAAGCATGAGGTTTTAGCAGCAATACTTAACAGTAAATTGTATTTGTACAACTTCACTCTGTCTTTAACACTGCCAGGCTTTAAAAGACATGAGAAGAGGTCACTGTCTTTCATTTGATGTGTTTATACAAAAAAGTGTGTGCATGGAAGGGGTTGATTAAGGCTCCTTTGTCAAGCCAAAATGCTTCCCGGCATGATAAAGTGAAGCCTTGCACATTTCAGTCTGCAGTTGCTCACTGCACTTTCAAAAGCGCAATCAGCACAGAGAGCACAGGAAAACACACAAGCAATAGTTCAGCAATTTATTTGAAACAAATGCAACTTTGTTTTACAGAAAGACCACATTCCAAAAAGCAACCACATGCTATGTAGACAATACAGCCAACTTATGTTAATTGTACAGATGTTAACATGCCCTGCCTTTATATGTGGAAAAGTTTCAAGTCTCAAAGTGTGCCCCTATTTTGTAGCGTGTCCTTGGAACAACGGATGATTCAAACAAATGCTAAATTTAGCACCATTGCCACACTGATAGAAGAAAACTACATATTAAAATAGCAACTTCTTGGAGAACAGAAAAGGGTGTATAGTAAACTTCCAATAATCTGACTCCGGTTAATTTAATTTTTTCAGTTAATTCGATCCTGGCCGACGGCCATGCATTTCCATGGGATTAAACATTTGTTATTTCGATCCTAAAACTGGCATTCGCCGGATAATGCGAACTTGACCAGACCCCAATAATGACCCCTTTTAGTGGCAGCGTATGTCTCAGTAGAGCTTAGGGGACAGTGAATGCGTTAAACAAATGCCATCTCCTCTCTGAAATGCCTATTTTTGACCCACCCGAGAAAGATTTTCAAGCAGTAATGGTAGCTGACAATGTCCGATTGTGGCACTTATCTGATTCTAACGAACACTTTTTGTTTTCGAAGGACATTGAGACAAAAATTGCCTAGCTGTGCAATCGATTGCGAAACTAAAACTGTGGTTGTAGCATTCATATGCTTTACCGCACATCATGGCTGTAATACGGCCAAGCTGGCTTTAGAAAATCAGCTGCCATTCTAAAAAATCAGGTACGCGTAGGTTTCTACTTTGGTTTGCAGTTAAGTCATTTCTACTTTAGTTTTATACTGTGGACAACTAGAAATTTGATGCACGTTCGTTTCAGAGGCATGTTACTCAAGCACATGTTGCCAAATGAATCAACGGTGCTTCAGCAGGTTTTTGCATCTTAATTCGACCTGTCAGTCTCGTGAGGGTAGAATTAATGTAAGTTGACTGTATAAATTGTGTGATGAAGCACCAAGAAAGTTACCTTGCTCAGGTAGTGAAAAAGCATGGAAAAAGTGCTTCACACAACATCCACCGATGTTCTGTTGCAGATGCAAAAGCTGCCTCCCTTATCTGGAACAGAATAAATTCCTTTCGAAGGCAAAATCAAAAACAGAAAGAGAAGTCATCAAGGCATTCCACATCCATCTTATTCAGTCTTTACAGTGTTGCTACATCACCATTTGCTTAGCCTCCTATGCCAAAAAAGGTTGTCAAAAATAAAATGACCTGATTCCCATGTTTTCACCATCCAAGCAGTGTTTACTGTCAATTATTACTGCTTTCTGTAACCTCACCTGTAAATACTGTATGTTAACCTGTATGTTAACACTGAGCTATATGATAAACTTAGTGAAAGTTAAAAAAGAATACTGGATGTTCATTTGTTTTTTTTTAGGCATAGGAAGGGGTGCTTAAAAGCGAGCCGCATTTGCAAAATGCTTGAATAAACAGCAACTACCCCGTTCATGCGCTAATTGTGGCTATGCTGTCCCTGCAAACTTCTTAATCTCATCCGCCCACCTAGCTTTCTGCCACCCCCTGCTACGCTTCCCCTCTCTCTTGGAATCCAGTCCATAACCCTTAATGACCATCGGTTATCTTCCCTCCTCATTACATGCCCTGCCCATTTTTCTTGATTTCAAGTAAGATATCATTAACTCGCGTTTGTTCCCTCACCCAATCTGCTCTCATCTTATCTCCTTAACGTTACATCCATCATTCTTCTTTCCATAGCTCGATGTGTCGTCCTCAGTTTAAGTAGAACCATTTTTGTAAGCCTCCAGGTTTCTGCTCCGTAGGTGAGTACTGGTAAGACACACCAGTTATACATTTTCCTTTTGAGGGATAATGGCAACCTGGTGTTCATGATCTGAGAATGCCTGCCAAACGCACCCCAGCCCATTCTTATTCTTCTGATTATTTCGGTCTCATGATCCGGATCCGCGGTCACTGCCTGCCCTAAGTAGATGTATTCCCTTACCACTTCCAGTGCCTCGCTACCTATCGTAAACTGCTGTTCTTTTCTGAGACTGTTAAAAATTACTTTAGTTTTCTGCAGATTAATTTTCAGACCTACCATTCTGCTTTGCCTCTCCAGGTCAGTGAGCATGCATTGCAATTGGTCCCCTGAGTTACTAAGCAAGGCAATATCATCAGCGAACCGCAAGTTACTAAAGTATTCTCCATTAACTCTTATCCCCAATTCTTCCCAATCCAGGTGTCTGAATACCTCCTGTAAACATACCTCCTGTAAACATACCTCCTGAATACCTCCTGTGAATAGCATTGGAGAGTTCGTATCTTCCTGCCTGACGCCCTTCTTTATTCGGATTTTGTTGCTTTCTTTATGAAGGACTACGGTGGCTGTGGAGCCGCTGTAGATATCTTTCAGTACTTTTACATATGGCTCGTCTACACCCCAATTCCATAATGACTGCTGAGGTTTTGACTGAATCAAACACTTTCTTGTAATCAATGAAAGCTATGTATAAGGGTTGGTATTAAAATTAGATCTTTCGTCTCCTGCGATAGCTTACTGGTATCCTGTCTAACAAAGTTACAACCGACTTCTATTGCACACTCCTTAATGATGCCCATAAGATTTTCGTTCATTGCTTCAACACTAAGGTTCTCTTCCCGAGTTAAAGCCCTATACCTCTTCTATAGCTTGATCCGAAATTCCTCTATTTTCCCTTTTACCGCTAACTCATTGATCGGCTTCTTATGTACCAGTCTTTTCTATTTCCTCCTCAAGTCTAGGCTAATTCGACATCTTACCATCCTATGGTCACTGCAGCGCACCTTGCCGAGCACGTACACATCTTGTATGATGCCAGGGTTAGCACAGGGTATGAGGTCTATTTCATTTATAGTCTCGCCATTAGGGCTCCTCCACGTCCACTTTCAGTTATCCCGCTTGCGGAAGAAGGTATTCATTGTCCGCAAATTATTTCGTTCTGCAAACTCTACTAATAACTCCCCTACTATTCCTAGAACCTTTGCCATATTCCCCCACTGACTTTTCTCCAGCCTGCTTCTTGCCCACCCTGGCATTGAAGTCGCCCATCAGTATAGTGTACTTTGTTTTGACTGTACCTATCGCCAATTCCACATCTTCATAGAAGCTTTCGACTTCCTGGTTATCATGACTAGATGTAGGGGCGTAGACCTGTATGACCTTCAATTTGTACCTCTTATTAAGTTTTACAAGACCTGCCACCCTCTCGTTACTGCTATACAATTCCTGTATGTTACCAGCTATATCATTATTAAACAGGAATCTGACTCCTAGTTCTCGTCTCTCCACTAAGCCCTGGTGGCACAGGATGTGCCCGCTTTTTAGCACTGTATATGCTTCATTTGTCCTCCCAACCTCACTGAGCTCTATTATATCCCATTTAATGCCCGCTAATTCCTCCAATAGCACTGTTAGACTCTCCTCACTAGAAAACGTTCTAGCGTTAAACGTTGCCAGGTTCAGATTCCAATGGCGGCCTGTCCGGATCCAGAGATTCTTAGCACCCTCTGCTGCGTCACAGGTCTGATCGCCGCAATGGTCAGTTGCTTTGCAGCTGCTGGGGACTGAGGGCCGGGGTTTGATTGTTCCATTCATATAGAAGGTTGTGGCCAATCCTGCTCTGGTGAGGGAGTGCATTACCGGTTCTGGTCACCGGGGTCAGGCCACCAGGCCTGTTTGTACAGCTGTATCAACATGTGGATTTTCTTTTACCCAGTGGAAAATTGCGTGGCACCGGGATTTGAACCACAGTCCTTTCGCACGTGAGGCAGACGCTCTACCTCTAAGCTATCACTGCATCGGGGCGCAAGTAGTAAGTAATTATAGAGAAAGCGCTTTATTTACTGTAATTAGAGGATTGGAGTAGATTAGTTTGACCACTCAAGGAGTGGGAATGGTTCAACTGTCAGAACTCCGACGAGTTAAAAGGACTGGAATCACATAAACCACAACTCTGAAGGAATGAAGTGGGAATAGAATGGGGGGGAGCGCCCCCACTCTGCCATTCTGCACCATGCCGATATATCCTGTTTTTGGGCAATGCCAGCGCATCTCTAGAAACCACAAAGACGACCGCACTACCAGGGCGAAACTCATCGAAGGCCCATCAGCTGCTCCATGAGCACGTGCTGCCAACGAGCAATCCTGCACAACATATATATATATATATATACACACACGCACACACACACACGCAGTGCACAGACTGGTACCCTAGGTAGGGGCTAGGACTCGCAAAAACTATGGTGTTCTCCACAAATGTGACGAGTACCAGGCCACCGAACTCCTTGCCCTGTGCACGTTGCTGTCTATCTTCATGAGCCTAGATCCTGATGCAACCACTGGTGCCACACTGCTATTTTCAAAGGCCATCACTAGGTGAAGCGCCAGGGTCCGCCCAGGCCAGGAGAGATCGACTTGGTCGGATACACAAACGACAGTAAACTTCGAATTGACAGGACTACGAATTGGATTAGTAAATTGTTAACTAATCAGTACCAATTTGTAACTACTAATAACTTTCTTCTCCGCGATCGCCAGTAAGATCTGGTGTGCCACAAAGCTCTGTATTGGGACCAATTTTATTCCACCACAAACATGGCTCCACACTATAGTTTTGTTTGAAAACATATGTGAGTGCATATGCTTGTATCGGACAGCGAGAATAATTAAGAGTCAGTAAGCAATGTCAAATACATGCAATCTGGCTTACAAAACAAAAGAAACTGGTACTATTTAGTAATAGTTTTCCTTTGTGTGAAACAACTTCACCCTTGAAAAGTTCCTCATTCTACAAAGGTTTATATAGTGAAATATAGAAATATTTGGATGTATTTGAGTTATCACCTGGCCCAAGGAACTTCTAGTGGCAGCCTGTCTCGATCTCGCAATTCCTGGCACTCCCCAATATACAGCATGCCTGACTGCTGCAGTGGTCAAGTGCTCTGCAGCTGTAGGAAACCGAGGGATAAGGGTTGATTGCACAATTTATGGCATTTCCAAATTTTTAGCTTAGTACCTTCTCTATACTATGTCTACACTATGCCACTAGACAATTGCTGTGCTGCAGTCATCATAATATTAATTACTCATCGTATATACAAGCTATACAACTGTTTAGGCGAAATTTTAAACTGCGCGAGGAAGACAGAACGTGAACTGAAACATAGACGCACACAAAGCACAGGCTTCCAACTGGTTTTATTTCGTGAAAGCAAAGAATATATAAGGTACTTCAATATAGCAAAACAAGGAGCAATTGTAAATAATTTGTGCATGAGGCATTGAGGAAAAATATCAAGGCCATGTATGCATTAAGAGTGCAGGAGAGTCAATGTGCCCATCTAAGACTTTAATTCTTTCCTTGAGAATCTCCTCTTGCAGTGCAGGAGCTGCGACAGCAAAAGCTGCCTGCCTTATGAGGAACAGAATAAATTCCTTTCGAAGGCAAACTCAAGAACAGAAAGAGAAGTCATCAAGGCATTCCACATCGCTAAAAGGTGTGACAACTAAGTTAGCTCACCTTCTTGATCCCTATCAAGGAAATAAATAGAATTCTTAGATGGGCACATTGGGACTCTACTGTGCTCTTAATGCACAGGTGGCCTTGCTATTTTTCGTCACTGCCTCGTGCACAATTTCTTTGCGAACGTTCTTTGTCCTGCCATTTTGAAGAACCTTATAAACTCTCTGCCTTCACCAAACAAAGCCAGTCGGAAGTCTACACTTTGTGCATGCATCTATGTTTTTGTTCATGTCTTGTCTTCCTCGCAGAGTTTAAAATTTTGCTGAAGCTACGAGCTGACTAGCCCAAAACATGCCTTACTTCAGTGTACAGCTGGGCTTGTTGGTAAAGCTACACAATGCCAGCTCAAGTGACCACCGTGTGTGTCTGCTCTTCCGTGTTCTCATGATGTGGCTCAGCCTTGAGTGCATGTGTAGTTTAATACTGGCTACTATATTTTAACGACTAATATAATTTCTATCTTCAACTTCCAGCCAGACAGAGTACCTCATACTACATTCTGAACATTGTTGCAGTCTACCAGGATTTCTGTCTAATGTACTGGCCTCTACCACCAAATGCCTGAGAAATTAAAAAAATATTATGTAGATTCCAAGCACAGTGGGGATTTATGTTACAGGAGGCATACTGCAGGTAAATGGCTACACAGTGTTGGTTCGGGTTCTTCCAAACATTGCAGTGTTGACCAATGTGTTTGTGTATGGTGAGTGATTGCATATATGACACAAGCTTTGTGAGGAGAGTACGAATGCAAAGGCAGGGTTTCTTTGCCTCTTTCCTAACACTTTGTGGCAGCTGCTGTTTTGACGAGTGGAAAACTTGGCTTATGCAGTATGCGCAAATGGGTTTGAGACTTTTAAGCCAATTTCCTTGAGGCAAAGTTTAGCGTGGAGCCAGTTTTGTCACAAGGAATTTATTCCTACTCACACGTGCCTGTTTTGTTTTTGTTTCTTTTTTCATTTAGTTTTAGGTCCACCTAAATTATTGCCGTCATGACAGCCGTCACATATAATATGGTAGCATCAATCTTTGTATTAATCATTCGAGTATTGAAATCTAAAAGTTTGCAGCAGTGTAAAAGGACAGGAGGACAAGGGAAGAGAGGAGAAGTATCACGTTTTAACATTAGTGGGTTGCAGTGTAACAGAAATAGGCAAGCACTAATTGAGCTACAAGACCATTGGACACAGGAAAAGCAGATTTAGCTGAAACACAGCAGCCTGTAAGGAAGAGACGGGACATTAATTCTTTGTGAAGCTTAGTCTGCATCACTGTTTTATATACCATCGGAGATCATGAACATGCCAGAGGCAAAGCATACTGTTACGGGGATGTTGGGAGTATAGAAAGACTGTATTTACAATATATATTGTCACGTGGTAGTGACGGTTGAAAAGGCAGCAAAACTATGATTAACGAAACTAGCGTGTTATTGGGCGAACTTGCGCCCTCAAAAGAGGCTACACTCAAAGAAGGATGGTAGCGGCGAACATGATCGGCGGTCGTCGAAAATCTGATGAGCGGGTCAAGCGCGTCGGCTTTTATACATATGTCGTAGAATGTTCCAGAGCAATCGCTGGGACCCGCGTGCCTTCCACAAAGTTACACATTATTCGCGTCGCGCACACATGCAATCAGATAACACAAGTTGCGGTGAAAGACAGTGGACGGAACCATCGATAACATTCCAGAAACTTCTTTTACATGCAGGCGCGTCCTGTGCTGTGCGATAACATTTGTTAGGCGGCGAGAAGTGGTCGCCCAATAAAGAAGTACACGTGTCAATATACAAGATGAGGCAGAGTAGTTAAGATGGCTGACCACCAACAGCACGCAGCAGCCAGCGTCCTGCGGTCTTCCTCTCTTTTTTCGTCCTTCCGTAACAGGACCCCCGGGTGGTGAAGCGCCGTCTCGGCTCATGGTAGGCAAAGAATCGCGAGCGAAGTATGGCTTCAGCCGCGAAACATGCACGACGTCAACAGGCGTCAGACTTGAGGATGCATCAAACTGCAGTGGCGAAATCTCGTAATTTACCTCGGTAACTTGACTTAGGACTTCATAAGGCCCTGTTTAGCGAGAGAGAAGCTTCTGGGAGAGGCCAACCCGACGACATGTTGACCAAAGGAGCATCCAAGCACCTGGTGCGAACTTAACATCGCGATGGCATCAGTCATAACTCTTTTGGTATTGCTGTGGGGCTAATAAACGAGATCTGGCGACTTGACATGCCCTGGGAGCGCGATCGATGACTTCGTGAGCATGGTCAGTTACAACACGTGGCACAGAAGGGATGATGATGCCAAAGGGCAAAGTGGGGTTGCAACCATACAAAAGATAAAAGGGTGACTATCCTGCAGTGTCACGTCGGGAGAAGTTATACACAAACGGCATGTAGGCCAGCGTGGTGTCCCAGTCGCGGTGATCGTTGGAGACCTACATCGACAGCATCTCTGCGATTGTTCGGTTGAGACATTCCATAAGAACGTTTGTTTGTGGGTGGTAGGCGGTGGACAGCTTGTGCTCAGTGGCACAAGAGCGGACGAGGTCGTCGACAACTAGATGAGAATGAGCAGCTGCGGTCTGTAATAACTGTCGAGGTGCACCATAGTGAAGAATGACGTCGTGGAGGAAAAAAAGCAACGATGTCTGTTGCACAACTAGTCGGCAACGCCTTTATCGCATAGCATGTCATGTAATCAGTAGCGACGGCAATCGACTTGTTAGCTCTATTCATCGTCGGAAAAGTGCAAGGTAAGTCAAGGCCTAAGCGAGAGAACGGTTCACAGGGAACTTCAACTGGATGGAGTCATCCGACAGGTGGTAGGGGAGGTTTCTTCCCGCACTGACACAATTCGCAAGCTGCGACATAACAGTGCACAAAGCAGTAGAGACCTGGCCAGAAGAACCGGCGTTACACGTGATCGTATGTACGCAAAACTCCAAGGTGTCCCACCGTCGGTGCATCGTGAAGTTGTTCAAGAGCAACGGATTGCAGATGACGAGGAAGGCCAAGGAGCAACTTAGGGCCATCAGCGTTCATATTGCGGTGGTAGAGGATGCCGTTGTGCGGCAAGAACATGCAACATGTGCCGTCAGTGCTGCCGGAGTGATTGCACTCCGGCAATGATGGACTGTAAGGACTCGTCGCATTGTTGTTCGGTGCGCATGTCAGTCATGTCAGTGAAAGCCATCACGCAGGTCACCGGATCATGCACAGCAGGATAAGGTGGATCCACGGGGCGACGAGAGGCAGTTAGTGTCCTTGTGGAGGCATCCAGTCTTGTAATTGACAATAAATGAAAATTCCTGGAGCCACAAAGCCCAGCGACCAAGCCGTCCTGTCGGGTCCCGGAGGGAAGACAGCCGGCAGAGTGCGTGGTGGTCTGTAACGACCGAAAATGTACAGCCGTACAAATATGGCCGTACAGAAGGCTAGCACTCATCACAGGTATGTGGGCTCTACTGTCGATGAGTGCTTGGACAGCTATGCTGTCTACTTTAACACCAATTACACTTCTCCTTGTGTGCATAGACAGAGGATTTGCTGCAACATTAGGCAATGCAGCACCACCTCCGAGGGCTGCATTTCTTAGTTTTACGAACGGGTGCGGCCAAACGCCACAGGGGACGAAAGGCGACGTGGCTGTGGCGAACGCGAAGATGGGTGACATGTTTGCGGTGAACGAGACTAGTGTCCGTGCGGCGATGGTGAGCGACTGTACCACATGTTCTAGCAGAGTTGGCGCTGTTAGATTCGGCAGTGGGCGAAACATTGCAGGCATTTTCATCAAAACGGCTCAGGTTGGTTGGCACGCGAAGTGTTAAGGGCCATGAGTTTGACAGTATCAGGCGACATGATCAATGCAGCAGCAGGTGAAACATATTGGCTGGTCGTCCGCAGTTCTCTACTCAGTCGGGTTGCGATAACGCGGAGAGAAGCGTCGGGGTGGAGCAAAAATAGTAGAAGGCCGTTTGTTAGCTCTGGGATTGGCAACAGCACAGACAGAACGTAAGCCAATGTTTTCAAGTTCCTGGTGAATGATGGCTTGTAAGAAGGGGACTGAAAATGTTGTAGCATCAGGGATAGGCGAACAGAAATGCAGGCGCCATCGCATCCAGTTCACGTCAATGATTCGCACCACATCCTCCAATGGCGACGCATGCTGCTGTGTGGGTTGATCTTCACACGTCGGCGTTGCAGCAGTAGTGGGAAGTCTGGCAAATGGTTGCAAGACGCATCGGCATTTGGCGTGCTGGAATTGTCGGCACTCTTTAAAGATAACATCAACTGTAGAGCAGCTTTTGCACATGAGCAGATTAAAGGCGTCGTCAGCAATGCCCTTAAGCACATGCCCAACCTTCTCAGCTTCTGTCATGTCGTGATCGGGTTTGCTTTACGACAAAGTGCCAGCATGCCCTGAATGTACAACAGATAGGACTCTGTGGGGGATTGGGCACAGGAGGCCTGTTCCTGTTTTGCGTCAATTTTACGGCCGGCTGGTTTGCCAAACAACTCTGTCAACTTCTCTTTGCATTGGTCCCAGCTGGTTAGCTCCTCTTCGTGGTTTTCATACCACACCTTTGCTGTGCCTCTTAGGTAGAACAACAGGTTAACTAGCACATGCGTGGGGTCCCATCTGTTGATTCCAATCACACGTTCATACATAGCCACCCACTTTTCAACATCGGTGCCATTGGTCCCACAGAAAGTTCCAGGTTCCTTGGGTTGCACAACCACAACCTTGGCTTTGCCCGATGACAAGGTACAGCAAGATACTACTTTACCCCCAGATGTCACCTCTTATAAAATTTCAAGGCAGCGAGACTGAGACTGCACTGTATTCAGTGGCACTGACAACCATGATGTAGAGGATTGACTTTCCCCCTATGTACAACACATCAGTAGACTAAGAACAAGGAAATGCCCCACACAGGTGCATGGCACTAAACTGGATGCACTACCTGCTGTATGCAAGAAAGAATGAGGAAGAATTAGCTTCCCGTTACTCCTGAGCACCTACCTACAACTGTTTTTATGGGCACAGCATTGAAGCTGCAATTGAGGTAATGCCTAACTTCCAATGCCAGTACAACATGTCAACACAGAGAAACCAAAACAACTGCACACACTTCTCACCGAAATAGACACAACACCTGCTTTGTTGCATCTGAGCTGAAACGGGTGAATCCCAAACTGTGTCACATAACATCTGAAAGAATTAGCTGCTACGAGAGAACCAATGAGATTAATCTGGCGCGCTATGCATGCATCTTTAGCCTAATGGGTAAAGAATTGGGCTGCTGCACTAAGAACCCAGATTAACGACCCACCATCAGGCACATTACTAACTATTATTGAGCCTATCTGTCTGGATGTACGAAGAAGCCAGGAGACAGCTCATGATAATGCTTTGCATAAGAGACAACGAAGCTGAACCCACGTTTTCTGCCTTGTGCTTGCAATGCTCTACCAAGTGAGCTTCAACGGCAGTTGTCCCAATGTCAATTTTCTTGGATAGCTGCGCATATATGTACTAAGCATAGCCGTGGGAGTGCTAGGCAGCAGCGCTCACAGTTATGATGACAGATGTGTAGTATCCTTTAAAACACCCACATTACAAAGCACATGATCTTAGAAGCTGGCAACTGGCTAATAAACACTCGTTTTCTACCATGAGGCCCCAAGGCAGCCAAAATCAAAGCATTTGTATCTTATGAGCGAGAAAAATCAGGGGAATCATGCAGCTCAATTTTTGTTTATAACAAGCATGCGATGGCAACAGACAATGAAGCAACAGTGACTATATAGAAAAATTGGTTAGAGCTGATGACAATCATTGGCAGCTCACACTATAATGCTTTCTCTACAATTTATTGTCTCAAGACATCTGGCAGCAAATCCTCTGGATTCTTCTTCTACTATGTCTTTTGCAACTGAAATTTTAAATGTGTGTAATACTTCATGGCAACTTAGAACACTTAAATGGTTAAGCATCTCCATACCTTAAATTTGTGGACCAGCTTTGTCACCTTTCTAGAACAATAACTCTCTGGTGTCATACATCACTCAAACCACTACTAATTAAATCTACCTTTAGATGAGCAGTGCCTGCATTAGACGCAGCAGCATACGCTTTTAGCAAATGGATATACATACCACGCTCAGACTGAGCAAACCAAACAAACCAACAGCAATCAGTACTTGTGTCCATTTGTCTTCAACGAGGCAGAAACAGGCTAGGTCTCGATAAACACAACAAATATAAGGTGTAGGCAGAGGAAATAAGCAGAAGCTGTAAAGACAGCAGCAAAGTGAAACAAATTAGACAAGTTTGCACACAGTCAGCGATCTGGGCCGAGGACAATTCACAACGTTACTGCCACAATTAGAAGCAAACGCTCCTCATGTAACAAGAAGAAACACGTTTTAGCTGTAAACAGCACGACTTCGCGGAGTTGGTTGACATTCTAAAAACAGCACAGACAACAATTAAAGCAGGCACATTACTTGTGTCATCCGTCTTCTTGCTGTTTTTACAATATCGGTCACGGTTGCAAAGCTACGCACATGATCTATGACCGAAAGCAACGGACGTGCATATAAAGCTTGGTGAGCCAATTCATACTAATATATGTTTAATTATGAAAGTTCCCGTAAAAGCAATAGTAGCAGCAGCAGTAAAGTGGGTTCGTTTACCAGCTCGCTCACAACGTACGCATTGTATGATGTAACTCCACGGCTCGCAAAGGAGCTACTAAGAAGCTTTAAGTGAAGGAAATACGCTTTCGATCGTTATCTCACTGCAACGAATGAAAGCCTCTGACGCCCATACCGCGGTCAGCAGTGAGAAAGGTAATTAAATGCAGCCATGCGCTGCATGGGTAAATAAGAAGGGCATAGCGTAGTCATCCTATAGAGATAGAGAAAAATAGACTTAGGAACGCGATAAACATCAAAGGTCGACATCCACGCTAGTTGAGTGCATGCATTTCTGGCGCGTGGAAGATGTCGCTGTGTTTTTGTTCTTTTGTTTACATCGGTGCAACGCGTAGGAACTGCAGTGTTGAAGGCACGAACGAATAAATTATCCTGCGATCACTGCGGGACCTGCGACAACCGTTTAGTGTTGCTTCGAATTTCGAGATCACATCGACCACAGCTCGAATGCGCAACCGGTTTTTTACGTGTCAGCAAGAGAACGGGTAATCGCACGACACTTACCGTTGCTCCAAGTACGTCGCGGTAGCACCAGCAGCTGGGCAACAAATGTCATCAAGCCCTGGCCCACCGCAGTGTCCGCAACTTGAAGCTTCTAAGCATTCGCTAATAACAATAAGCGGACCACATCCATACGTACGCGCGCGAACGAGACGAGAGCCATGCCGTCTGAGTTCGAGAGTAGTTACTTCATAAAAACAAAAACAAACAATGTGACGTCACATCCGGTAAAGTCAACTTGTCCTCCTTTCTCACCTTCTCTCAGCTAACGCATGCGCAGCGACCACGGAGCCCTCGGGGCCGATGTTCAGGTCCTAAACCTGGCATCGTTTAGGGATTTTTGAGAAGGCGCAATGCTGGCGCCGAGCGACGCCGTGGCGTGTTCGTCCTCGGCGTGATCGTTCTCTGGACCCCGCGTTGTTCAACATTGCTCATGTGATCGTGCGTGCGTTGCTTGTGTGTTGGTTGTAGGTTCTGTTACTTGGCGGAAAGCCGTGAGTAGTGGGCGTGCGTCTATTTGTCGTACAAAAATCCCTCACGTGACCTGATCCTAGGGGTGCCTAGGGACAGCATCGTTTAGGGATTTTTGAGAAGGCGCGATGCTGGCGCCGAGCGACGCCGTGGCGTGTTCGTCCTCGGCGTGATCGTTCTTTGGACCGCGCGTTGTTCAACATTGCTCATGTGATCGTATGTGCGTTGCTTGTGTGTTGGTTCTAGGTTCCGTGTTACTTGGCGGAAAGCCGTCAGTAGTGGCGGTGCGGCAGTGCGGCTTTGGCCTCGGTGAGCTCTGGCACTACAGAATCTGCGTTGTGTGACCCGCGCTTTTTTGAGAACCCGGCGGTGGTGACGGTTGAAATATCAAAGTGGCCTAGCGCCTCGGCAGCGAAGTTCTGCGTACCGCGATGTGGCGTCGTTGTGTCCGACTTTGCTTAACGGACATCGAGGGATGTGCTGCTCGCTGCAAGTCATGTAAATGCAACTGCGTCGACCGCCCACTGTTCAGCGCTGAATGTCTGTTTGGTGTGCTGTGCTTGAAACGAGTGGTGCAGCCGTGCAGCGGGGGTGGCGGAGGAGCAGAGTGGCTTAGGGTCTGCGCGTTCACAGACATGTGCTCCCGTCTTGGTCTCATTAGCGGCTGTGGCGGGATTGTGGTGTGCTAGCTCCTTGCCTAGTATGAAGTTTACGACGCTAACACACAGCATGTTCACGTTTTTCCGCGCTATATGTCATTTGCATGACGGCCGAGTTGAAAACGAGACATATAGTGGTTCTTTGCGTTTGTGTATTGTAAGTTACTTTCTCTTGTGGAAGTTTTGGGAGTCTTATTACGCAAGGAGTGCGAACGTAAACATAAACACATAATCTGTCTGAAATTTTGAATTACCCATAATACCCTTTACGACTGATAAGTGGGCTACACGGCCTGTGTGAATCAGCTACCGTATGTTGCGACGCTCTTTCGTGTGGTAGAATGATGCATGGTGCGCGTTTATTTCTGAACTGTTGTAAAAACCATTTGTTTATTCACTCAGTACAAATGTACGGCTTCTTCGCCGCAGTACACTTAAGTTAAGCGGTGAAGCAAACTAAATGTGGGAGGGGCCGCTATCAGCCAGCATAGTATGTCCACTTAGGCGACCTGAGAGGCGGCGGGTGCGCGATTGTATAATTAAAGAACTCTTATGTCCAGTGTCAGTGGAGATCATTAACTGTGGCACCAAAGTAGTGGACCACTACCAGAACAAAGGCATGTAGTATACCCATCTCAATTCTTGTGCTTATGCCAGTCTTCTTTTTTACAGCAATAGCTGGTATGGGCTAACTGCCCTGGTTGTTCTGATGTCTACTGGTGTTGTCACTGGAATTCCCGAATTTCTTGCTAGAATATTGCAAATAAAGTTCTCATTGTGCTGCGAGGATTCAAACATACGATCAAAAGAGTGGCAGTCCACAATTCTACATTTCTACATCTAGCCAACAAGTGCCATGATTGGCTAACACCTGCTCAGTGTCTGCGTACTGTATATAGAGCTGGCATCCACACCTTCAAGTTCTTACACATCACCTTCCCGCTTGTGAAGGCAGTCCTATGTTAAATTTTCCTTTTACATGTGATGACAATGATTGGGTGCATCTGCTTCATTAATCTTCTTCTAGTGCTTGGCTTCTCAGATTTACTGGATGGAACTGTTGGTGTCTTGTTTTCCTCAAGCAAAGCGCGAGACCTAGCAATGGGTAGCCCAAACATACATTTGAGAAAACCAAAACGAATTCAGCAGCAAGAAGCTAAAATGTTGTTTTGGTGTAGATCAGTGGCTAAGTCCGGATATGAAAGAGGAGGAAGAAAAGCCGAGTCCTTCCACTTCAACACTGAGGCACAACTCCCACAAATAAACATGACTCTTACTTATTTAATTTTTTTAAGGAGATTACTGACTTGCATTGGCAAGTGTTCACTTCAACAAACACTGCATGAAGTAAGCTTCCTGTGCATATTTCACCAGCTACTGCATCATTGTTTCACATTATGAGTAAAACTGCAATTTCCTTTATGCCACAACTTACCCAATTTTGTGTTTTGCAGTAGGATGTTAGCAGTGCTATTAAGGCACTTAAATACTCATGAATAGTAGTAGAGAGAAAAAAAAGTCAGAAAGCAGTGGCTTTTTGTGCATAGACTATGCATACAGCTGGTGCTCTTATGGTCATTTTTCCCTATCCGCTAAACCATTCTAAACAAGAAAAGTTTATACACAGACCACAACAAACCCACAGGTATCGTTGGTAGGCAAAGTATATTTATTCGGTGACATTTTCTGCAGCCCTGCTATTGGGCTTTCCTTCCTTCCTTCCTTTTCAGCTGTGCAGGTTCATTAAAAAGTGATGATACAGTTTGACAATTTTAATCGTTGAAATACTTAGCGAAACCTTTTTCAAGTTGTTTTTTATTGGTTTCAGACTCTGCACATTGCATTTTAAGGCGTGTTTTCTGCGTTTGTTCCTTTTTCTTTATGGGTAGGGCATGTCAACATTTTTTACACCATTTCAACTATGTGGTGCCATTGACTGTTCTTAGATGGAGTCTTGCCCTTTCATTCTGTACAATATGATGTAGGTTTTTTGTGTCCAAGGCTGTTTTACAGCGTGATTGCAGCATTTTGCTAAGTTTTGCCTCTGTCACCCAAGCTTGAAAGATTGCTACCCACTGCTGGTGGCATGACACATGTCACATTTCTTTTTCAATAAAAGGAACTCTGTCACTTATCCTGTGCACTAGTTCTCTTTGAATTGCAATTTGTTGCCTATATTTGCTCTTTTGTTGCATTTCAGATTAGGAATGGCTATCATAATTGACATTTAACCATATTGCACACAATGTGGATGATATGTAATTGCAATATATGGCCACCATAAACATAATAGAAGTTAATAATTCAAGAATAGTGCCTTTGCATGGTGGTGCAGCCATGAATTGTGGCTATAAGGTACCAGTGCTGCAGATAGCACTGCTGGTGCAGAATATAATTCAACTCTACTACTTTCAAACATCATTGTTTTTATCTGCATTTGTATAGCTCCAGTTTCTGTGAACAGACATCTGGTGGAAGAGTGGCTTGCACCTGCAGTTGGGTCCAATGAATAGCCAAATTTCTGCCCGTTTTCATGTTATTAGCATATTAGTAAAGGCGTTCTTATAGTAGCCTGTTTGCCCAGTGTAGAAGGTGCTGCAGGGTGTCAGGATCTCATACACATCTCCAGCTTTGCAGGGGACACAGCATCTGGTATATAGTTTGTCACAGGCTATGTATTCGGGGCAACTTCACTCACTAGCAAAGGGAGAACCAAGCTTGTCGGATATGAAGTAAACCGCCCGTATACTCAGTGGCCTTCATTTCGTGTGACATATGTGGTTATAGCGACCCTTGTTTTAAGCACTTCTTGTCCAGCAGTGGTCATTTGCTTTTGAAACACTCAGGATAGCTTTCAGCAAGCTGGACAGGAATAACACTAAAAACCAGCAGATGTTAATTGTCGCACTTATCACGCAAAGGTTCGTACAGTATGATGTGGGCGTAAATAATTGAGGGTGTTCCTCAAGGCCTTGTAGCAGATGTCACGAGTTTGGAGCAACATGATGTATAGCATGTTGAAGTGGTTGAAGTGCAGTGGAAGGTAAAGAAAAAAGATATCTATGAGCAGCACCCTGGTAAAGGAGACTCTGGGAAAACTAGTGGCAAGCCTTTTGAACATCTGGTTGACCCACTTGCTGGCTTCATCAGGCAAAGTATGATGAAGAGAAGGAAGTCATCAACACATCAGGTTTTTACATATAAACACTGTGCTAAGGTCATAACATGCCAGCAAGTCTTAGTGCGCAGGCTATGCACGACGAACTACATATGCCTTCTGTTCGGACTGCTCATTGTAACTAACAAGGATGGAGTGGACAAAAAAAGAACAGCAGCTCCATTAATTTGGTTTCACTGGTATCAACAGTGTTTTGTAAGGGTACATTGCCATACTCCCCAATGCCTTTTTGGGTGACATCAGCAAGGACCAGCTTGAGGCAAGGGGCAATAGACATATTTACAAGCTTAAAATGCATGCATGCCTGGAGAGCACATTGTGTCCAAAAAGTAGGCACTTCACAGGGGCACTGGAGAAGGAACAGGTTATTAACAGTGGGCAAAGACAAGCTACTAAACACCCAACACTGTTGCCATGTAACGACCTCTGAAACAATCCCTCTTAAAGAGGAAATCATCTTTGTGTATCCATAAACAGGGCAGATGGGCAAAGCCCCTTCAGTAATGCTGCCAGCTTCAAAAGCCCACTTCGCACATCCTGAACGCTTCCTTCTTACGACTTCGCTGGGTGCAAGCATTTTACTGTCCAAAAGCTGTCATTGAGAGCACTGTTGGTTTGGTGGCAATAAAGTTCAGAAGCAATTGCAACAAACCTCCCTTCTTAGTTGGCCTGGATGCTCACGGTGCTTATGAAGCAGCACCATGAGGCAAGCAAGGTGAACGGATGCCTCCAAGCCCTTGTTCGTTTATCACACTGTTCTGTTAGTAACAACCACGAGACTTGAAACCAACAAGCTCACGCTCCGCACTCGCATGGTTACTGCGGAGGATCCATAAAAAGCACAAAAACAGAAAACTCAAGGGAAAGGATAAAGCACCATTTAACACTTAGTATTGCTACATCCCACCCTCTTCTTTTATTTTGTCTGCTCGTGCTACATCTTTTTACTATATATAGGCATGAAATTAGGTGATGTTCCCAATCAGTGTCCAATTTTTATATACACTATGTGCTGGTTCAAGGAGGTTCGACACACTGCAATGGAAGCTTCAAGTAGAAAAGGTGCCTGGAAGAAAAAAAAAAGCTGTGCTGCAACCATCTCGGCAACATCTTGTCCCTTTAATAAAAACTGTGCTTCCATATTAACCATTCCCTCCAGTTTAGAGTAAAGTACCAGTGCACTTATGAACAAATTAATGAATCAATTCTCAAAGAGCATGTGCAGTCCAGCCAAAACCAGGGGCAAGAATCCGCATTGTGCTCCTGCATTGAAGGTGAATAACACATACCGTAATGGCGAATGTATTTAGTAAGCTTCCCTGCAACATGAATTTGTATTGTACAAAGAATTGTCAATGAAGCTTACCACGAGCACAGATGCACTTGCAAATTATGTCACAATTGAAAATAATGAGCACAGTGTAAACCTATGTGCCCTTTCCACACTTAGTATGCTTTACTGCACGATGCTTTTTTACACCCCTGTATTGCGGTGTAGCAAGCTACAAAAGAAACTTTGCATAATTAGGCTTTTTGGGATTATCTTTCTCGCAATACACTAATATTTCGCGGTGAAGCCTAAGCAATGTACTGCGGTGAAGCATACTAAAAGTGAAAAGGGGCCACTGTCACTGGACATAGTAAGAGTTCTTTAATCATACACTCGCGAACCCGCCGCCTCTCAGGTCGCCTAAGCGGACATGCTATGCTCGCTGATAGTGGCCCCCTCCCACTTTTGGTATGCTTCACCGCGTAACTAAAATGTACTGCGGCGAAGAAGCCGTACATTTTTGTTGAGTGAATAAACAAATGGTTTTTACAACAGTACAGAAATAAACGCGCACCACGCATCAGTATACCACACGGAAGAGCGTCGCAACATACGGTAGCTGATTCACACAAGCCGTGTAGCCCACTTATCAGTCGTAAAGGGTATTATGGTTAATTCAAAATTTCAGACACACATATGTGTTTATGTTTACGTTCGCACCCTTGCGTAATAAGACTCCCAGAACTTCCACAATATAAAGTAATCTACAACACACAAACGCAAAGAACACTACATGTCTCGTTTCCAACTCGGCCGTCATGCAAATGACATATAGCGCGGAAAAACGTGAACATGCTGTGTGTTAGCGTCGTAAGCTTCATACTAGACAAGGAGATAGCACACCACAATCCCGCGACAGCCGCTATTAGACCAAGACGGGAGCACATGTCTGTGAACGCGCAAACGGAGCCCCTAAGCCACTCTGCTCCTCCGCCACCCCCGCTGCACGGCTGCCCCACTCGTTTCAAGCACAGTACACCAAACACACATTCAGCGCTGAACAGTGGGCGGTCGACGCAGTTGCATTTACATGACTTGCAGCGAGCAGCACATCCCTCGATGTCCGTTAAGCAAAGTCGGACACGGCGACGCCACATCGCGGTTCGCAGAACTTGGCTGCCGAGGCGCTAGGCCACTTCGATATTTCAATTGTCACCACCGCCGGGTTCTCAAGAAAGCACGGGTCACACAACGCAGATTCTGTAGTGCCAGAGCTCATCGAGGCCAAAGCTGCACTGCCGCACCGCCACTACTCACGGCTTTCCGCCAAGTAAAGCCTGTTTCACATGATGCGATTTTCGTCGCACCGAAAGTGCGATTTCCGTCGTTTGCGATGAAAATCGCCGTCGCAGTGCCGACCACCCGATTTTCGGCTGCGACCAACCGGTTGGTCGCACAGTCGCACCGTCGCACCGATCGCTGCGATTTTCCGTCGAAATTGCGCGGAGAGCTGTCAACGGAGCTATTTCGCCGGTTTGTTTTGGAAAATGGCGTCTCGTACGACAAGTGCAATGCGCGGAGACGTGGATCGTCGAATTCGGTACGTACGCGAAGGGAGAATAAAAAAAACTTGTACCGCAGATTGCATTCTCCGATTGCTATGCGTTTGTTGACACGCTACACAGCAAATGAAGTGCATTTTCACGTTTGCTTCGTACGCCTTTGCGAGTTGTCAGTGCTAACAGGTGTTCGATCCCCAGCAGACGACGAGGTCGTCACAATTTTCTTTTGTTGAGTAGCATGCAAAAATTGCGCTTACGGAGCAGCTTGTATTATTTCAACCTCGGCAAGGGCAAATGACAAGACAGCAAAGTACCCGAAGTTTCAACGTTGCGCTGAACGCGGTACCGTTCAGTTGCATTTTCTTGTTGGTTTTCAAGCATGAATTTCCCGATGCATCTTGAAAGCTTATCTTGCCTCTTATTAAATTTGACAGAGCAAAAGTGTAGGCTATCGTAATGAATTTGCTACGATAGCATTAAATCCGTGGCTTGAATAAAATATTACATGCATGTTAAGTTGCACCTCTTCTCTGGAGAATTTTTTTTTCTTGCACAGAAACCAGTAAACATACACTATGTTGCGGACTTTGTATCCTTACTGCATCTGTATGAACACTTGCTCGGCAAGGTAATTAACTGTACAGCTAGTAGATTAATTAAATTGCTTGCTATAGTGGCAAAGTGATAACGTACCCTCCTGCACAATTATGTAGAACTCGTGCAACAATGCGAAAAGCAGGCAAACGTCCTGTTCTTGTGGGAATAAAACAGTATAAAACGACACGCTGAAGAAAAGTAAATCAAAACTGTGCAGTGAAGTCAGCCAGTACAAGCAGTTCTTGCACGTTCACAGCTGATCAAGTGTGCAGAAACATTGATGCCTTGCATGTTTCTAGTAAGTTTCTAATAAGTTTGTGATCACACACATTAGTGTGTAAACCCATATAACGATATCCGCTGCGATTACTATCTTTATGAGTAATGAAATACCATGCTACTTGCAAGAACATATATCACCCGAGGATTTTAGAACAAATTTCGGCATTTCAACTATACACAATATGTGGTTTATTCAATAAAAGACCACAAACAGGTTTTTTTTGCAATGACAAACTTATTCCAAACTACTTACATACAGGGAAGAAAAAAAATTATACACAGAAATATTGTTCTTCAATTTGTTCACCTGCCACTGTGGCTATAGAAATCTGCTGCTAACACAAGGCGAGGGGTTGATTTGCCAGCCATGGAAGTCGCATTTCGGTGGGAGTCATAGGTGAGAAAAAAACCTCTTGCACTTAGATTTAGTTCATCGCCTTTTATTGAACCCTTACACTTCAAAATACTATTGCATAGGGGGGCATGCTTATGCAAAATCTAACACCAATCGAAAGCAAAGGGCAGAATTGTAAAACAACCATCTTTCGTGATAATTCGAGTGTGTAAATATTCATTGCATCAATATGTACTATTCAACAGCACTGCACAAATAAGCACGATCAAGTATAGCAAGTACTCTGTCAGGAAGCTGGTTCTACAGATGTATAAATGTCAAGGCATGAATGCTCATACTACGTCGCACACATAGCACAAAAAAAACCTTTTTCAAGAGTTGTCCCTTCTGGCAGATATGAGTGGGCCATAAGCAGCAGAAACTTTATTGCAGGACATTGTGTAATACCGCTTATGAAAGAATGAAGAGAGTGAAGAGGCTTTTAACAGCAGTACCTCATGCTGCTCTAATAAGAGGAACGATGAGCAAAAACATTTCTGGTAGAGCACTTAAACAGTAACTTTCTGAAAGACAGAAAATTCCAGGTGAGAGTTGGAGGTACATTAGGCCCACACACACCGACAACACGGGCATACTACAAGAAACACTACAGCCTATGGTGTATTACAGTCTATGGGAAAGCTATCTTATACAGAAATCAAGAATGATGCAACAAGCCCTCAACAGCTTTCTTGGCCAGTCTGGCCTCTCGCTTTCTGATAAGTCAGCTCATATCGACGTCGGAAAAAAAAGAAAGACTAGAATCAAGAACTACCCCAGATTTCACATTGTGATCCACATAGCTGGACAAATATGCCCGCAAGTCAACATCCACATATCCTCAGCTAGTGTAAGCCCATGACGGCAGAGCCAGCACGTGGGTGAAACAATTATGCAATGCCTGGACGCAACTTCCACACCTGGTGAAAAGAATAATCTCGAAATAATGGGGGTGGACGAGTGGATACTACAGAAAATCGCAGATGCTGTGCTTGTGTCCAAGGTATGGTACGGTATGAATTACCAGCAGCACACAAAAAAGACAACTCATCGAATACAGGCATCGGGTAGTAATAACAGGTCTTTCCAACTGTACCATGTTTGAAGACCTCTATGAGAAAGAGCTAACGAACAAGCACCTAGACAGAGTAGAGTTGCAGCCTGCAGCACAAATTCTTTGTCTCAAGAGCTCAGAACCTCGTCCCAAGATACTATGCCAGCTAGCATATGAGATGCAAAGACGACTAAGAAGTTAGCATACCCTGTTCTTACTGCTTCACACTGTACATTCTTGCTACATTGGCCAAATAAAAGATTTTATAAGGTATCATGAGGGCCATTAAAGTGACTTGTAGCAGTCTAAAAAAAATGAATAGCCTGGCTGCAAATGGCACCAGAGAACGCATAGGACAAACAAGAAAACCAAGATGATCTAACAACAAAAAGTTTTATGTACACATTGAGTAAATGCTCGCTGACAAGCAATAGACTGAACATACACAAAAAGGAGAAGCAAAAATTCATGTGCGTTTCCTGACAGGAAATGCATCCATTTCTAACGGAGGCCGTGCTAACAAGATTAACCCAGCATTTTTAGATTTACAGCTTCCGTAATTTCTCTAGGCAGCCGTTCTGCACAGAATGCTAGCTTCTTCCTCTACAATGCACGCTCAGATGTGGAGAGTGCATTGTAGAGGAAGAAGCTAGCATTCTGTGGAGATCGGCTGCCTAGAGAAATTATGGATGCTGTAGATGCAAATACACTGGGAGAATCTTGTGTCAGCATGGCCGCTGTTACACTTTCAGAGGTGGATGCGTTTCCTGTGGGGATCTGTATGGACACACATCAGATCTTGCTTCTGCTTTTTGTGTAAATTCTATTTATTGCTTGTCGAACAGCATTTACTCTGCATGTTCAATAAACTTTCATTTGTTAATACACTTCATGATTGTCTTGGTCTCTAGCAGAAAGGCGTTCATTCTTTTTACAGTGAAGCTGTATATGCCTAGGCGAAACACTCATGGTCCGATCCCAAAAACCCTAGTGTAGGGGTATGAGCCATTGTTTAAGGGGGTGTGAGCCATTGCCTTCGTCTTGCATGATGGACGGAGACATTTCTTGTTGGGCAGACATAGAAATGCTTATGCATTACAAACATACATTTATCTGCGTATTATTGCAGGGAAGGGACACAGAGGGGGATGGGGTTAAGACAAGATCATGATGTCATTATTATCTCACAGCAAAGGTGTGGTGGGCCATTGGCTAGACCGATAGTGACGTCGTTTCTCTCTAGCAGCAGAGCGCGCATGCAGCAGTCTCTCAGACTTCCCAATAGGTTCGAAAATGTGTCCCTGTATTTAACTAAATGAAATGTGCAGCCCCGGTGTGTCACTTCGTAACTACAGTGCATAACTGAGTCATAAACATTATGATTAACACATTACAAAACACAAGTGCATAACATAATTCCGAAAGACTTTGATGGACCCGCTGGATTAACACAATGAACCACTCATTGCACTTTCCATGATGGTGATCTTGCAAAGTGCAATGTGTGGCATTCCAAATAAACAGTGTGATAAATCCAAGCCAAACATGTGCATAACCTCATTAAGAAACACAGACATAAACAATAATATACAAAGACTTGAATAAACCATTGGAATTAACCCAGTGATAAACATCGGGGCCGCACATTTCAGCTTCGCTGGTTTACCGTCTCTACAGGGTGCATGGGCAGTAACTTTTTCTGTTATTGTTTGTTAAGTATTGTATAATGTTGTGCCAGTAAAACACGTTGGGCTAGTTGGTGCAATGTATTGGTACTGCATTTCTTGCTGTTTTTTTTTTCTTAATGTAGTGCCCTTGTTCCTTTTGTAACAACTTTTTTATTCCCCCTTGCATAATACTCCAACCTTGCAGCCTGCGAGGTATATAAATAAATAAGTACTTAAGCACGTCATTCATTCATTTTGTTCATGGAACAAAAATGCATTGATAAGCTTAGACATATAGTCATTGCTTCACGCTTTTGAAATGAATAATTATAGCTTGCTATCGACACTGAAACAGCCTTTCGACAGCAAGAAAACGAATCAGTTTTTCCAGCTCTGAACATTGAATTGCAGGAAATGCAAGCAGGCATAAAATTCTGCCAATATAATCTGTTTAGGAATACCAAATTGGAATAAACATTGAGGCTTGCATTTGTACTTTCTCTGGCTGAGCAATCTAGTTTGAAATGACTCCCATAAGCATGTCGTAACAATGTTGATCTAATACAGGTTAAATGCATGAATAGCTTAAGGAATCTGGATGATTGCTATAAATTACAGGGAAGAAACTATAATATCTAATAACATTAATAATATAATAATAATGTTTATTTCCACAAAACAGGCTAACTTTGAGAGGCGTGCGAGGCTGAGCAGAAAGCTGAAAAATTCTACGGCAAGTGCGCCTGCCGTGGGCCTACGATCCTGCATTATGAATAGCGCGTATTGATATGGTCTTCTTGTTAGAAGTTCCGAGTATACTACCAGCGCGAGACACGGGACAGCAATTGAAGTGGACGAGAAGCGTGTCTTTTAGAATGCTATGTTACGACGTACAGGTTTCTACAAAAGTGACGGTAACTGCTCGAAACATTTGATGCGTCGGCTTTTGCGCCTTTAGACATATTTAGAGAGGGCTCCCATATATATATATTCGCAGCGCAAGCACGGCGATGGACGAACCAGGCTAGCGCTAAGGTTGAATTTCACAACACAATTTTCATTCCACGTCGTAATCCCACAGATCGTTTGAGGCTTCGTTCAGGGGCACACGCGGGCATTCGGGTTGATGCTTCTTGTTGCGTTTGGCGTAAGAATATGGCTAGGAGCAGGCACCACATATGCGCAATTACGGGCAATATACACGCATAATTTCTCCAGAAGCTGACGCCGAGCACGGGTAGCGCGAGGATCTTGTTGGGCTGACACGACAACTTCGTGGCAGCCGAATTCCGAATACTGCATATGCGGTGAGGGTAGCTATATGAACTTGTCGATAGGTCATGTTGTAGATTGTTGTAGCGCAGGCAGAACGAAACGGTAATAGAAGGTAGATAAGAGAACACACAGCGCTGAACCATAGAATAAAGAACCGCTGAACCACCTGCGAACAGCTGTTTACGTGCGCGATGTCGCACTGAACTACAGAAACCGCCGTCGCGCACCCCAAGACAAATCTTAACTAACGTTTTTAAATTAGTAAACGTACATATTATTTGCTTCTAATCAAGAGAAGTCAATAACATTATAGTTTAAACGTTTTATTCACTACAATAAAAGAATTATGCAGCGTGTGCCACGAAACCTGTCAGTAAGCAACCCTGGGCGTCGCACCAGTCGCATTGTTGAAATCGCAATCATGTGAAATGAGCACTCTAAAAATCGCATTGCGACGCGTGCGACAGCACCGATTTTCGTCGTTGCAGTCGCAGCATGTGAAACAGCCTTAACACAGAACCTCCAAACAACACACAAGCAACGCACGCACGATTACATGAGCAATGTTGAACAACGCGCGGTCCAGAGAAAGATCACGCCGAGGACGAACACGCCACTGCGTCGCTCGGCGCCAGCATCGCGCCATAGAATAAAGAACAAACTTATAGCGTCCTCGATCACCCGCACCGGTGCGCACCGGGGCGCCTTGGTGCGCACTTTCATCCTCGATCAACCGCACTGGTGAGCACCGACCATCCTCGATCACCGGAAGCGCACCCTGTTGGAGCGGTTTTCCGTTGCCCCGTCTCGCACCGAGAAAATCGGCGGTGCGCCGGGGTGCAATCCCAGCAAGCACTGCGGGACGTGCGACGCGCGCGCGCACTGCCGACTGCAGAACCGCGGACGCTCTGGCCCGATAGCTGCGCAAGCTGCGGTTGCAACGAAGTTGACGGAGTTAGCTAGTGGAGATGTCGGCAATGAGAAAGGAAGCGCTCCTAGTTGCTGCAATAGATGAGCTTTTTTCAAGTTCGTCTGACAGCGAAGACGACGTGCTGATCGACCTCGTCCAAAAACAATGTGGTGAAGAGCGGCCGAAAGTGGACAGGTTCGTTGAACGGGTCGTCAGGAACGGGTCGTAAGGATTAATTATAAAATCCATTGGTGTTTGCTTGCAACCAGGTATGTCGGAGCACGCAGTTTGACATGGTTCGAGCGCTTGCCGCAGATGCTCAGCACCTGCAAACAATAAAATGTGCGCGCGCGCGTGTTCGCGCACGTTTTTCGCGCCAGGGGCAATGTAGCGCTGCAGGCAAGCACCCAGCACGGGGCGCAGTTTTGTCCTCGATGTTGACCCTCCGCAGTGCGCCACCACGGCGGTGCAAATCGCACCATTCTGGTTTCGGGGCAACTCCGGGGCAAGGTGATCGAGGACGCTATTAGAGAAGGGAAACTGTACCTTCCACCGTGGTTCGAAAATAAGCAGCGGCAGCGCATGGAACTTACTTTGGCGGACGCCAGATGACGTTGCTCAATCCGGAAGCGGAAGTGCAAATTTTTTTTTAGAGCAAAATTCAATATGGCCGTTTTTTGCCGGTCGCGTACGCTGGTACGCGCCGTGCTTGCCCTGCAGGCTATGCGGCATGCCTCAATGCCTTCGCTGCCGCGTAGCTGGTGCGTTCTAATTGCCAAGAGCCTATACTGACGCCCATACAAACAAACCACAAGTGAGTGAACAGAACGCGCGACTTTATTGGCAGAAGACAAGCAGTGTACATTCTCGTGCAATAGCAGAAATAAAATTTGCATGTCGAGATACGCTGGAATCATTGACGCGAGCTCGTAAACGGCCCACCATCGTCGTCGCACGTGGTGGTCAGGTTAACGAGCAACAACCAGCAGCGGAAACATATTGGACAGAGTGTGCCACTTGTTTGCAGCGACAGTCGCCGTTAAAAATGCCCAAATTGCATTGCGAAGCAATCGGGAGACGCAGGCATCTGCTGCCGCAGCCTAAACAGCGACATGGGCTACCCCAGATTTTAGCCGTTCACTCCTTTCCAACCTGCACGTTTCTTTTCTTTCGGGGGCCGCTAATGTGTGGCTCGCACTTGGTTTCCCACATTGTCTCAATATGGACAAGTCGCTTTCGTGGGCATCACCTTCATCAGCCACTTTTGCGGGCCTTTGCACCCAACTTCACACACGTCGGACTATGTAAGCACGTATGCCGGTCTCCGTTCGTACTTAATCGCAGCCGAGAAAGGCAACAGGCACAATTTGCCCATGGCTGCAGCAGGAAAGGCTGAACGTGAATGGGGAGCACGAATCACGGTGTGTAAATTGGGAGTCTATGTCGCTGTGCAGGCTGCAGGAGCGAATGCTTACTTCGAGAGACTGCTTCCCAGTGCAACCGACCAGGCCGCAATATTCGAAAAACATAACGCTGCGACCATAACCAAGTGACATAACAGCAAAATTAAACAGCAATCAGTCACCGCATGAGGTTCAGACAATACATTATACATTGGCGACGAACCATATGGCAACAGTGAGCATTCACATACACGGGTCTCTTAGGGTACATTGAGCTGCCTACCTACAGGCGTAGTGCCTGCCTTCGTCGCACGTGGTGGTCTACTAACGAGCAACAACCAGCAACAGAAACAGATTGGACAGAGTGTCCCACCTGTTTGCGGCGACAGTCGCTGTTAAAGATGAGCAACTTGCAGTGCAAAGCAATCGGGTGACGCAGGCATCTGCTGCCGCAGCCTACACAGCGACATGGACTACCCATCATTTTAGCATTGACTCCTTTCCAGCCTGCATGTTTCTTTTCTTTTGGAGGCCGCTAATGTGTGGCTCACACTTGGTGTCCCACATCGTCTCAATATGGACAAGTCGCTTTCGTGGGCATCACCTTCATCAGCCACTTTTGCGGGCCTTTCCACCCAACTTCATACACGTCCGACCATGTAAGCACTTATGCTGGTCTCCGTTCATGCCTAATCGCGGCCGAGAAAGGCCAGAGGCACAATTTGCCCATGGCTGCAGCAGGAAAGGGTGAACGGGGAGCACGAATCACGGTGTGCGTAAATTGGGAGTCTATGTCGCTGTGCAGACTGCAGGATCATATTCTTGCTTCGAGAGGCTGCTTCCCAGTGCAACCGACCAGGCCGAAATATTCGAAAAACATAACACTCCGACCATAACCAAGTGGCATAACAGCAAAATTAAACAGCGATCAGTCACCGCATGAGGTTCAGACAATACATTATACATTGGCTACGAACCATCTTACAGGCATAATGCTTGCCTTTGTCACATGTGGTGGTCTGTAACGAGCGACAACCTGCGGTACAAACAGATTGGACAGAGCCTGTTTGAACCAACAGTTGCCGTTGAAGATGAGCAATTTCCATTGCGAAGCAATCAGGTGACGCAGGCATCTGCTGCCGCAACCAACACAGCGACATGGACTCCCCGGCATTTTAGCGTTAACTCCTTTCCAACCTGCACATTTATTTTCTTTCGGGGGCCGCTATGTGTGGCTCACACTTTGTGTCCCACTTTGTCGCAATGTGGACAAGTCGCTCTTGTGAGCACCACCTTCGGCAGCCATTCTTGCGGGCCTTTCCACCCATACGGCTATCAACTTCATACACTTCGAACCATGTAAGCACATATGCTGGTCTCCGTTTTGAGCAAATCATGGCCGAGGTAGGCCACAAACACAATTTGCCCATGGCTGCAGCAGGCCAGAACGAACGGGGCGCACCAATTACGGTGTGTGTATACTGGGAGTCTATGTCGCTTTGCGGACTGCAGGAGCAAATGCTTACCTCGAGGGACTGCTTACCAATGCAACTGACCAGGCCCCCACATCTGAGAAACGTAACACAGTTACCACAACCAAGTGTGGCAGCAAAACCAGATTCTGCAATCAATCACTTCACTGTAGCTTGCACAAAGACCCAGGCTATCAAGGAAGAGGAGCAATCATCAACGAGACTAGGAATATGGAAAATGAGAAAGCTTGCATTCAAGAGAGAAGCCACTCTGCTCTGCAAGCATTGAAGGCTAAAAACATCAAGAAAAGTAAAATGGTGCATAGCACATGTGCATAGGTTAATGCAAGACGCATGCCGATGCTGCATCCGCTATTTCAGGAGAGGAATTGCACATGACAACATACACTAGAAGATACTGCTACAGATATGTTAGGCTGCTAGACAGTGACTGGTATTAAGTATCAGCGAAGAATCGGTTGACCTTTATATTTGGATGAGGATGAATGACCTCTAACAAAAATGGGCAATGAGAAAGCTTGCATTTATAGAAGAAAAATTACACTTGGCACAAACGGAATTAACATGGCTAGGAAGCTGATTAAGGGCAAACTGATGGAACTCAATCTTTTGGCCAGCGTCGTCCGTGCTTGGTCAGATGTTGCAGGTGCATCTGAAGACGAAGAATTCCTAGAAAGTCCTTTTTGAGTTACCTGGATGACTCAGCCAAATGTCCGTGCTGGTGGAATGGTGGCTGAAGCTCTTTTCAGTCTTGACACAGTCCTCTGCAGACTTGATATCTCATTCATATTCTTCTGCATGTGCTTCTTTGTTCTTGGTGTAAAAGCCTTGCAAATTCGGCTCCAGCCCCTTCCTGTTGGCGCAGATAGGAGCTCCTGTGATGACCAAGATGTGCATGGCATAGACTGTTGGGGCAAAACGGTGACACATGAGATACAGCACAGATTAGCCAAATTTATGTGTGCTTTATATGTTCGAACCAATTATACTGAACCATAAATATGAACAAACATTCATATCTGCTGCAAACAGCAAGCCAATACAGCATATATCAAACATATTTATTTCTGAACCATGTGTTGTTTACCTTGTAGTAGTAGCCAATGTCCACACAATGACCTTGTTGTAGCAGGCAGCAGCTTCTGTTTAGTGCGTGGAGTGTGTTGCTTTATACTGGTGCCGTCCTCATTACTGCATGTCTGGAACAGAAATTTTGACTGAATCAGAAATTGAAAATGCAAAGTTTTGCAATATGAAATGCAAAAAGGTGTGACATATATGTTGTAATGATTTGCGACTACAGAACACATGCAAATGTACACTGTCTGTTCTAGGGTGCTTAAGCAGCATGTTAAATAAATATTGCTATTGTCCATAAAATTGATGTCTGCCTAACTGCAATGCATGTCAACAGCGCGAGTACTATTAAGATCACAAATGAGAACATTTGTGGGTTTATTTATACACTAGAAGTGATCACACTGCTAGTTCCACAAGCAAACGCATGAAAGTCATGAAGCTATTAGAACTGATGCATTATTTTTCTGCACGAACGTGATGCACCGCTTCACTGCTGCAAAAATAAATACCCTACGGTAAACCAATCTGAACAGCAAGAACATTTGGAACCAACAAGTACGAAATATGGGTGAATTATCATGCTTGCAACTGTTTAATACATTAAATTCTGTACTTTCACTTCATTTTACCAAAGGCTTTTTCGGGTTTGTGGACGAAAGACGTTGCCGGCCGACTCGAAAAAAAGGTTTAATATGTATATTGATAAGGCTACTCAGTCACCTACAACCACGGCTACAATAACATGAAAAATGAGACGCGCGTTCCGATATCGCTCTTTCTTTCCTGGTTGTGTCTGTAAACCAAACGACAGCGTCGCAAGTAAAGGTTTATTTAGGAACCAGCAACTGAGATCCTCACTGCCCATATGTAATGCAAGATCTAGTTCGTTAACTTGTGCCCGCCTGGAAGGTAATGAGACGGATATTACATAACGATTCAAGCAGCGGTGTTAAACGACTCACCGTTATTGCCGTTGTCAGCCGCAGCAAAATCCAGCTCCCGTTTCGATGCAGACCTTTTCCGAATGGCTCACGACCGAAACCCAACTGCCGGGCTTACATGTCCGCTCGCAAACACGTAACTTCACCCCAAGTTAAATAACGCGAGACATCGAAGCGCAAGAAACTAGTTTTAGAAACAAAGAAGCAACCAGTCTTGAGTGTACGAACGAATGAATCCGTGCCGCCGTGCACTCGGAAATACCGGTAAACATTTTAAATCCAGCGTGCGTCTATTTGTCGTACAAAAATCCCTCACGTGACCTGATCCTAGGTGCCTAGGGACAGCATCGTTTAGGGATTTTTGAGAAGGCGCGATGCTGGCGCCGAGCAACGCCGTGGCGTGTTCGTCCTCGGCGCGATCGTTCTCTGGACCGCGCGTTGTTCAACATTGCTGATGTGATTGTACGTGCGTTGCTTGTGTGTTGGTTGTAGGTTCTGTGTTACTTGGCGGAAAGCCGTGAGTAGTGGCGGTGCGGCAGTGCGGCTTTGGCCTCGGTGAGCTCTGGTAGTACAGAATCTGCGTTGTGTGACCCGTGCTTTCTTGAGAACCGGCGATGGTGATGATTGAAATATCGAAGTGGCCTAGCGCCTCGGCAGCGAAGTTCTGCGAACCGCGATGTGGCGTCGCCGTGTCCGACTTTGCTTAACGGACATCGAGGCATGTGCTGCTCGCTGCAAGTCATGTAAATGCAACTGCGTCGACCGCCCACTGTTCAGCGCTGAATGTGTGTTTGGTGTGCTGTGCTTGAAACGATTGATGCAGCCGTGCAGAGGGGGTGGCGAAGCAGCAGAGTGGCTTAGGGGCTCCGTTTGCGTGTTCACAGACATGTGCTCCCATCTTGGTCTCAATAGCGGCTGTCGCGGGATTGTGGTGTGCTAGCTCCTTGCCTAGTATGAAGTTTACGACGCTAACACACAGCATGTTCACGTTTTTCCGCGCTATATGTCATTTGCATGACGGCCGAGTTGAAAACGAGACGTATGTCTGTGTTCTTTGCGTTTGTGTGTTGTAAATTACTTTCTATTGTGGAAGTTCTGGGAGTCTTATTACGCAAGGAGTGCGAACGTAAACATAAACACATGTCTGTGTGAATCAGCTACCGTATGTTGCGACGCTCTTCCGTGTGGTAGACTGATGCATGGTGCGCGTTTATTGCTTAACTGTTGTAAAAACCATTTGTTTATTCACTCAATAAAAATGTACGGCTTCTTCGCCGCAGTACATTTTAATTACGCGGTGAAGCATACTAAAAGTGGGAGGGGGCCGCTATCAGCCAGCATAGTATGTCCACTTAGGCGACCTGAGAGGCGGCGGGTGCGCGAGTGTATAATTAAAGAACTCTTATTATGTCCGGTGACAGTGGCCCCTTTTCACTTTTAGTATGTTTCACCGCAGTACATTGCTTAGGCTTCACCGCGAAATATTAGTGTATTGCGAGAAAGATAATCGTAAAAAGCCTAATTATGCAACGTTTCTTTTGTACCTTGCTACACCGCAGTACAGGGGTGTAAATAAGCATCATGCAGTAAAGCATACTAAGAGTGGAAAGGGCACATAGGTTTACACTGTGCTCATTATTTTCAATTGTGACATAATTTGCAAGTGCATCTGTGCTCGTGGTAAGCTTCATTGACAATTCTTTGTACATTACAAATTAATATTGCAGGGAAGCTTACTAAAGCACATTCGCCATTATGGTATGTGTTATTCACCTTCAATGCAGGAGCACAATGTGGATTCTTGCCCCTGCTTTTGGCTGGACTGCACATGCTCTTTGAGAAATGATTCATTTGATTGATTCATTCTTTGATTAAGCGCGAGACCTAGCACTGGGTAGCCCAAATATAGATTTAAGAACACCAAAACGAATTCACCAGTAAGAAGCTGAAGGGTTGTTTCGGTGTAGAGCAGTGGCCAAGTCTGGATATGAAAGAGGAGGAAGAAAAGCCGAGTCTTTCCACTTCAACACTGGGAGGCACAACTCCCACAAATAAATACGACTCTTACTTATTTTACTTTTTAAGATTACCGACTTGCATTGGCAAGTGTTTAACAAATGCTGCATGAAGTAAGCTGCCTGCGCATATTTCACCAGCTACTGCATCATTGTTTCACATTGAGTGAAACTGCAATTTTCTTTATGCCACAACTTGCCCAATTTTGTGTTTTGCAGTAGGATGTTAGCAGTGCTATTAAGGCACTTAAATACTCATGCATAGAAGTAGAGAGAAAAAAATAAAAGTAAGAAAGCAGTGGCTTTTCGTGCGTAGACTATGCATATATACCTCTGGTGATCTTATGGTCATTTTTTCCCTATCTCCTAAACCATTCTAAACAAGAAAAGTTTATACACAATTAGTTTATACACAGACCACAACTAAACCACAGGTATCGTTGGTAAGCAAAGTATATTTATTCGGTGACATTTTCTGCAGCCCTGCTATTGGGCTTTCCTTCCTTCATTTTCACCTGTGCAGATTCATTAAGAAGTGATGAGACAGTTTGACAATTTTAATCACTGAAAGCCTTAACGAAGCCTTTTCCAGGTTGTTTATTCTTGGTTTCAGACTCTGCACATTGCATTTAAGGCGTGTTTTCTGTGTTTGTTGCTTTTTCATTATGGGTAGGGCATGTCAACATTTTTTACACCATGTCAAGTATAAGGTGCCATAGACTGTTCTTAGATGAAGTCTTGCCCTTTCATTATGTACACTATGATGTAGTTTTTTGTTGTGTCCAAGGCCGTTTTACAGCGTGATTGTAGCATTTTGCTAAGTTTTGCCTCTGTCAACCAAGCTTGAAAGATTGCTACCCACTGCTGGTGGCATGACACATGTGACATTTCTTGAAAAGAATATTAGGTAAATTTTGGTATGGGTGGGAATCATACCCGGGCCTCTGGAGTGCGAGACAAGCACACTTCCCCACTGCCACGGTTGCTCCACGGTTCTGATGGGCTAAATGAGCGCCCAGTGTGTGCATCCTTGTGCACGTCGCAGCGCTAGTGCGTGCGTCGTGCACGTGGCAGTGCAGCCAATGGGTAGGAGGTGACGCCACGTCACGAGTGTATAAAGTGAGTGCGTATAATAAAAAGCATTAATGTCCAATTAAACGTCACTGAGTGGTCTATTGAATTATGAACTCCTTGTGGGCATATGAGGACACTAAGATGCTTGCCACATTTTCATTTGGTCTCACCAAGGCACAGAAAAGCGGCCGAGAGCTTGCACAGACAAGGAATGTGGACAAAAAAAAAGCATTTCAGCAAAAGGACTAATGCTTTCGCATTCCCACATAAGCAGTCATAAGTGTCCCTACCGAATTTATTATATCAGTATTGCCTTGCGTGGGGCAATTCTAACTCTCCAATTATTGTAATTGCAATTCACTGCTGAATCCTGTGATTGAACCCTTCACTGATATATAGGGTGTCCCAGCTAACTTTGGACAGAGTTTAAATATGTGCGAATGCCACACAGCTGGACAGAACCAAGGTAATGTTGTTTGCCGACACTTGAAGATACTCACATTACTTCTTTTTCATTCTACCTAAATACATAATTAGTCCTAATTAATTAATCAGCTTCTCAAATATTGCTAGATTAAAAGTGTCAATGAGAAAATTGCCATTAAAGGAAGTGTGTCACTTATCCTGTGCACTGGTTCTCTCTTTGAATTGCAATTTGTTGCCTATATTTGCTCTTTTGTTGCATTTCAGATTAGGAATGGCTATCACAATTGACATTTAACCATATTGCACACAATGTGGATGATATGTAATTGCTATATATGGCCACCATAAATACAATAGAAGTTAATAATTCAAGAATAGTGCCTTTGCATGGTGATGCAGCCATGAATTGTGGCTATAAGGTACCAGCACTGCAGGTAGCACTGTCTGCAGAATATAGTTCAACTCTGCTACTTTCAAACATCATTGTTTTTATCTCCATTTATATAGCTGCAGTTTCTGTGAACAACACACATCTGGTGGAAGAGTGGCTTGCACCTGCAGTTGGGTCCAATTAATAGCCAAATTTCTGCCCGTTTTCATGTTATTAGCATATTAGTAAAGGCAGTCGTTTTTATAGTAGCCTGGTTGCCCAGTGTAGAAGGTGCTGCAGGGTGTCAGGATCTCATACACATCTTCAGCTATGCAGGGGACACAGCATCTGGTATATAGTTTGTCACAGGCCATGTATTCGGGGCAACTTCACTCACTAGCAAAGGGAGAACCAAGCTTGTTGGATATGAAGTAAACCACCTATATACTCAGTGGCCTTCTTCATTTCGTGTGACATATGTGGTTATAGCGACCCTTGTTTTAAGCACTTGGCCAGTAGCGGTCGTTTGCTTTTGAAACACTCAGGATAGCTTTCAGCAAGCTGGACAGGAATAACACTGAAAAACCAGCAGATGTTAATTGTCGCACTTATCATGCGAAGCTTCGTACAGTATGATGAGGGCGTAAATAAATGAGGGTGTTCCTCAAGGCCTTGTAGCACATGTCACGAGTTAGGAGGAACATGATTTATAGCACTTTTTTAATCGCATGCCATAGGTTTAGCAGGTGTGGCCATGGTTGAAGTGTGGTGCAAGGTCAAGAAAACAGATATCTATGAGCAGCACCCTGGTAAAGGAGACTCTGGGAAAACTAGTGGGAAGCCTGTTGAACATCTGGTTGACCCACTGGCTGGCTCCATCAGGCAAAGTATGATAAAGAGAAGGAAGTCATCAACACATCAGAAGGTTTTTACATCTAAACACTGTGCTAAGGCCATAACATGCCAACAAGTCTTAGTGCGCAGGCTATGCACGACCAACTACATATGCCTTCTGTTCGGACATTGCTCATTGTAACTAACAAGGATGGAGTGGACATAAAAAGAACAGCAGCTCCATTAATTTGGTTTCACTGGTATCAACAGTGTTTTGTAAGTTTACATTGCAATACTCCCCAATGCCTTCTTGGGTGACATCAGCAAGGACCAGTTTGAGGCAAGGGGTAATAGACGTCTTTACAAGCTAAACATGCATGCATGCATGGAGAGCACATTGTGTCCAAAAAGTAGGCACTTCACAGGGGCACTGGAGAAGGAACAGATTATTAACAGTGGGCAAAGACAAGCTACTAAACACCCAACACCGTTGCATGTAACATCTGAAACAATCCCTCTTAAAGAGGAAATCATCTTTGTGTATCCATAAAGAGGGCAAATGGGCAAAGCCCCTTCAGTAATGCTGCCAGCTTCAAAAGCCCACTTCGCACATCCTGAATGCTTCCTTCTTACGATTTTGCTGGGTGCAAGCATTCTACTGTCCAAAAGCTGTCATTGAGAGCACTGTTGGTTTGGTGGCAATACAGTTCAGAAGCAATTGCAACAAACCTCCTTTCCTAGTTGGCCTGGATGCTCACGGTGCTTATGAAGCAGCACCATGAGGCAAGCAAGGTGAACGGATGCCTCGAAGCCCTTGTTTGTTTATCACACTGTTCTGTTAGTAACAACCATGAGACTTGAAACCAATAAGCTCAAGTTCGGCACTCGCGTGGTTACTGCGGAGGATCCATAAAAAGCACAAAAACAGAAAATTCAGGGAAAGGATAAAGCACCATTTAACACTTAGTATTGCTGCAGCCCACCCCCTTCTTTTATTTTGTCTGGTCGTGCTACAGCTTTTTACTATAGATAGGCATGAACTTAGGTGATGTTCCCAATCAGTGTCCAATTTTTATATACACTACGCGCTGGTTCAAAGAGGCTCGAAACACTGCAATGGAAGCTTCAAGTAGAAAAGCTGCCTGGAAGAAAAAAAAAATCTGCGCTGCAACCATCTCGGCAACATATTGTCCCCTTAATAAAAATTGTGCTTTCATATCACTTCATACTAGGCAAGGAGCTAGCACACCACAGACCCGCAACAGCCGCTAATGAGACCAAGACGGGAGCACATGTCTGTGAATGCACAAACGGAGCCCATAAGCCGCTCTGCTACTCCGCCACCCCCTCTGCACGGCTGCACCACTCGTTTCAAGCACAGCACACCAAACACACATTCAGCGCTGAACAGTGGGCGGTAGACGCAGTTGCATCTACATGACTTGCAGCGAGCAGCACATCCCTCGGTGTCCGTTAAGCAAAGTCGGACACGGCGACGCCACATCGCGGTTCACAGAACTTCGCTGCCAAGGCGCTAGGCCACTTCATTATTTCAATTGTCACCACCGCCGGGTTCTCAAGAAAGCACGGGTCACACAACGCAGGTTCTGTACTGCCAGAGCTCACCGAGGCCAAAGCCGCCCTGCCGCACCACCACTACTCACGGCTTTCCGCCAAGTAACACAGAACCTACAACCAACACACAAGCAACGCACGTACAATCACATGTGCAATGTTGAACAACGCGCGGTCCAGAGAACGATCATGCCGAGGACGAACACGCCACGGCGTCGTTCGGCGCCAGCATCGCACCTTCTCAAAAATCCCTAAACGATGCTGTCCGTAGGCACCTAGGATCAGGTCACGTGAGGGATTTTTGTACGACAAATAGACGCACGCTTAAATCCAGGCCAGAGGTCACGTGAAAGATCGATGATGCTGAACGCTCTTTGCGTTTATAATGGCGAAGAAACAATAAACTTACTAACAAAGAGTACAATATCTAATTAGCAATGATAATTTTGCCCTGTTTTTATGTAAAAGAAAATGCTTCGGTAATTGCAAGAGAAAGTTTGTAAGATAAAATTGCGCTTATTACGACGCCTCTACCGGGAAATGTTGGAACTAACGAACGCATCCCGAAGTGATGCTACTACGTCGGCCACGGAGGAAGGAAACTAAGTAGAGGCCCTACCCCCTCCGCGCGCTCGGAGAAAAGTGTGGCGGAAATGACGTAGTAGGTTCTCATTTTTTTGCTGCTTTTTTATTTTTTTTGTTCTATGGCCACGCCTTTTGGGTCACAATGGCGGCGTTGTTATGGTTTTGAGCGCTCACACGTGTTGCTCTGGTAGGTTTCGGGCCGTGGCAAAGGCGCTGAGTGGGCGGGTTTGCGTTAATCACTGTGTCTTGTTGTGCTGTGTTACTTGCACCGTGCTCTGCCAGATGTTGCGCGAGCGCGCGCGACACCACGCGCAGCGCGGCGTGGTTTCGCGAAAGATGTAAACAAGAGAGGAGGGTGGCCCAAAAGGCGGAGCATCGCCATGAGCAACGCCAAATTCCGGCTTCACTTTTGCTTCACAAAGAGTGACGTCAGGGCCTCTCCTTAGTTTCCTTCCTCCGTGACGTCGGCTTTGTTAGCAGCGGCGCGCGGTCGATTTTTTCGCCCTCTGTGGCCATTTGTTGAACTTGAGAGTGTGCTACCCCATCGCGCCTTCTAAAAAATCCCTAAATGATGCTGTCCCTAGGTACCTAGGATCAGGTCACATGAGGGATTTTTGTACGACAAATAGACGCACGCGATCGTTCTCTGGACCGCGCGTTCTTAAACATTGCTCATGTGATTGTGCGTGCGTTGCTTGTGTGTTGATTGAAGGTTCTGTTTTATTTGGCGGAAAGCCGTGAGTAGTGGCAGTGCGGCTTTGGCCTCGGTGAGCTCTGGCAGTACAGAATCTGCGTTGTGTGACCCGTGCTTTCTTGAGAACTCGGCGGTGGTGACAATTGAAATATCGAAGTGGCCTGGCGCCTCGGAAGCGAAGTTCTGCGAACCGCGATGTGGAGTCGCCGTGTCCGACTTCGCTTTACGGACATCGCGGAATGTGCTGCTCGCTGCAAGTCATGTAAATGCAACTGCATCGACGGCCCACTGTTCAGCGTTGAATGTGTGTTTGGTGTGCTGCGCATGAAACGAGTGGTGCAGCCGTGCAGCGGGGGTGGCGGAGGAGCAGAGTGGCCTAGGGGCTCCGTTTGCGCGTTCACAGACATGTGCTCCCGTCTTGGTCTCATTAGCGGCTGTCGCGGGATTGTGGTGTGCTAGCTCCTTGCCTACTATGAAGTTTACGACGCTAACACACAGCACGTTCACGTTTTTCCGTGCTATATGTCATTTGCATGACGGCGGAGTTGAAAACAAGACATATGTCTGTGTGCCTTGCGTTTGTGTGGTGTAACTCACTTTCTATTGTGGAAGTTCTTGGAGTCTTATTACGCAAGGAGTGCGAACGTAAACATAAACACATATGTGTGTCTGAAATTTTGAATTACCCATAATACCCTTTACGACTGATAAGTGGGCTACACGCCCTGTGTGAATCAGCTACTGTATGTTGCGACGCTCGTCCGTGTGGTAGACTGACGCATGGTGCGCGTTTATTTCTGTACTGTTGTAAAAACCATTTGTTTATTCACTCATTACGAATGTGCGGCTTCTTCGCCGCAGTACAGCTTAGTTATGCGGTGAAGCATACTAAAAATGGGAGGGGGCCGCTATCAGCCAGCATATTTTGTCCACTTACGCGACCTGAGAGGCGGCGGGTGCGCGAGTGTATAATTAAAGAACTCTTATTATGTCCAGTGACAGTGGCCCCTTTTCACTTTTAGTATGCTTCGCCGCAGTACATTGCTTAGGCTTCATTGCGAAATATTAGTGTATTGCGAGGAAGATAATCGTAAAAAGCCTAATTATGCAACGTTTCTATTGTAGCTTGCTACACCGCAATACAGGGGTGTAAATAAGCATCGTGCAGTAAAGCATACTAAGAGTGGAAAGGGCACATGGGTTTACACTGTGCTCATTATTTTCAATTGTTAGATAATTTGCAAGTGCATCTGTGCTCGTGGTAAGCTTCATTGACAATTCTTTGTACATTACAAATTCGTATTGCAGGGAAGCTTAATAAAGCACATTCGCCATTATGGTACGTGTTATTCACCTTCAATGCAGGAGCACAATGCGGATTCTTGCCCCTGCTTTTGGCTGGACTGCACATGCTCTTTGAGAATTCATTGATTGTTCATAAGTGCACTGGTACTTTACTCTGAACTGGAGGGCTCAAGTTGATATGAAAGCAAAATTTTTATTAAGGGGACAAAATGTTGCCGAGATGTTTGCAGCACAGCTTTTTTTTTCTTCCAGGCACCTTTTCTACTTGAAGTTTCCATTGCAGTGTTTTGAGCCTCTTTGAACCAGCACATAGTGTATATAAAAATTGGACACTGATTAGGAACATCACCTAAGTTCATGCCTATCTATAGTAAAAAGATGTAGCACGACCAGACAAAATAAAAGAAGGGGGTGGGCTGCAGCAATACTAAGTGTTAAATGGTGCTTTATCCTTTCCCGTGAGTTTTCTGTTTTTGTACTTTTTATGGATCCTCCGCAGTAACCACGCGAGTGCCGAACTTGAGCTTGTTGGTTTCAAGTCTCATGGTTGTTACTAACAGAACAGTGTGATAAACAAACAAGGGCATGGAGGCATTCGTTCACCTTGCTTGCCTCGTGATGCTGCTTCATAAGCACCGTGAGCATCCAGGCCAACTAGGAAGGGAGGTTTGTTGCAATCGCTTCTGAACTGTATTGCCACCAAACCAACAGTGCTCTCAATGACAGCTTTTGGACAGTAGAATGCTTGTACCCAGCAAAGTCGTAAGAAGGAAGCATTCAGGATGTGCGAAGTGGGCTTTTGTAGCTGGCAGCATTACTGAAGGGGCTTTGCCCATCTGCCCTCTTTATGGATTCACAAAGATGATTTCCTCTTTAAGAGGGATTGTTTCAGAGGTCATTACATGGCAACAGTGTTGGGTGTTTAGTAGCTTGTCTTTGCCCAATGTTAATAATCTGTTCCTTCTCCAGCGCCCCTGTGAAGTGCCTACTTTTTGGACACAATGTGCTCTCCATGCATGCATGCATTTTTAGCTTGTAAAGACGTCTTTTACCTCTTGCCTCAAGCTGGTCCTTACTGATGTCACCCAAGAAGGCATTGGGGAGTATGACAATGTGCACTTACAGAACACTGTTGATACCAGTGAAACCAAATTTATGGAGCTGCTGTTCTTTTTTTTGTCCACTCCATCCTGGTTAGTTACAATGAGCAATGTCCGAATTCAAGGCATATGTAGTTGGTCGTGCATAGCCTGCGCACTAGGACTTGTTGGCATGTTATGACCTTAGCACAGTGTTTATATTGATTTATTTAGCAATGTCCTTACAGGACTCGTATGAGGCATTGGGTAAGGGAGGCGTTACAATAGGATTAAGAGTATATAGAGCATATAACAAAACATAATAGAAGTACATTCTTAATTGACAGTGGAAAAATGTATACACGTCTTATACAAGTATTAAAGCATTGTACAAAATAACAGGGTCCGGAATGTACATGTTAGAAAAAAACAAGCGACACAGTTCCTTTAATAAACAATGAAAAATAATGTTGCCACTTGTGGGATTCTCCTCCGTGCTCTTGGGACAAAGGAACGACAACACAGTAGTGCAAACAATCACAAGGGCATTTATTGCACCTTTCATAGATCAATGCCAGCTAGCCGAGTTCCTATCCACAAAACATGCCGATGGGCGCGCGACAAATCTAGAAGTCCGACTCACCGCGACCGGATAGCGAGCGAATATGTTCGCCCCATGCTGGATCCCAACGCCTGGTCGTTCGCGCGTACTGTCACGCGAACGGTGGCGCATTCCAAGGCGGCCACGCGAGACGGTCTCGCAGAAGCATGGGTCGGCGCACGCGCGGCACGTCCGTCCCGCTCGCTGTCCCGAATCCAAGACAGAGCGCCTTGTCTTACCCGCACCCAAGTAACCCCGCAGCGGCGCGACACTCGCGCCATCTCTCGCACCACGCTTGTACCACTCCGACCGCCGCGGGCGCCAGGCCATGCGAGCCGTGCGGGAAAACAATATATCAGGGGATGCGTGAGAGTCGCGCATCCCCACACACTCCAGTACAAATACTAAACAATACTAAAAATACAAGAATAATAAGCGAAATGAACTCATAAACAAGAAAGCACATAACTGAAAAAAAGGCATTGTGCACTTCATTGAAGTTGGGCGGTGGAATATGAATTGATGAGCTGGGGGAATTTATCGGGATTAGGTTCGGAGACGATGAAATCAGGAAGAGCGTTCCACAATCGAATGGCACCGAGGAAGCGCCGACCAGTTGAATGCATGTGTGTTCCCGTAGATGCGTTTGAAGCTGAGGTGATTATGTAATCTGCGAGATGTGAAAGGTGCGACTTCAAGCAGTAAAAAAGATTTCCTATCCGCATGAACATACTTGTTAAATAATGATATGAGTGCAAAATCGCGTCGAGTACTTAGTGGCTGAAGTGAAATATCAAGTTTTATTTGTGAGATCCTTGAATTGTAGGTGTAGTTACGCGAGATAAACCTGGCGGTCCTATTTTAAGTTGATTCTAATAAGCTGATTAGGTTGTTATGATGGGGTGACCAGATTGGGGAGGCGAATTCGAGCTGGGGGTGAACAAACGTCTGTAAGCTAGCTTACGGATGTTAGAGGGCGAATTACGTAGGTTTCGGCATAAGTACCCCAGTGATTTTGAAGCATTAGCACATATAGTAGTAATGTGATGGGCCCAGGAAAGGCTTGGTGCGAGATTAATGCCTAAGTATTTGTAGGAAGTAGCTACAGAAATTGGCTTATTATTTACGTTATATTGGAAAGAAGAGATTGAGTGTTTACGGATGAAAGACATTACTTTGCATTTAGACAAATTAAAATTCATTAACCAAGTGTACACCAATCGAATATGAGATGAAGGTCGTTTTGAAGAATGAGGTGGTCATCAGGGCTGGTTATAGGGCGGTAAATAATGCAGTCATCTGCGAATATTCGCACTCGGGATGTTGAGTTATTAGGAAGATCGTTAATGTATATTAAGAATAGTAGCGGCCCAAGCACGCTACCTTGTGGCACGCCGGAAGTGACATAGGAAAGGGGCGAAGAAATATTGTTAACGAAAGTAAATTGTCGGCGATTAGAAAGAATGTTGCGGAGCCAAGCTAGTGTCAGTGAATCCAATCTTAGTGCATTTAACTTTCAAATTAGGCGGCAATGGGCTACGCGATCAAACGCCTTGGAAAAGTCAAGGAATGTGCTATCAATCTGTACATTATGGTCCATGTCTAAATGCAGGTCAGTCGTGAATTCTAAAAGCTGTATCACACGACGAACCCTTCCTGAACCCGTGCTGATTAGTGAAAAAAAAGTTGTTTGATTCCAGATGGTTGTATATGTGAGAAGCTATTATATGCTCAAGCATTTTACAACAAATACACGTGAGCGAAATTGGCCGGTAGTTATCTGGTGAGTATCTCACCGTTTTTGAATATGGGAACTACTTGTGCAGTCTTCCAATCTGACGGGAGTGCTCCTGAAGTTAGTGACTGTTTGAGAATGTGATATAGTATTTTGCTAGAAGTCATAACGGTGTTCTTTAGTATTTTGGAATTAACCTCATCGACGCCACAAGAATTGGATAACTTAAGATTGTTTATAAGAGATACAATGCCGTCGATAGTAATGTCGATGAGTGTCATGTACTGATAGTCTAAATCGGGAACGTCAGGTAGGGTGGAGTGATCTTCAGTACTAAATATAGATGAAAAATATGTGTTGAAGCATGATGGACACTCATTGTCTGGAAGGGGCACATGGTCGCTATCATGTAAAAAAATGTGATTACTGTCGCGGTTCGGAGAGATATTTGCCAGAACTTTCTAGGGTTGGATTTGAGAATAGATGGAAGGTCATGTGAAAAATATTTATCTTTAGCAGCGGATAAAGCAGAGTTGTAGTTTTTTAAACATTGATTGTATTTTTCCCAAGCCGATGGGGTGTCAAGTCGTTTAGCACTAGTGTATAAGCGTTTCTTTTTGTTTCGAAGACGCCGAAGGAAACAGGTGAACCATGGGTTCGATTTATCATTGGATATTTTGATTAATGGGATGTGCTGGTTTACTAATGACTATAATTTGTCTCGAAAGAGTACCCAGTTTTCCTCGACCGTTCTACTGTAAAAGGAAGGGAGAAGTGCATTGTTGAAAAAAAAATCTAGGTCAGCGTTAATTGTAGCATAGTCACCCTTCTGATGTGTTCATGACTTCCTTCTCTTTATACTTTGCCTGATGGAGCCAGCATGTGGGTCAACCAGATGTTCAGCAGGCTTCCCACTAGTTTTCCCAGAGTCTCCTTTACCAGGGTGCTGCTCATAGATATGTTTTCTTGACCTTGCACTGCACTTCAACCATGGCCACACCTGCTAGTATGCTAGTATAGTATGCGATCAAAAACGTGCTATACATCATGTTGCTCCAAACTTGTGACACGTGCTACAAGGCCTTGAGGAACACCCTCATAATACTGTACGAAGCCTTGCATGAATTGTGTGACAATTAACATCTGCTGGTTTTTCAGTGTTATTCCTGTCCAGCTTGCTGAAAGCTATCCTGAGTGTTTCAATAGCAAACGACCGCTGCTGGACAAGAAGTGCTTAAAACAAGGGTCGCTACAACCACATATGTCACACGAAATGAAGAAGACCACTGAGTATACAGGTGGTTTACTTCATATCCAACAAGCTTGGTTCTTCCTTTGCTAGTGAGTAAACTCAACTTGCCCCCAATTCATGGCCTGTGGCAAACTATGTGCCAGATGCTGTGTCCCCTGCAAAGCTGAAGATGTGTATGAGATCCTGACACCCTGCAGCGGCTTCTACACTGGGCAAACAGGCTACTATAAAAACGACTTCCTTTACTGATATGCTAATAACATGAAAACGGGCAGAAATTTGGCTATTCATTGGACCCAACTGCAGGCGCAAGCCGCTCTTCCACCAGATGTGTGTTGTTCACAGAAACTGGAGCTATGCAAATGCAGATAAAAACAATGATGTTTGGAAGTAGTAGAGTTGAACTATATTCTGCACAAGCAGTGCTACCTGCAGCGCTGGTACCTTATAGCCACAATTCATGGCTGCACCACCATGCAAAGGCACTATTCTTGAATTATTAACTTCTATTATATTGTGACGCTCTTAGGTGCATAGTGGGTTCACGAATGTGACGCGCTTAGGTGCATAGTGGGTTCACGCCTCAACAAACAGTATGCGGGGGCACCGAAGGGTAGTGAACGAGGACGACGACGTGTGGCTGGCTGGCTGAATCTCGACAGGCGCTCAGTTGACCAAGGCCATCGCTTCTAACTCTACCCGGCTTCAAAGTAACGCCTTTTGTGGGCGTAACAGAGTGGTGGAGGTGCGGGGTACGACAGAACGTACCACGGAGTAGCAACATCTAGAACTTCGCCGGAGCCGTCGTCTTGCCGGTCTCTTGCCAACGACCTTCCCTATGGCTCAGGACGGAGGTGGACAAATGCCAGCTCTAGCTTCACCTTCTCAAAGGTCAGCGCCAGTTGGACCTTTGCGGCACTACATGGAACCACGCTCGTTCGCGGGAAAAGTGGGCGAAGACGTCGACGAGTGGCTGATGCAGCAGGTTTGCACGCAGACCGACCGTTCCTCCTGTGCAGCAGGCTCAGCCGCTCCGCTCTGCTACACGACCCCCCACGGCTGAGCGCTTCGAAGGGCAGTTCATCGATCGTCGTTTACCTGTGTGCTATAGCTGTGGCGACTTGGGTCACATTGCCAGGTACTGCAATCGCCGCCAACCACCGAGGTTCGACCGATCGACGATGTCTAGGCGGTACCGCGCTCCTCTGGGCGAAACATATTCGCCCTCGCACACATATTTAGAAAGCTTGCCTCACCAGCACCCGGAGCCGCTACGGAACCGTTCTCCAGCATCCGATCGCAGCTTGACACCACCACCCGCTCCTCGTGTAAGCCGGTCGCCCTCTCCGCGGCGTCGATACCCGTCGCCACCTCCGGAAAACTAGCCAGCGCGGCCGTTGGAGGTGAGGTCGCTGGACAATCTTCGTTATCGACAGAGATACCTCCAACCATTTGTATGTTTAAGAATAAGGTGTTTGTATTAATTGACGGGGTTTCATCCATGGCCTTAGTGGACACGGGAGCAACCGTTTCAGTGATGAGTCTTGCGTTTAAAAGCCTCCTAGGACGAAAGGTGATGTTTCGCTGGGACCGTGCCGATACGTTTCGCGGAGTGAGTGGGGAGTTGTTGTATCCTGTGGGCGTGTGTAATGTAGACGTTACCTTGGGTGGTCAAATATTTAACGCGGAGTTCGCTGTTCTACCTCATTCTACGCATGATGTAATCCTGGGTCTTGATTTTTTGAAACTGTGTGGTGCCACCGTCGACTGCAAAACGGGTGAAATCAGTGTAGGTACGAGCTTTGCTGCGGCGTTTATGGAAGCCCCACCGTATCGTGAAAGTGTGCTTTGTGTATCCTGGGATACAGTTGTGTCTCCGTTATCCGCAACGTGTGTTTCAGTCGCCTGTTTCCCCACCACCGACGGAACGTTTGACGCTACCGTGGAGCCCGTTCACCTGAGTTGCATCAAGAGGAATGTACTGATACCGTATTGCACGCTGTCAGTTGTTCAGGGACGCACCAACTTATGGGCCGTAAACTGTTCGAGTGAACCTGCAATACTACCACAGGGTCTGAAACTTGCCGCCTACCATGAAGATCACGTGCTATCCCTCGCCATTCTTACAGAGGCCCTTGATTCTGCGGATGAGCGCCATTTCGCTAATGTCTGCCCTGCGGCGCACTCCTCATTTCTGACTATAGTAAACAAGTCGCTCAGCACTAAGCAGCGTCACGAAGTGGCGAATATTCTGCTAAAACATGCCCGACTGTTTGACTTCTTCCAGCAAGAGGGACCATCATTGTTTCCTCCTTCTCGTATACACCATCGCATCGATACGGGATCTGCCCAACCGCTGCGACAGAAACCATACAGAGTCTCACCGTCGGAGCGCAAGGTGATCAATGACCAAGTCCACGAAATGCTAAATAAGAATGTAATCCAAGAATCCTGTAGTCCGTGGGCAGCGCCAGTGATCCTGGTTAGAAAGAAAGATGGTACATGGCGATTTTGTGTTGAGTATACCGCCGCCTCAACACCATCACTAAAAAGGACGTATATCCTCTTCCGCGTATTGATGATGCTATCGACTGCCTCTCATCAGAGTCTTACTTTTCGTCTGTTGACTTGAGGTCGGGGTACTGGCAGATTCCTATGCACGAGGCAGACAAGGAGAAAACGGCATTTGTAACACCAGATGGACTTTTTGAATTTAATGTGATGCCGTTCGGGCTCTGTAATGCGCCTGCAACTTTCGAGCGCTTCATGGACAACATCCTGCGTGGTTTGAAGTGGGAAGTATGCATGTGCTATCTAGATGATGTAGTGATTTTCGGGCGCACGTTCAGTGAGCACAACGCACGTCTCGATCTTGTGCTAGACTGCTTGGACAAAGCGGGTTTGGTGCTCAACTCGAAGAAGTGTCATTTTGGAGAGCGCCAAACACTCGTTCTGGGACACCTGGTGGATAAGGACGGTATACGGCCTGATCCAGCGAAGACTGCTACGGTGGAAGCCTTCAAGCAACCTCGCCATGTAAAAGAGCTACGCAGTTTCTTAGGGCTTTGCTCGTACTTCCGCCGGTTTATTCGTGGATTTGCCAACATCGCGTATCCGCTGACATGCCTCCTCCAGAAGGGCGTTCCCTTTGAATGGACTCCTGAATGTGAAGCTAGTTTTCGTGAGCTGAAGTCTCGTCTGACGTCTTATCCCATTCTCCGACACTTCGACCATGCGGCTCCCACAGAAGTTCATACGGACGCTAGCGGTATTGGCATCGGCGCCGTCCTTATTCAACGCGTCCACACCAAAGAACAAGTCGTCGCCTATGCGAGTCGTTCTTTAAGTAAGTCCGAGCGTAACTACACCGTTACAGAGCAAGAATGTCTTGCAGTTATTTTCGCAGTACAGCGCTTCCGGTCGTACCTGTACGGGCGCCCCTTCACTGTGGTGACAGACCATCATTCTCTCTGCTGGCTGGTTAATCTCCGTGATCCGTCGGGCCGGCTTGCGCGTTGGACACTCCGTTTACAGGAATATAACTTTACCGTTTCTTATAAAAGCGGCCGCCGACATGCCGACGCTGACTGCCTCTCGCGCATGCCGCTTCCAACGACGGACTGCGACGCGGACAACTTCGACTGCTATATCGCATCACTGGAGCCGGGATTTGCTGATATAAATACCTTCAAGGTCGAGCAACAAAAAGACAGAACTTTAGAACCACTGCTCATTACTGCAAGGCAATCAGCACCATCCACTCGTTTCTGTGTTCGTGATGGGGTTCTTTACAAAAAGAACTATTCCACTACAGGCCCACGATATCTTCTGGTGGTCCCGGAGAGTCTCCGTGTCTCCGTCTTGCGCGCTATGCATGACGATCCAACATCTGGACATTTGGGTTCTGCGCGAACTCTCTACCGCCTCCAAGAAAGGTTCTACTGGCCTAAAATGCGCCAGACGACCGCCCAGTATGTGTCCAGCTGCAGCGAGTGTCAACGTTATAAGCGTCCGACGAGTGCTTCTCCTGGTCAACTCCATCCAGTGCCACCCCCCAGCTCTCCCTTTGAGCAAGTTGGCATCGACCTCCTCGGTCCTTTCCCGCGTTCATCCGATGGGAATCGCTGGATTATCGTGTGTGCCGATCACTTGACACGCTACTGTGAGACAGCTGCAATACCATCGGCTACTGCAACCGAAGTGTGTATTTTTCTGCTGCGTTTTGTCATTCTCCGACATGGACCTCCCAGAGTCATCATCAGCGATCGTGGGCGGCAGTTCACTGCAGACGTGGTCGAAGAGATGCTTCGTCTATGTGCTTCAAGGTTTCGACATTCCACCCCGTATCATCCCCAAACAAATGGCCTTACGGAACGCACGAACAGAACTCTTACTAACATGCTGTCCATGTATGTCGAGTCAGATCATAAGAACTGGGACAGCGTGCTACCTTTCATTACGTACGCATTTAACACCTCAAAGCATGAAGTTACGGGCTACAGTCCCTTCTTTCTTCTCTACGCTCGTCCGCCTCGTTATACACTAGGCACTATCTTCCCGTTTTCCAGCCACGATAATCTTTGTATATCAGAGACAGTCTGTCTTGCTGAAGAAGCCCGACGACTTGCTTCGTTACGCACTCTTGTTTCACAAGACCGCTCGAAGGCACGCTGCGACCGCCGACGCCGACACGTGATATATGACCCTGGTGATTTAGTGTTGCTCTGGAAACCAACCAGGAAACGTGGACTATGTGAAAAACTGCTGGCCCACTATGTTGGACCCTATGTTATTACGGAGCGCATCAGCGAATTAACCTACCGCATAGCACGTCTCACATCAAATGGCCGACGGTCAGCAAAGACTGAACTTTCGCATGTCGCCAGTTTAAAGCCCTTTATTTCTCGACAGCCTGTTTGACTTGCCCGGCGGGCTTCGTCTGCGCGGAGGGAAATGTGACGCTCTTAGGTGCATAGTGGGTTCACGAATGTGACGCGCTTAGGTGCATAGTGGGTTCACGCCTCAACAAACAGTATGCGGGGGCACCGAAGGGTAGTGAACGAGGACGACGACGTGTGGCTGGCTGGCTGAATCTCGACAGGCGCTCAGTTGACCAAGGCCATCGCTTCTAACTCTACCCGGCTTCAAAGTAACGCCTTTTGTGGGCGTAACAATATTTATGGTGGCCATATATTGCAATTACATATCATCCACACTGTGTGCAATATGGTTAAATGTCAATTATGATAGCCATTCCTAATCTGAAATGCAACAAAATAGCAAATATAGGCAACAAATTGCAATTCAAAGAGACAAAAGACAACCAGTGCACAGGATAAGTGACAGACTTCCTTTTATTGAAAAAGAAATGTCACATGTATGATGCCACCAGCAGTGGGTAGCAATCTTTCAAGCTTGGGTGACAGGCAATACTTAGCAAAATTGCCTGTCAAAATTGAAGCCTTGTACAGAAGGTACTCTCGCGAATGTAACCATTTTACCGAACTGCTGTGGTCCCTGTGCCTTCCAGCGCTCCTTGATTGGGCAAAGTTTCGAAAAAAGGTAGATATGTCTCCAGGAAAGGTTACCTATATTGGACACTGCGATGTGCCAAAAAGTGTTGATTCGGTCTTATCTAAAGGACCTAAGTTCTGTATTCAACCCCAAGAGTCCCCGGTCGAGCTCATATCTATTGTCAAGAACATTGCAAGACGCGCGCCTGAGGATGAAAAAGGTCTATGTATTTCAGAAGGGGTAAACTCACTAGCAGGGAAGCGGTCCAAGCAGGACCAGCAGCGAGATGTTAAGCGAACTGTCGAGTACCTCAACCAGAATGATCTGGCTTTAATGATTTCTGATAAAGAAGGTAGCTTTACGGTTTTCCCGAATTCTTTATTTCGTCAGAAAGCGAGGGAAGCTGTCGCAAAAAATTTTTCTATTAAGACGTGCACTGCCGCTAAGCTAAAAAAGCTAGCGTTGGGTCTCTGTGATAGGTATAACCTGAAAAATCTTGGTTTGGGTATCAAGGGTGCGAAGAGCGGAGTACTTAGTATTTTCTTCTCCGCGAAAACGCATAAAGAAGGCATTCCTTTCCGAGCCATCGTATCGGAACGTGACACGTGGCAGGGGACGGTCTCTAAGTTTCTGCAGAAACACTTGCGCTTACTCAAATTTGAGGACCCGTTCATGATAAAGAATTCTGAGGAGCTTATCGCATTTCTTCATGATCATTAAGGCTCGAGGGAACCGCTGTTTTCGTTTTCCATTGATGTCACTGACCTATTTTATTCCATTCCACAAGATATTTTGCTATGCGCCATTAGAGAATCCATTGATGACTACGGCCCTGTGGCCTTTCAGAACGCATGTGGTGTAAGTGTGGACCACTTTTTAGAAATTCTGCATTTTTATTTGGCTTCGACCATCGTTAATTTCGAAGGAAAGAACTACGTCCAAAAGCGTGGAGTGTGCATTGGTTCATATATTGCCCCTTTATTAAGTGACATATTTTTATCATATTGTGACAAGCGAATTGCTGAACGCATTGACACAGCCTACTCGGCTAAGATTTTTAGATATGTTGACGATTATGCCATTTTTTTTAAAGGGGTTGGGGAGGGAGGCGGTTCAGCTGCAGTATATAGAGCGTGTTCTTGCAATTTTCCGAGAAAGCGCGTTTGGGTTGAATTTCACCTTTGAGTTGCCTACACATGGATGCCTGCAGTTCCTGGACATTTTCATTATTATTGCTGGAACCCATGCGTGCTGGAGGTATCAGCCTCGATCAAAAAAAGGTATTTTAAACTACCAGTCAGCTCATTCGAAGCTTGTAAAAAGGGGAATTGCAAAAAACTGCCTGCGTGCTGCTCTTGATAAGTCCTGCCAGCATGAAATGCAACATAGCGTGTTCCTACAGTTGCAAAGACTGCACAGCGCAGGATTTCAGCATGATATGGTCACCTCGGTGCTAGAAACCCTTGCCAAGGAAGCGCGGGGCCCATCAGAGCTCCGCCCGAGCGTAGAGCCACAACGTCGTAGACCTGTTGCCATCCCGTACTACCACCAAATCTCCCACCGCCTCAAAAAGGTGGCTGAAAAATGTGAAGTACCGGTGGTTTTCACGGCGCCCAAAAAACTGGCGGGCATGTGCAAGATGGTGCAGAGTAAGAACAAAAGAAATGAATGTGATATCAAGCACGTCGACAGGTTCGTCCCATGCAGAGTAGGGGTAGTGTACCAGATACCTCTCTCCTGTGGCAATAGCTACATAGGGCAGACCGGACGGTGCCTAAACGTCAGACTGCAGGAGCACCGCGCAGGAGTAGAAGGATTGGCGGGGGGTGGAAAACTGGCTGACCATTGTCGCCACTGTAGTAATTGCACGCCCAGGTTCCGCGACACTAAAGTCTTGAAGATGTTTGCGTCACAACTGAGCCGTGAAATATACGAAGCTTACTGTATAAATATGCAATCTGGCAGCTGCGTAAGCAGTTCTTCAGTATCATTGAGTGATAAAGAGTACAAATATTTATCAGCAAATTTGCGGCACTCACGCCCGCATGCCAACGTCGAGTGATGGCTGTCTGATGATTGGCAAGGGTGATTACGATACCTGTATAAATGTGAGATTTCCCGTAGTAAATCTTAGTTGAAGTTCCGCGCCTGTCTTGTGTGTTCCTTCCTTGTCCCTTGTTTTTCAGTGCGGTTACATGATGCATTCCATTCATGCAGTGTTGGTTGAAGTGAACACTTGCCAATGCAAGTCGGTAATCTCCTTAAAAAAGTCAAATAAGTAAGAGTTGTATTTATTTGTGGGAGTTGTGCCTCCCAGTGTTGAAGTGGAAAGACTCGGCTTTTCTTCCTCCTCTTTCATATCCGGACTTGGCCACTGGTCTACACCAAAACAACCCTTTAGCTTCTTACTGCTGAATTCATTTTGGTTTTCTCAAATCTATATTTGGGCTACCCATTGCTAGGTCTCGTGCTTAATCAAAGAATGAATCAATGAAATGAATCAATTCTCAAAGAGCATGTGCAGTCCAGCCAAAAGTAGGGGCAAGAATCCGCATTGTGCTCCTGCATTGAAGGTGAATAACACGTACCATAATGGCGAATGTGCTTTAGTAAGCTTCCCTGAAATATGAATTTGTAATGTACAAAGAATTGTCAATGAAGCTTACCACGAGCATAGGTGCACTTGCAAATTATGTCACAATTGAAAATAATGTGCACAGTATAAACCCATGTGCCCTTTCCACTCTTAGTATGCTTTACTCACGGTGTAAGAAGTATAAAGAGAGGTGTGGACACTCTCCCCTCGCAGCGTGCGAGAGCGCTGCCCACTCGCGGCCACAGTATGTTCGGAGGTAGCGAGCCAGGAGAGGGCGCGTGGTCACAGCCGACGTAGAGGGCGCTGTGAAATGTGGTCCCAAATCGTGGCGAGCTGCCATGCGCGTGCTGCGCTACCTCGCAGTTTTTGCTGGTGCAGCTGCACTTCCTTGGTGCTTTGAATACGTTTTTTATTCCCGTGTTTGACGGCCTTGTGTTTAGCTTTCATCGCCATAGAGGCTCACCTTTGGTGGGCATTGCGCAGGCGAAAGTAGTAGCGCTTTCTTTTTGTTTAGACGTGTTTGCAATGGGAAGAAAGCGTTCCGTCCCTAACTGCAATTCGCGCTACCGGAATTGCACGGAGCGTGTCCCCCTATTCAAAGCTCCGTTCGACAATGTTCGTTTGGAGCACTGGCTTGTGGCACGATGCTTATTTACACCCCTGTATTGCGGTGTAGCAAGCTACAAAAGAAACGTTGCATAATTAGGCTTTTTACGATTATCTTCCTCGCAATACACTAATATTTCGCGGTGAAGCCTAAGCAATGTACTGCGGCGAAGCATACTAAAAGTGAAAAGGGGCCACTGTCACTGGACATAATAAGAGTTCTTTAATTATACATTCGCGCACCCGCCGCCTCTCAGGTCGCGTAAGTGGACAAAATATGCTGGCTGATAGCGGCCCCCTCCCATTTTTAGTATGCTTCACCGCGTAACTAAGCTGTACTGCGGCGAAGAAGCCGCACATTCGTATTGAGTGAATAAACAAATGGTTTTTACAACAGTACAGAAATAAACGCGCACCATGCATCAGTCTACCACACGGACGAGCGTCGCAACATACAGTAGCTGATTCACACAGGCCGTGTAGCTCACTTATCAGTCGTAAAGGGTATTATGGGTAATTTAACATTTCAGACACACATATGCGTTTATGTTTACGTTGGCACTCCTTGCGTAATAAGACTCCAAGAACTTCTACAATAGAAAGTAATTTACAACACACAAACGCAAAGAACACAGACATATGTCTCGTTTTCAACTCGGCCGTCATGCAAACGACATATAGCGCGGAAAAACGTGAACATGCTGTGTGTTAGCGTCGTAAACTTCATACTAGGCAAGGAGCTAGCACACCACAATCCCGCGACAGCCGCTAATGAGACCAAGACGGGAGCACATGTCTGTAAAATGAGCAAACGTGAACGCGCAAACGGAGCCCCTAAGCCACTCTGCTCCTCCGCCACCCCCGCTGCACGGCACACCAGACACACATCCAGCGCTGAACAGTGGGCGGTCGATGCAGTTGCATTTACATGACTTGCAGCGAGCAGCACATCCCTCGATGTCTGTTAAGCAAAGTCGGACACGGCGACACCACGTACATTGCGGTGCGCAGAACTTCGCTGTCGAGGCGCTAGGACACTTCGATATTTCAATTGTCACCACCGCCGGGTTCTCAAGAAAGTACGGGGCACACAACGCTGATTCTGTACCGCCAGAACTCACCGAGGCCAAAGCCGCACTGCCGCACCGCCACTACTCACGGTTTTCCGCCAAGTAACACAGAACCTACAACCAACACACAAGCAACGCACGCACAATCACATGAGCAATGTTGAACGCGCGGTCCAGAGAACGATCACGCCGAGCACGAACACGCCACGGCGTCTCTCGGCGCCAGCATCGCGCCATCTCAAAAACCCTAAACGATGCTGTCCCTAGGTAGGGTGGCTACCCTACCCTACTAGGGTGGCTACCCTACCCTACCCTAGGCACCTAGGATCAGGTCACGTGAGGGAGGTCACGTTTAACTTGGCAGGGTTGCCTGCTTTCGCATATATTTGTAAAGTTTTGGGCTACGCATTTTAAGTAGTACGCACTCCAATATCCACTCTTTCTCGTAGATCATCCCACGTGGACTTTTCCTCTTTGAAGCTTCAAAACACTGCCGAACAGCAAGCTGCTGCTTCGATGAGAGATGCTTAATCTTCTCGGCAAGCACTTCTTTGGTCGCAGCACTATCGGCTTTCATCTTAAGATCTTCGCTGAGCTTCATTATTTTTGATGTAAGGCGCTTGTTCTTGCGCGTGCATGCTTGCAACTTCTGCGATGTTTTCTTAGGCGCACATTTTGGCGACTTCCGACTTAGGAGACGTGACCGGCGGGTCAGAAGCGCTTTTGTCAAATATTTGCACGCAACGCACGGTATTCCATCCTTGGTCGTTCTACCAAAGCAATTTATGCTGCAAGCGGCTTTCGACTTGTTTTCTACTTGGTTACGCAAGCGGTCTGTAAGACTGCTCATCAAAAGGACCTTGTCGTTCGCAGCAGCACCCTTACACAGATACATCTCATTGGCTTGTTGCAAAGCATTCATTGCGTCCTGCACTGTTGTCAGCGATGACTCTGCCACCAGCTTCCCACGCAAAAATGTCTTCACACGAAAACCGCCAGAGCTATCCTCTGTGCAAAACACGGCCCTTTCAACTCTCACTTCACCTGTGACGGCGTTAAAGGTGCACGAAGTGAAACAAATTCCTTCCGCGTCATGCATCTCATGCAGAACCCAGCGCTTATTAGGCGGGGTTACAATCTTAAGCGCGGCGACAGTCACAACAGAATATACATCACTTTCGTGCTCGTACACACAAAATGTCTCACAAACATCGGTAGGCTCGTCTACAGTCTGACGCTCTGCAGCACTCGACAGTACCATTTTAGCTGATCTGTTGATCTCTTCAGCCTTGCGTTTTCTCTCGTTCCTTCTCGTCACCACGCGCTTGCTCAAATACGCCGGTGCATTTGGTAAGATTGTTGGCACAACGTCTGACGAAAGCGTAGGCTTTCCTCGCGGTAGACGAACTTCGCCGTTGATTACGTGCACATAGTCCCTGACAACACAGTGCGGCTCAAAGTGTAGTTCGCAAACTGCACAATCCTCCGTAAGTTGTTTATCGGCTCTGTGCAAGTTCCGCTGCCATAGGCTCCGTCGTTCAGGGTCCGCAGGTGCCTTGAAAAGCGAGGGCTTCTTTGTAGCGTCCGCTCGACTGTATCCAGTGCTACATCCAGGGGCGTAGCAATGGTTCAAAGCGTTGCTTACCCATTGCTGAAGCAAGGAGTCACCGTTCACACACGAACTGTATCGAAAAACAAGCACTAAATGAAGAAGCACGTAGCCGAAACAGCGTGCCTACCCCAAATCTCGCGCACGTGTTGATGGATGGGTGGATGGATGATTGAGGCTCAACCCTTTGAATCGGGCGGCGGCGCGCGTCTACCTATGTATTTACTACTTTACTTTTGCGTTGATATTATCCACCAATCAGATAGTCTCCGTTTAGTTATTTCTACCTGTTCAAAGTCTATTCTACTTTCACTGTCTTTAAAACCCAAAGCTTTGAATAGTTCCCCGTTAGATTCAACTGCAGGGTGAAGTTGTTTACAAGCAAGTATCAGGTGTTCAGCCGTTTCCTCCTCCTCTCCACACGCCTCGCACACCAAATCTATCTCCTGGTATCTGGCTCGGTCCGCAGTACACCTGTCCTGGCTTCAAACAATGAGCTTCCCTTAGAGTTATCGTAAATATTTTCTTTGGCTATTTCGTGCTTAAACGTCCTGTATGTCTCCAATGCCGATTTGGTTTGCATCTCTGTACTCCACATACCCCTCTCTGTCTCCTTTACCTTTTTCTTGACAGATGATTCCTTACTAGTCCCCCCGCTACTGCCCAAGTATTTGCTTGTGAATTTTCTAGTTCGCTTTCTCCACCTCGTGCCAACATTCCTCGTGTATAAGTAACTGAAAACGTTCCTAGCCCACCGAATTTCCCCCATTTTTCTCAATCGCTCCTCAAATGCTATCTTGCTACTAGCCTCTCTGCCCTCGAAAGAAGACCATCCCAGATCCCCCTGCACTACAAGATTTGGTGTCTTGCCATGTGCTCCCAGAGCGAGCCTGCCCACACCACGTTGCCTAATTTCCAACTGTTGCCGGGTCTCTGTTCTAATACATAGAACTGCATTGGCAAAAGTCAGGCCTGGTACCATTACCCCCTTCCATATCCCTCGTACTACCTCGTACCTATTGTAGTTCCACAGTGCCCTACTCTTCATAATCGCTGCACTTCTGTTACCTTTAGTCGTTAGATATTTTTCGTACTCTGTCAGATACTCAATGCCATTATTTATCCACACCCCGAGGTACTTGTATTTATCGACTATCTCCAGCGTGGCCTCCTGTATCTTATGCTCGCCGCAAATGTTATCATTAAAAATCATGACTGCTGATTTTTCTTTGCTAAACTTCAAGCCTAATCTGTCTCCTTCTGTACCACATATGTCCATTAATTCCTGCAGATCTTCTGCATTGTCAGCCATTAATACAATTACATCCGCGTACATCAGTCTTGGTAATGACTGTTCAATCAATTTTCCTTGTTTGAAAAATGATAGGTTGAAGCCGAGTCCGCTTTGCTGTATTTTGGCCTCTAAACCTTGTAGGTACAGCATAAACATCAGAGGTGACAATGGGCACCCCTGCCTAAGCCCCCGCCGAATCATTACAGCTAGGCTCCGAAACCTGCTTTTCCCATTGTATAATCACACGCTTTTCCCATTGTGTAGTTGCACGCCGCTGAAAACGTTTTGGAAGGGTCCCGGTGCTTTCGGCGGTTGATTTGTGTGCCTGCGCCCACGTTGAGTGCGCGCCAGCGTTTCGTGGATCGCGAATAATTATTAATGGCTTGTTCGGGACAGCATGTCGTTTCTGAAGCCATGTCGCACTCAATGACTACTTGGTGAGCAGGCCTGAGTGCGCTGTTCTGCAAACAGTGCAGCCGATAACGGCAGGCTGAGTTCCTTTTGGCGGCACGGCTGCCTTGGAATTTGTCACTGATTTCTGCACTTGGACATCACTTTTGTATTCTTTTTACAGATTATTTAGACGTTTCGCATATTCAAAAAGTCTTCGAGCGCAGCCTTCTACGTGGGATTACATCGACATCTACAGCCGCAGGAGGTTGCATGTTATCGTCAAATATTGTTGAAAAGGTCCATCGCGAATATGAAATAGTGTCAAAATGTAGCAAAACATACATACCTTTGCATATGTGCCATGTTGTTACACCCTTAGACTACTCAGTATGAGCGGCCGAAGCACTTAAACAACGGCAACTGTGATCGAGATACATATATTACGGGTATTAGTTGTCGGACGATCCCACTGCTGTTACCAGTTGTAGGAGTGTCGGGCGATCTCGCCGCTGCCACCGTTTGTAAGGGTTGAAGGTCGTAGTGAGGAACTTGGGAGGAACTAGGCGTACAGGGTTTATTTACACTATTTACAGTTGAACATGGGATACATTTACACAGTCTAGCGTGACTCCCAAATGGAGCCCCGCAAGACGAAGCATACAGCAAATGAGCACACAGTTCACGAGAACATTGACGAGCACCGAGCACGACGACGAGCACAGACCAGCGCACACTAGCAGCCGACAACAGCCGTTTTTAAACACTTCGTGTTCCCGATCTCTAGGTGAGGCAAAACGTTCGACACATCGTAAACCCGCCTCTCTGCGGGACGGTTTACACACACACGTACGCACTTTCACTGCCCTCGGAGCTGACCTTCGCAACGCGGCCGTCGTGTTGTCCATTGTCCTGCGTCCCCATAGCCAGGTGGTCCCCATTGGACCACGAATATCCTCTGGACGTCCCGATTAGATACGAACGTCCAAGTCCCACTCAGGACGACCAGAGGGTAACATGTGGACATTCAATTCGGGATGTCCTATTTAAGACATCCTTCAGACAGCCACACGATTGAACTTCTGGGATCTAAACAAAATCCCAAAACTTTAATCCTATGGATGTCCGAAGGATGTTTTCAACGGGATGTCCCATACCGGCCATATGTGGGACCAACACACACAGTACACGTACTACGTGATCATATCGCGGCATATTAAATCTCTACTACGGCTGCCTTCAGCGCACGCTCCTCCGTAAAGACATGTCAGCCAGCAATGTGAAGTTGCTGCACTCATAATCAAACTTCCAATGCAGATGATAAACGGAGAAGTTGAAATAAACGACCGAAACTGCACAAGCATATTGGGAGGAAACGTCACAAAGAAACAGGCAGAACGCCGGAACAACTGCGCATTACCACCTACTGCAATCAATCGTGCTCTTATGCTCCTACACTCTCCGAACATGTCGAGAAAGAAGAGTACGACAACCTCTACAACGCCTGCAACCCCTGCCGTTGTACAGAGCAGTGCACGGAGGAAGGAAACTAAGGAGAGGCCCTGACGTCACTCTTTGTGAAGCAAAAGTGAAGCCGGAATTTGGCGTTGCTCATGGCGATGCTCCGCCTTTTGGGCCACCCTCCTCTCTTGTTTACATCTTTCGCGAAATCACGCCGCGCTGCGCGTGGTGTCGCGCGCTCGCGCAACATCTGGCAGAGCACGGTGCAGGTAACACAGCGCAACAAGACACGGTGACTAACGCAAACCCGCCCACTCAGCGCCTTTGCCACGGCCCGAAACCTACCAGAGCAACACGTGTGAGCGCTCAAAACCATAACAACGCCGCCATTGTGGCCCAAAAGGCGTGGCCATACAACAAAAAAAATAAAAAAGCAGCAAAAAAATGAGAACCTACTACGTCATTTCCGCCACACTTTTCTCCTAGCGCGCGGAGGGGGTAGGGCCTCTCCTTAGTTTCCTTCCTCCGTGGAGCAGTGACTGCCTTTACCCAGTCGAATCACCGCTGTCTGTTGCATTCACACGCATGCCTTGCGCTGATTTGCGCGTAGTCAGTCACGCGCGTAGTCAGTCACATGACGTAACGACGCCGTCTTATTGGATCTCTTCGCCCTTCTGTGTAAGCACGGAATGCCAACGCCTGAAGGTTGCTAAAACCCCTCAATCTCCCAAAGTAGCGCCATTCGCTTCCCTCCTCCTCCGCTCGGCGCGGCCTCGACGGTGGCGCCGCCGGTGGTGGGCCTGCCGTAGCAGACGACGGCTAACACGCTACGGGAGGAAATCCGCAGAAAAGTTCGTTCGAGCCCTGCGGAGCAGTTTTTTCAATCGAGATCTTTCTTCGTCAGTCGGTAACTGGCCTTTAGAATTTCGTGTTAGAATTGCGGAGGAAATAGAGAAAATGACCATTATTCAAGGCGTATTTAAGGCGTAAAGCGCGCGACGTTGAGAGTTCGTGTTGCTGAAACACGACGCAAGCACGCGGTGTACTCAAACACGCGCGTAATTACCAATGTTTCAGGTGTTGACAGCGTGAAAGTATGCGTACGTGGTTTCGTAGGTTCATTCACGTACCTGCAGGACACTTTTGTTCGGTCGGCGCGTGAGAGATTCCGGCTGTGTGCGGGCAGCAATGCCTGGCAACAGGGCCGTTTTTTCATTGCGGGGTGCTTTGGTAATCGTGACGATATCTTGTTTTTTTTTTTTTTTTACAAGTACTGCTCCAGGAGGGCACATGTAATGGCTAACGGAAGCCTCTGAAGAGCACGTAACATTACACTAATGCAGAAGTCGCAGGGAGTGTTCGCATACAAAATTGGCTGTCCGCGATCTTATACCCCCGTGGCATGCACAGGCTTGGGCGAGCCCCATCCAGCGCTGGTTCTAGCTTTCGTGTTGCCGTTGCCGCTTTGGTGCCCTGACGGCGCCGTCAATAACACGAAATAATGACAAGTTGTTACACTAGTAAATAAAATTTATTGAAGAAATACAAGCGCGCCGAGGCGCCAACTTCTAAAGCAGCACTAGCGCACGAGTATTATGAAACGCCAACGAGGAATTTACCGGCCCACGTACGACTCTACGATCAAAGTGCACGTTAAACATCCCCAGGCGAGCTAGATAAAGTTATCCGGAGCCATCCACTACGACCTCCATCCTAGCTTTAGTCGCTTCGGAACGTTAAAAACATTAATCACCACAAACCAAATCAATACACGCGGGCGTACATTCGAAGCTAAAAGACTGCATCGTAAGAAATAGTGAGCCTTGCAATAGCGTTGAGAATGTGCTAACTTCTGGTGGAGCTCAAAACACACCCTGAATAAAGTCGCTTTTATGTCACAGGCCAGCTGCAGATGCGTGCATTTCACCGCAAGACGATATACTACATGAAACAAAGAGAGCACATTCGAAAAAAGAAAGTCAAACAACGCGCTAAAAACCACGCAGAGAATGAACACCCACTTTTTCGAAGCGGAAGGCGTGAACTAGGCTCAAAATAAGAGGGTGTGAGTAGCCGTGGCCCTTACTTCACTAAGCCGTACGCTCTTTGCCACTTCCTCGAAGTCAGCCCACCCGATCCTGCGAATCCACACTTCTTTTTGCGTTGCGCCCGCCGGACGGCAAAGCAAAAAGCTTTTTGCCCTCGCTGTGTCTGTTGCGGCAACCGAAGGTGCAGCAGCATGGCATCGCAATTAAGTTCTCGGCCCTGCACATTCTATTACGCTAACGCACTCCGTCAGTCCGCCTGCCGTACTTTCGTCGCGCAGGCCCAACAATGGAGGTCGGCGCGCGCTGGAAAGAAAAAATATACAAAAGCGCGGCGCCTGCTCCACGCTGGAAAGAAAAAAAACATACAAAAGCGCGGCGCCTGCTTCCACGTGACACAGATTGGCCAATGGGGTAGCGGAGGAGGCTGGGGCGACAGGGGGCGTGGAGGAGGACGCGCCAGGGTGAGCGGGGTGGCGGAAAGATCTAAGAATGGCGCTACTTTTGAAAGATTGAGGGGCTTTAAAGGTTGCTGGGTTGGACCTGAACATCGCCCCCGAGGGCTCCGTGGTCGCTGCGCATGCGTTAGCTCAGAGAAGATGAGAAAGGAGGACAAGTTGCCTTTACCGAATGTGACGTCACATTGTTGTTTGTTTTTTTGCTTTTATAAAATAACTACTCTCGAACTCAGACGGCATGGCTTGCGTCTCCTTCGCGCGCGTACGTATGGATGTGGCCTGCTTTTTGTTTTCGGCGAATGCTTAGAAGCTTCAAGTTACGGACACTGCGGTGGGCCAGGGCTTGATGACATTTGTTGCCCAGCTGCTGGTGCTACCGCGACGTACTTGGAGCAACGGTAAGTGTCGTGCGATTACCCGTTCTCTTGCTGACACGTAAAAAACCAGTTGCGCATTCGAGCTGCAGTCGATGTGATCTCGAAATTCGAAGGAACACGAAACCGTTGTCGCAGGTCCCGCAGTGATCGTAAACGAGCCCACTTTACTGCTGCTGCTAGTATCGCTTTTACGGGAACTTTCAAAATTTAACATGTATTAGTATGAATCGGCTCACCAAGTTTTATATGCACGTCCGTTGCTTTCGTTCATAGATCACGTGCGTAGCTTTGCAACCGTGACCGATATTGTAAAAACAGCAAGAAGACAGATGACACAAGTAGTGTGTCTGCTTTAATTGTTGTCTGTGCTATTTTTAGAATATCAAACAACTCCGCGCAGTCGTGCTGTTTACAGCTAAAACGTGTTTTTTCTTGTTGCATGAGGAGCATTTGCTTCTAATTGTGGCAGTAACGTTGGGAATTGTGCTCGGCCCAGACCGCTGACTGTGTGCAAACTTGTCTAATTTGTTTCACTTTGCTGCTGTCTTTACAGCTTCTGCTAAGATTTCCTCTGCCTGCACCTTATATTTGTTGTGTTTATCGAGTCCTGGCCTGTCTCTGCCTCGTTGCAGACAAATGGACACAAGTACTGGTTGCTGTTGGTTTGTTTGGTTTGCTCAGTCTGAGCGTGGTATGTATATCCATTTGCTAAAAGGGTATGCTGCTGCGTCTAATGCAGGTACTGCTCATCTAAAGGTAGATTTAATTAGTAGTGGTTTGAGTGAGAATTAGTTGGTTTGAGTGATGTATGACACCAGAGAGTTATTGTTCTAGAAAGGTAAAGCTGGTCCACAAATTTAAGGTATGGAGATGCTTAACATTTAAGTGTTCTAAGTTGCCGTGAAGTATTACACACATTTAAAATTTCAGCTGCAAAAGACATAGTAGAAGAATCCAGAAGATTTGCTGCCAGATGTCTTGAGACAATACATTGTAGAGAAAGCATTATACTGTGAGCTGCCAATGATTGTCGTCAGCTCTAACCCATTTTTCTATATACTCACTGTTGCTTCGTTGTCTGTTGCCATCACACGCTTGTTATAAACAAAAAATTGAGCTGCATGATTCCCCTGATTTTTCTCGCTCATCAGATACAAATGTTTTGATTTCGGCTGCCTTAAGGCCTCATGGTAGAAAACGAGTGTTTATTAGCCAGTTGCCAGCTTCTAAGATCATGTGCTTTGTAATGTGGGTGTTTTAAAGGATACTACACATCTGCCATCATAACTGTGAGTGCTGCTGCCTAGCACTCCCAGGGCTATGCTTAGTACATATGCGCAGCTATCCAAGAAAATTGACATTGGGACAACTGCCGTTGAAGCTCACTTGGTAGAGCATTGCAAGCACAAGGCAGAAAACGTCGGTTCAGGTTTGTTGTCTCTTATGCAAAGCATTATCATGAGCTGTCTCCTGGCTTCTTCGTACATCCAGTACGATAGGCTCAATAATAGTTAATGTGCCTGATGGTGGGTCGTTAATCTGGGTCCTTAGTGCAGCAGCCCAATTCTTTATCCATTAGGCTAAAGTTGCATGCATAGCGCGCCAGATTAATCTCATTGGTTCTCTCGTAGCAGCTAATTCTCTCAGATGTTATGTGACACAGAGTTTGGGATTCACCCGTTTCAGCTCAGATGCAAAAAAGCAGGTGTTGTGTCTATTTCGGTGAGAAGTGTGTGCAGTTGTTTTGGTTTCTCTGTGTTGACGTATTGTGCTTTGTATTTCATGTGGTGTTAGGCATTACCTCAATTGCAGCTTCAATGCTGTGCCCATAAAAACAGTTGTAGGTAGGTGCTCAGGAGTAACGAGTAACGGGAAGCTCATTCTTCCTCATTCTCTCTTGCATACAGCAGGTAATGCGTCCAGTTTAGTGCCATGCACCTGTGTGGGGCATTTCCTTGTTCTTATTCTGCTGATGTGTTGTACATAGGGGGAAAGTCAATCCTCTACATCATGGTTGTCAGTGCCGCTGAATACAGTGCAGTCTCAGTCTCGCTGCCTTGAAATGTCATAAGAGGTGACATCTGGGGGTAAAGTAGCATCTTGCTGTACCTTGTCATCGGGCATAGCCAAGGTTGTTGTGCAACCCAAGGATCCTGGAACTTCCTGTGGGACCAATGGCACCGATGTTGAAAAGTGGGTGGCTATGTACGAACGTGTGAGTGGAATCAACAGATGGGACCCCACGTGTGTGCTAGTTAACCTGTTGTTCTACCTAACAGGCACGGCAAAGGTGTGGTATGAAAACCACAAAGAGGAGCTAACCAGCTGGGACCAATGCAAAGAGAAGTTGACAGAGTTGTTTGGGAAACCAGCCGGCCGTAAAATTGACGCAAAACAGGAACAGACCTCCTGTGCCCGATCCCCCATGGAGTCCTATCTCTTGTACATCCAGGACATGCTGGCACTTTGTCGTAAAGCAAACCCGATCACGACATCTGCTCATGTGCAAAAGCTGCTCTACAGTTGATGTTATCTTTAAAGAGTGCTGTCAATTCCAGCACGCCAAAAGCTGATGCATCTTGCAACCATTCGCCAGACTTCCCACTACTGCTGCAACGCCGACGTGTGAAGATCAACCCACACAGCAGCATGCGTCGCCATCGGAGGATGTGGTGCGAATCGTTGACGTGAACTGGATGCAATGGCGCCTGCATTTCTGTTCGCCTATCCCTGATGCTACAACATTTTCAGTCCCCTTACAAGCCATCATTCACCAGGAACTTGAAAACATTGGCTTACGTTCCGTCTGTGCTGTTGCCAATCCCAGAGCTAACAAACGCCCTTCTACTAGACGAGAGTCTACCAGAAGAGCACAGAAGAACCCTTGGTCTCGGCCCGAAATTCGCCCACGAGCCAAGCTTCGCCCCGGCGGAGAAGGTCACTACGGCTAGGACAGTCACCCACCGGGGGACCGACGAAGAAAGACCACGCTTCATAGCAGAGTGTGTGGACGCGCTGGGACGATTAGGAGAGAGGCGCTCGAAAAATAAGACTGCAAACAATTGTGTAGATTATGCTGTGAGTAGAAACCTTCATATTTTGACCTCTGATAAGGAAGGCTTTTTTTGTTGTAGTGCCAGAGAATATTTTCTGCAAAAAAGCGCGAGATGCAATAGAAAACAATTTCAGAGCAATAGATCTGAAGCCCGCTGAAGTTAAGGAGCACGCACTGTCGCTGCTGCACAACCACAACCTAGAGCAACTAGCTTCATCAGTAAAAAAGGCTAAAAATCTTAATTTGGACATATTCTTCGCAGCAAAGACCCACAAACCGGACATTCCATTTCGAGCAATAGTCACGGAAAACGATACTTGGCAGCGGGTGGTCTTGGGATACTTACAAAGGCATTTGCAATCATTGGTGATCAGAGATCCGTTTGTGGTAAAAAACTCGGATGATCTTATCAGCTTCCTCATTCAATCTAATCCTGGTAATTGTAATATTTTCAGCATCGATGTTCAAGACCTGTACTATAACGTTCCACATGACGAACTAATGATAAGCGTTAAACTTTGTATCACCGAGGACAATGACGAGCTTAAATTTTCTAGCAGCTGTGGTGTATCTGTCAGCAGTTTTCTCGAGATTCTCTCTTTTTATTTAGCTTCAACCGTTGTTGAATGGAAAGGAAATTTATACCGACAAAAATCTGGCATTTGCATTGGCTCCAAGGTTGCACCGGTACTAACATTTTCCTAGGTAGCGTAGACAGAAATATAGAAAGTAACCTAGATGACCGAACATTGAAAGTGTTAAGATATGTTGATGATTTTCTCATCTTTGTGAAGAGTACTAATCTCCAACAAATGATTCATAATATACTTCAAGTATTCCACAAATGTGGCTCAGGACTGGTTTTCACACATGAAGTGCCGGATAAGAACGAATTACAATTTTTAGATACGAGGCTCAACTTAACTGATACGCATGTGTGCTGGATGTATTGCCCAAGGTCAGAAAAACCAATTTTAAATTTTCACTCCGCACATTCCAAGGTTGTAAAAAATGGCATTGCGTTTTCGGTTTTATTTTCCGCACTTTCGAAATCGTGTTTTCACAAGACGTCTAAGAGTTTCTTAACACAACTGGAGCGTTTGAGAGCGGCAGGTTTTCGAGAGGATGCTATCCGCATGACAGTACAGAAGCTGGTTAAACGTGTGAAATTACGAGCACCCTCAAGAATGAATAATCCAGAGCCTGCTGACAAGAAGAAAAAACTGGTTGTAATTCCATATGTGCATAAACTATCCCATAATCTCAGGAATGTAGCAGGCAGATTTGATATAAAGGTTGTTTTTTCTTCCCCTAACAAGTTGATCAAAATTTGTGGTAAGATCGATAGGAAATTGGCCCAGGCTGCCTCCACTCATGCTGGGAAAGGCTGTACTGTTAAGCATACGTCCCCGTTTGTGCACTGTAGAATGGGAGTTGTTTACGAACTTCCATTTTCCTGCGGTCACGTATATATCGGTCAAACAGGTCGTTGCCTCAATATTAGATTGTCTGAACATAGGCGCTCACTAACGGGTAATGCCTACTCGCATGTCGCGCGCCATTGCTCTGAGCATGGCTGCACTCCAATATATAAAGACACCACAATACTTTCCACGCACAAAAATCAGACTACGAGGGAGATAATTGAGGCCTTCTATATCAGAAAAAAAGGGTAGCGCTGTGTAAGCATGCCATCGATAAATTTGCATGATAGTGAACTTGAATTTTTAAGCAGCTTCATAACGTAGCATTAGATTAAATGGTTTTGTGTGTTTTTTTGCCTGCGCACTGATAATGACGCCATGGATGGGAGAGCACGTGGCTATGGGTTGTGTACTTAAGTGTATGTATGCCTTCGAATAAAGTTAGTTGTGAGTTCAGCACTGTCCTGTGTGTTCCTGCCTTCTGTCGTCGGTTTTTTTGCGCTGCCCCTTTGAGGATGTAGGAGACCTTGTCGGACTCAGTCATGTGTGCGTCAACTTTGCGGCACAGAGCCAAGAGGTCCTGAATGTACATGACGTAGGGCTCCGTTGACATCTGCACACGGCCGGAAAGCGCCTTCTGCGCGGCAAGCTTGTGACCGTAGGGATTGCCGAACAAGTCTTGGAGCTTTTGCTTGAGCGAATCCCAACTGGTGAGCTCATCTTCGTGCGTCCGATACCAAACTCGAGGTGTGCCACCGAGGTAAAAGACTACGTTGGCGAGCATGATAGTAGGGTCCCACCGGTTATTGCGGCTGATGTGTTCGTATAGGCTGATCCAGTCCTCGATGTCTTCCCCATCTTTTCCCGAGAATACGCCAGGATCACGGGGAGCGGGGAGAGTGATGTAGGTCGTCGAAGTGGCAGCAGGTGTCGGAGCCGGCGGAGTCGAGTTGTCGTCGCCGGGAGCCATGAAGGAAGGCTCGACGTACCGTCCACTGCGAAGCTCCGTGACGAGGTACAGGGAACGTCCACCTCCACCAGATATGTTACGTAGGAAGACACCAACGAAAAGCTATTTACAAGGCAATATGCCGCAGCAGGCCAAGAGGCAACAGCCCGCGCTAGCTTCCAATCGTCGTCGTCGTCTTCTTACTGCTCGGCTCTTTGTCATTGGAAATACTATCCCGTAGCAATATTGCCGTGCTTAGTAACTCAGGGGACCAATCGCAATGCATGCTCACTGACCCGGACAGGCAAAGCAGAATGGTAGGTCTGAAAATTAATCTGCAGAAAACTAAAGTAATTTTTAACAGTCTCGGAAGAGAACAGCAGTTTACGATAGGTATAGCAAGGCACTGGAAGTGGTAAGGGAATACATCTACTTAGGGGAGGCAGTGACCGCGGATCCGGATCATGAGACCAAAATAATCAGAAGAATAAGAATGGGCTGAGGTGCGTTTGGAAGGCATTCTCAGATTATGAACACCAGGTTGCCATTATCCCTCAAGAGAAAAGTGTATAACTGGTGTGTCTTACCAGTACTCGCCTACGGTGCAGAAACCTGGAGGCTTACAAAAATGGTTCTACTTAAACTGAGGATGACACATCGAGCTATGGAAAGCAGAATGATGGGTGCAACGTTAAGGGGATAAGATGAGAGTGCATTGGGTGAGGGAACAAACGCGAGTTAATGGTATCTTACTTTAAATAAAGAAAAATGGGCATGGGCAGGGCATGTAATGAGGAGGGAAGATAACCGACGGTCATTAAGCGTTATGGACTGGATTCCAAGAGAGGGGAGGCGTAGCAGGGGGCGGCAGAAAGTTAGGTATGCGGATGAGATTAAGAAGTTTGCAGGGACAGCATGGCCACAATTAGCGCATGACCGGGGTAGTTGCTGTTTATTCAAGCATTTTGCAAATGCGGCTCGCTTTTAAGCCCCCCTTCTTATGTCTAAAAAAAACAGAAATGAACATCCAGTATTTTTTAACTTTCACTAAGCTTATCATATAGCTCAGTGTTAACATACAGTATTTACAGGTGAGGTTACAGAAAGCAGCAATAATTGACAGTAAACACTGCTTGGATGGTGAAAAACATGGGAATCAGGTCATTTTATTTTTGACAACCTTTTTTGGCATAGGAGGCTAAGCAAATGGTGATGTAGCAACACTGTAAAGACTGAATAAGATGGATGTGGAATGCCTTGATGACTTCTCTTTCTGTTTGATTTTGCCTTCGAAAGGAATTTATTCTCTTCCAGGTAAGGGAGGCAGCTTTTGCAACTGCAACAGAACATCGGTGGATGTTGTGTGAAGCACTTTTTCCATGCTTTTCCACTACCTGAGCAAGGTAACTTTCTTGGTGCTTCATCACGCAATGTATACAGTCAACGTCCATTAATTCTACCCTCACGAGACTCACGGGTCGAATTAAGATGCAAAAACCTGCTGAAGCACCGTTGATTCATTTGGCAATAGTATGTGCTTGAGTAACATGCCTCTGAAACGAACGTGCATCAAATTTCTATTTGTCCACAGTAGAAATGACTTAACTCCACACCAAAGTAGAAACCTACGCATACCTGATTTTTTAGAATGGCAGCTGATTTTCTAAAGCCAGCTTCGCCGTATTACAGCCATGATATGCGGTAAAGCATATGAATGCTACAACCATGGTTTTAGTTACGCAATCGATTGCACAGCTAGGCAATGTTCGTCTCAATGCCCTTCGAAAACAAAAAGTGTTCGTTAGAATCAGATAAGTACCACAATCGGACATTGTCAGCTACCGTTACTGCTTGAAAATCTTTCTCGGGTGGGTCAAAAATAGGCATTTCAGAGAGGAGATGGCATTTGTTTAACACATCCGGCGAATGCCAGTTTTAAGATCGAAATAATTAATGTTTGATCCCATAGAAATGCATGGGCGTCGACCAGGATCGAATTAACTGAAAAAATTAAATGAAGCAGAGTCAGATTATTGGAAGTTTACTGTACACCCTTTTCTGTTCTCGAAGAAGTTGCCATTTTAATATGTAGTTTTCTTCTATCAGTGTGGCAATGGTGCTAAATTTAGCATTTGTTTGAATCATCCATTGTTCCAAGGACAAGCTACAAAGTAGGGGCACACTTTGAGACTTGAAACATTTCCACATATAAAGGCAGGGCATGTTAACATCTGTACAATTAACATAAGTTGCCTGTATTGTCTGCATAGCATGTGGTTGCTTTTTTTGGAATGTGGTCTTTCTGTAAAACAAAGTTGCATTTGTTTCAAATAAATTGCTGAACTATTGCTTGTGTGTTTTCCTGTGCTCTCTGTGCTGATGGCGCTTTTGAAAGTACAGTGAGCAACTGCAGACTGAAATGCACAAGGCTTCACTTTATCATGCCAGGAAGCATTTTGGCTTGACAAAGGAGCCTTAACCCCTTCCATGCACACACTTTTTTTGTATAAACACATCAAATGAAAGACAATGACCTCTTCTCATGTCTTTAAAGCCTGGCAGTGTTAAAGACAGAGTGAAGTTGTACAAATACAATTTACTGTTAAGTATTGCTGCTAAAACCTCATGCTTGTGTATAGTATATGCATGCAGTGCTGGCTATGCCGTGGTAAAGCCGTGAAACAGCTTTCACTACACTGTTTGCTATAGCATTGCTGTGTTCTGCAACCTGAGGTCAAAACTCTAAATCTCTAGATGTTCAGCAGCACAATCGACAGCTATTTCCGTATGTTCGATGCACTCCTGGCCAGGGACTTCTCGTCCTGTAGGCAAAATAGATGGCCGCCTCGGACGCTGTTTTGGAAAGAGCGCAGCGTACCTCGAAAGCTTCCTCACAGTGCTTCACCAGGAGGTTTTGCCAGCGAGTGGAGGGGGGCACAATAATTTGACTTTACATGGTGCGGCACAATACCTTAAAATGCTGCTGCTTCTGGCTTCCACTTACTATGACATCCTGGTGCACCTCAACATGGAGCAACCCCATTTTACTAAAATTCTGAATTCTTCTACCAACATGGTGTGGTTATCTATGATCACTGTATAAAAGCGGGGCAAACAGCATGTCTAAAAAGTACAAAAGCTGGTATAACTGTAATGAATGACCTGCAGTCATCCGAAATGTGTAAGATCGCAAGAATTCGTCAAACTCAAACACTGCAGAGTTTAAGTAGTCCTGGCACAATTTTTTTCTTGTGCGTGTGTAGCTGTCATTCAGTTAACTACACTACAAAACTTCAAATTCCTTCTATGCGCAACAAATATATCCTTAACGCAAACATTTAAACATGTTCCAAAGGCGGTGTGGCCCCATAATCTGGTGACAACAATGCATGGTAGGTCACAAACAAATGATGCATGCTGCAGTTCACGAGTAAGCCATGCCATTATTAGGTCATTGAAAACTGAGCATGTTAGGACCAATATGCAGCACAACATTGGTCTTTCTGTCTTGGTGCACACTGTGGAGTGGGTGCATGTTAAAAACCTCGGGCGATTAAAGTTAAGCCGGAGTCCGCAACTACGGCATGCCTCGTAATCGTATCGTGGTTGTGACTTATAGAACACTAGAATTAAATTAATTTTAATTTAGATGTTTGAGAAGAGCCATAAGAAAATTTATTTAGTGAAGCAAGTCTTAGCACACATTAAGAATTGCTCAAAGCACATGCAGCTTTCAGTGGCATGGTGTGGTCATAAAAGCTGCCATTTGGAACCAGATTAATATAAAAAAATTCAGTCCAAAAGTTTAATGTCAGTGCTCCTTTACATGTAAGCATGAGGGACACACCTTTAAAGGCATCATCTAAATCCTGTGTAAGTATTTATTGGTGAATATCAAATGGCCCTACATCTAAGGAAGTTATAGGGTGTTATGATAACAGGAAGCCACAAGATTTTTGTTGTGCACTCTTCCTACAGAAACAATATAGGGCAGCAACAAAATAGTTGGGCCTAGTGAAGAATTCATTCAAGATACTTGCCAATTTGGCAGGTTCACTATTATTAGAGATAATGAAGGCCAAGCACCTTGAAATGCATGCCCAAACCTCATCAGCATTGCATCACTTATTTCAAATAACTTTCATTTTGTCATTTTGCCAGATTAAAAGTTCTCAAAAACCTGCTTGACTGGTTTCAAGAACTTTTCGAGAACAGTTTGGTTCCATTCGAATGCAGCATTGTCAGTCTTTAGTGAACTAGACCCATCTTTACTGATATGCAATTAGGTAGGTCAAAGCAGATGCTGTCAAAGTGCATGTGACAGAGCGTTTGGAGTGGGCATTCCTGAGTGATGTTGCCAAGAAGGGAGTTTTGAGCTTAATGCACACAGCAGCTATAGCATATGAAAATCAGCACTTTATCCATTTTTTAGATACCGCAGGGCTTGCGCTAATGCTGGTCATAGTCTACTATAATTTCTACCATATATGGCCCTTGTCATGACAAGTTATTTTTATTGTCCTACAATATATTCCCTCTGTGTACAATCAACATCTCTACCAAGGACAACAGAAACAGTATGATTGGAAACTGCAGAATTCTCCATCTGCGGAGGTGGCTGGCTGATTGCCGTATCAGATGCTTTGTGAGCTGGCGTTGATGTGTACATCTCAACTCATCTGCAAGCATACAAAATAGGCTTTGGGATACTTTTACCACAAGAAGAGAGACTAGAATGACTGTTGCCTGTGACATATGGCACATACCCTTGACGAGGGATCGGCTAGGATTCCCCATGAATACAACGTCAAATAACTTTATATTCCCGCTCACTTGATAGTACATAATACTGATATGTAAAAAAAATAAACAACAAAGTAACTGAAAAACGAACAGGTCTACTACGATTGAGCCACAAGGGGAAAGATGGAAACATTTGTGTTAATTGTATGAAAAAAATGTGCCTAAGATATGTAATCTTCCCAGCAGCAACAATATGATCATGCACAAACTAGCATTGCTCTTCAGGCACACCCCAGGCTGTTCACACCATTTTCTACAAGATTTGAAGCCCAACAGGCAAAAGGGGTGAATACCTTCAGCATAAAAGAAGAAAGTTATTCTATTCCATATCCTCACATGAAATACAGTAATATCGTTACAAGCCATTTTCACACATTGAAGGCATCAGCAATGTGATGAAGACAATTGAAGAAGCACTCATGTTCTTATTTCCATTGCAGTACAAACCTACACTTGGTCATATGAAGGTGCATGTGCCAAATTTAACCGTGTACTGTTATGAGGCACATGGAACAGGCATTCAAACGAAGTGAAATATTTGTAATGCAGTTACTTAACTTGTCCAGTCAGAAGGGCAATGCGCTAAATACAAAAAAAAGAACCCCTACAGGCCGACTATGCAATGCTTTTGCCAAACTACACAAAATTTCAATGTGTGCAAGTTCACAATGACCAGGAAAAGAACTAAACGAATTTCTTGAAGATTGAATGAAAAAGAAATGTTGCGACAATTGAGAAATGAGTTCTTTACTTTCTAGTGGCACACGGATAGACAGTCGGTGGGCACAATTTGAACTTGAACTCATGGCAGTGTTGCAGGGGCAAATACCACTCATACTTCTGAGAAACGTCGGTTACAATGCTGAGTTGGAAGGGAAACTTTGCAAATACTTCTTCGGAAGTTCAAGCATCTGACCAGTACGTAGTTGAGCATGACTAGGGGAAATATAATCAATTTCACAAATAGCACCATTCCAAAAGAACTGGCACACTGCATTGATTTCTCAGGTGACAACTATGCTTCTAAAGGCCTCTGCGCGCGTTAATACAACCTGAGGCAGCTTAAATCTAGGTCACATGGAATCGAAAAATACAGCAGCGGGTGTAACACTTCAATTTGAAAAGGTTTGCTCGAAAGGAAAACTCACGGCCGTAACGCTGCTGCCGATCGCCAGTTGTGTGAATAAAAAAACATCTGCACGATCAATGACACTTCGTCGATATTTGAAGCAGATCGTTAGCGGATATCAAGAAATATGTGCACTGGATAAGAGCGAAATATCTAATCGACTGACTGATGGAAGTAACGCTCACAGGATAAGTTTTCTCTATCTGCACCGATAATACAGCACGTATTGTGCAATTAAATCGCCCGTAATGCGCAGCAATTACCGCACTCGATTGAAGTCGCCATCGCAGCGACGCGCTATTTATTTCGGGACCACGAAAAACAAGGTAATCACCTAAGTACAGCGGTGGTTTACCTGTCGGCAAGCCCCTGACTCGCATATGACGAAAGCAAATGTGACGGAGTCCAAGCCCACGATTGCTCAAGTCAAACTGCGCTCGCACGAATATCGCGCACGTTATACGCTTTCGACACGCACAAAAGCGCGCCAAGCGCGCGCAGAACGTCTTGCAGCCGACACGACGGCAATTGCTAATCTACGTTCGAGAGTAGCTTTTTCAAAAAAAAGTAAGAACAAGCTACAATGTGACGTCACATCCTGCGAAAAAGAGTTGTTCTCCATTCTCACCTTCTCTCACCTCACGCATGCGCAGCGATCACGGAGCACTCGGGGGCGATGTTCAGGTGCTGGGTTGGTGTGCTCTGCACTCTCACGCGTTCAGTTCGCGCGCTTTCTCTGAACGTGGTGGTTGAATCGCTGTGCCATGTGCTCATGAGTTCCAGGGTGAGCGTTGGTCAGCTCCAGGTGAACGTTTTTGTCATGCGCTTTGGAGCTCCATTTCTGCGGCACCTGTACGTCTTACGCCTATCAAGAGGTAAGTGACAGTTCATGAAATCAATGTTTTTCTATTAGCAGCCCTGCAAGTGTCGTTCGTGTCTTTGCATAATCGAATGACGGGCATTGTAGTACATCCCCATCTTTTGCAGCGACGGCAACATCAATCGGCGATTGACCATGCGTTGTGTTGCGTTTGGTCGCATCGTACTACTTTTCTGCAAACTTCTGAGCTTACTCTGTCCTCTATCTCTGCACAGCGCTGAGATCCGCAAAAAAAAAAAAAATCTGAATTCGTAACTTTAGAACCGTTAACTCGCATGTTGCCCACAGGATGAGTCCGCAAGAGTTATCGTTGTCTTTACTGAACAGTGGCGAATAATAAGAAAATGAATATTAATTATAATAGCTACCCGACACACACTGTCCAGAATAGCCTTGCTTCAGCTTCGTTTGCGTTTGCGTAACCGTGATTGCGAGAGCAATCAATCGTACAACTGTAAGGTTGAAATAGCTGAAAGTTTGTGTGCATTTGTACCGCGGTCGGGGCACTTGCTGCACGTTATGGCCGGCAACGCTGCTGAACTTTAATACACCTGTCTTTAGGGCTGATATATTCTTACTAACAGTGCATGCACGTTTCTTGGAATAACTGAAATTTAGGGCGACTTGTTAGACTTCAAGACAAATTTACTACTCGGCTCCCTGTGACGAACGAAACGTTTGCGCCTACTTAATTGCCCGTTCGCACGTGGTCGTATTTTTTAGTAGGTAACATGAAACTTTTTCTCACTTGACTGATTCTTTCGCGTGCTCGTACTGATAACCGTGTCGCTTAAACTTCGCTACGTGTGCTGTTGGCGTTTTGTTTGCGTAACAGCGATTGCCAAAGTAATCGTAAAACTGCGTACGTTCGGAACAATATAACTTTGTTGGCGTTTGTATCGCGATTTGAGAATTTGCTGCCCGTGATGGCCGGTCGCGCTGCTGAATTTAACAGCTCGTGTATTTACGGCTGGTATTGTTTTTGGCTAACAGTGCCGTGCACGTTGTCGTAATAACGAGACATCTGGGCGACTTGTCAGGTTTCTGCATGTTTACACGTGAACGGATGCATGCTAGTATGGTGTTAAGGACAAATTCACGTCTCAGCTCTGTAACGACGAAACGTGCGCGCTGATGAGCTCGTTCGCACGTGGTAGCAATTTTTTTATTATAAGAGTTTGTGAGGGTTGACTCCATCACACGCTCGTAGTGAGTAACCGTGTCGCTTATTTTAAGCTTCGTCTGCCATTGCTGTTTTGTTTGCTTAACAATCGCGATAGCAATCGTAAAATCTGCGTAAGGATGGATTAACTGAATTAACTCATTTCAATACTCTTAATGTCACGCAGAGCGTTACAAGGAGGGGTGGGATTCTGTACAATAAGTGGAAATCGGGGTTTTGAAGTATGATGGGACAGGTTGTCGCTGACCTTAGAACAAGGAATAACCGTGCACGTTTGTACGTGAACTTGGGACGTAGAATACAGATGTAGGCATCTGTATCACGATCGGAGCACTTGCTGCGCGTGATGGCTAATTGGTCGGCCGTACTGCTGAACTTTACCACGCTTGTCTTTACGGCTGGTATACCAGCCGTAAAGACAAGCGTGTTAAAGTTCAGCAGTGCGGCCGGCCCCTTAACCATTACGTACACCATACATATATGTGCCAAACAGTGACATTCATATTTTTCGAAATAACGAAACTTTTGGACGACTTGTTAGGCTGCTGCCTGTTTGCATGTGGGCGGATGCATGCTCTTATGAGGGTAATAAGATCAAGCTTAGGCCTCAGCTTCCTGTAACGATCGACACATTTACGCCACTTATACTATAGCTCGCTCGCACGTGGTCGTATTGTTTCGTATTAATAATGGGGAACGTTTGTCGATCTTCGTTGACTGCTAAATTTGCGTCACGCTCCCGCCCTCATGATTAACCGTGTCGCCAATTGAGCTTCGTCTGCCGTTTGAGTTTTCTTTGCGTAACCGCGACTGCGAGAGCGATCGTAAAATGGCATGCGGTTGAAATAACTAAACATTTATGGGCATTTGTACCGCGATCGCAGCACTTGTTGCACGTGATGGTTGGCCTGCCGCGCTGCGGAATTTTCCCACGCGTTTCTGTCATACAATGCCCTACACGTTCGTTTCTGGGAATAACGAAATTTCGGGCGACAACTTGTGAACTGCTGCTCATTTACACGTTCTCAGGTGCATGCTAGTATGTTGGTGAGGTCAAGCTTACGTCTCAGATGTCTGTTACGATCGAATCGTTTGCGCCTATTAGACTATCGCTCCGAATTCGCACGTTGTCGTATTTTTAGTAATAGAGCCCCGGCCACGGCGCCCGCATTTTGATGAGGGCGATACGCGAAAACACCCGTGTACTTAGATTTAAGTGCATGTTAAGAACCCCAGGGGGTCCAAATTATTCCGGAGTCCCCCACTATGGCGTGCTTCATAATCAGATCGTGGTTTTGGCACTTAAAAACCCAATAATTTATTTTTTTAGTAATGGTGAACGTTTGTCTCTCTTGACTGTTAATTACCCGCCATGGTAGCTCAGTGGCTATGGTGTTGGACTGCTGAGCACGACGTCGCGGGATCGAATCCCGGCCACGGCGGTCGCATTTCGATGGGGGCGAAATGCTGAAACATCCGTGTATTTAGATTTAGGTGCACGTTAAAGAACCCCAGGTGGTCGAAATTTCCGGAGTCCTCCACTACTGCGTGCCTCATAATCAGAAAGTTGTTTTGGCACGTAAAAACCCCATAATTTAATTTGACTGTTAATTAAATTTCTGTCGGGTGCGCGTTTTATCGCGTTTTGCTGGACCCAATAAAAGCTTATTCACTCACTCACTCTGTCAGGTGACTTACCGTGTCGCCTAAGTTTTGTCTACCCTTTGAGTTTTCTTTGCGTAATCGCATTTGCAAGACCAATGCAATCGCGGAAGTTCCAAATAACGGAACTATATTATAGGCATTTGTATTTCAATGGCAGCACCTCGCACACAGGGCGGTTGACCAACCGTGCTGCTTCAGTTTTCTCGCATTTGCTATCATTTGGGCCAGCGTATGTGCTGACATGTGTGCGCGACGCGCTGGACAAAATTACGCGACTGTTGCATCCCCATATTGTCATTGTATATTTACTGCAGTTATATAGTCGACAATCGCCTAACATTTGTATTATATTGCGATAGAAATTGTACGGACACTCCTGATGAAATTCAGCTGACGCGGACGTGCGCCGCGGTGGGTAGTGGCTTCGTGGGCGCTGTTCCCGCGCAGCTTAGTGTCGAAGTTCGCGTAAATTTGGCTCTGGAAAGGCAGTGTGGCTGGAAGCAACAAGAAGCGATCGCGTGTCGCTGCTGCCCCGCTTCGCGCCAGCGTAGCGTGTTTACCGTCAGGGAGGTGTGTTCATGTTTGGCTTTGCGCATGACACTGTTTGTTAATTTAAGAAGGAAGGGAAGGTTTACTGTAATTTAAAGTGGCGATAACACGTACAGCTGCTTAAATATAGCCGTTTGGTAATTTGCTCTCCCAATCGCTGCTTCGCTTTTCGGACGAAACTATGCTATGCTGACGTAGTGACTAGGAGAATTCCTTTTATCTTTGTAAAGAGATGAAATCATTACTTCTTTTCTGATAACTGTTCGCTCAACGAGTTTGTATTAAGCCACAAAGAAGCAAAGTTGCTGTCAGAACCTGCAGATTGCTGTTAAATGTGCACGTTGTTACGATAGCAATTTTCATAAACATTTCTAACACATTTTTATTGCATACTTTACAGTCATGCTGTGTTCCTGCCATCAGCTTGGTGTCACTTTGGGTCGACATCATTCTTTGTTGAGGATCAGCACAGAAACAAGCCCACGGAAATCTGCTATCTTAGTACCTCTGATCTCAACAGTGTATTTTCGTGTCTGCGGCCACTGGAACCGATCCTTCAGGATGACTAGTGTTACGTTTCGCCTACGACGCGCGGTATAGCCGGCGCGGATGCAACGGACGCCGGGGCTTCGTTCAAAGCGGCGGACATTTTGGCCCGTTCAGCGCCGCCGATACGCCTCCCCGCCAAGCGCGTCCAGGCGTGTTTCAGTGCCACGTGTCTTCGTGTGTGCGTGTGTGTGTGTGTGCCCACGCTTGTCAAAGCGCGGCAGCCGGGGAGAGGAGCTCCCCAAGAGTGAAGCGAGGAGGTCTGACCACGGCGCCGGCCTGGCGATGCGTCACTACACTCGTCTCAACCTGTCTCTCAGCGTGTCCGTGGCGCCGTCACGTGCGCCAGTGACGAGGCGTTCCTTCTCGCCCTCAACTCCGAGACTATAAGAGCAGCTGCCCCCGGACGCCGAGAGAGAGGCTCCGATTTCTTCTGTCGAGTTACGTGCTCTCCCGTCTCTCACTTCGGTCGACCTGACCGCCCGCTCTTTTGCGATGTTAGAATAAACAAGTTGTTCTGTTACCAGTCTACTCATGCTTTGCCGGGACCTTCGGATGCTTCCAGTGCCCCAGGCCGCCAGGCCAACGCTACCCTTGGGGCTTGCGACCCATTTGCAACAACGGGTGTCAGCGCTGAGTTTGCAACAACTCGTGCCAGCGGTGCGATTTACAACAGCTGGCTGGTAGCGGTGAGATCGCGACAACGGAGGCCAGCAGCGAAGAGATGCAGTTGACTGTATGCTGAGCAGCACAACGACCATCCGGGAGCAGTGCAACGAGCCCTGTGTGATGACTGGTTGCCTGCAGCGGAACGACTGCGCTGAATTCTTGGCTGCGAGGTTTGGTGAGTGCGGGACTTTCTTCTACTGAGTTTTGCCAGGCTTTTGTTAGTGTCAGAAACAGAGCTGGTAATTGTGGTTGTCGTTGCTGCCGGGTTACATTGCGGCAAGACAATAGTAGGCAGTAGAGATCGAAAGCAGCATTCAGAGCAGCCATGGATTTGAAGTCGTTGCGCAAACCGATATTGCTGGAGCTTGCAAGAGAGTTGGGTCTGGATGTCTCAGACAAACTCGGAAAACCAGAACTGCTAAGGGCTATTCTCGAGTTAGAAGCTGAGGATGACGAGCTGTCGGAATGCCTTGAGACCATTGAGGAGCGGGCAAAAAGACAGGAGCGCGAACTTAAAGAGCAAAAAGAAAGACATGAGCGCGAACTTCAAGAGCAAAAAGAGAAACAGGAGCGCGAACTTAAAGAACAGAAACAGGAGCGCGAACGAAAAGAACAAAAAGAAAAAGAAGAGCGCGACCGTCAACACGCTTTGGAAATGAAGCGTCTCGAGGTGGAGATGGAACGCGCTCGTAATGGAAGTCAGGCACACGGTGCAGGAGAACGAGTATCGTTCAAAATGACTGACCTGATGCGGCCGTTTAAGCTTGGAGAGGACATTGGTTTGTTCCTGGTTAACTTTGAGCGAACGTGCGAGAAGCAGGGGTTCTCTCGGGAAACGTGGCCACAGCGCTTGCTCACTTTGTTACCCGGCGAGGCGGCCGACGTAGTCGCTCGCTTGAAGAGAGAGGAGGCAGAGGATTTCGACCAAGTGAAATCGAGTCTGCTAAAAAAGTACAGGCTGTCCGCGGAGGCGTTCCGTCGGAAGTTTCGGGAAAATGAGAAAGGCAAAAGTGAGTCATATACAGAGTTTGCCTACAGGCTTATGTCAAACATGCAGGAGTGGCTCAAAGAAGAGAAAGCGTTTGGTGACCACGAGAAAGTTCTGCAGTGTTTCGGGCTAGAACAGTTTTATAGTCGGTTACCTGAGAACGTGCGGTACTGGGTCTTGGATAGGCCAGACGTTAGTACGGTGGCTAGAGCCGCTGAGCTAGCCGAGGAGTTTGTGACGCGTCGGGCTCGCGGAGCTAAGGACGGTCAAAAGGGTGAATTTGGCTCCAAGTTTGAGAGGCCGAAGTTCACACCCATGAGAAAGCGGTTCGAGACGAGGCAAGCGCGCGTGTGTTATACGTGCCAGAAGCCGGGTCACTGTTCGGCGCAGTGTCCGACCGAACGTAAGGAGACGGCGGCAGCCGAAGCCGAACGCAGAAAGCGGTTCGAGACGAGGCAAGTGCGCGTGTGTTATACGTGTCAGAAGCCGGGTCACTTTTCGGCGCAGTGTCCAGAAACAAAAACAAAAGTCGTGTTTTTGTCATTATGCAGCACTGACGAGAACATGAAGCTTCTCGAGCCTTACATGCGAGAGCTCCTCGTAAACGGGAAGGAGTGCCGAGTGCTTCGCGATTCCGCAGCTACAATGGATGTAGTTCACCCCTCTTACGTAGAACCCGATATGTTCACGGGCGAGTGCGCATGGATCAAGCAAGCAGTGGAAGCTCATAGCGTGTGTCTGCCCGTAGCAAAAGTGCTTATTGAAGGACCTTTCGGAGCACTTGAGACGGAGGCCGCAGTGTCATCTATGCTGCCCCCCCAGTACCCGTACCTATTTTCGAACAGGTCCGATCACCTCCTGCGCGAGAAGGGGCTTTTGTTTGGTGAGGCTAGCGTTCAGGCCTTAACCAGATCGAAGGTTCGGGAGCTCGCTGCAAAGGCGGTAGTTGCGGGGCCGACGTTGTCGAACAATGAGAAAGGGTCAGAGGTGCAGCAAGCTGATATTCAGAGCACGTCCGAACTGAATAAGATTGAGCCTGTAGCGTTAAAGGCACCAGATACTGGAGAGGAAATGCCCGACACGGGAAAGTTAGAAGAGCTATCTGCAGATTTGCTCATCGCGCCTACGTCAGACGGACTTAATAGGTTGCTAAAAGTCAGCCGGTCGGCTTTGATAGCCGAGCAAAAGAAGGATGGCAGCCTAGAAAACATACCCTGCATTGTCAAGGAAGGTATCGCCAAGAAAAATGCTCGCTTTGTGGAAAGAGGTGGGGTCCTGTACCGGAAGTATCTAGACCGCGGAAATCCAATCAGATCAGGGCACAGTGTTTACTAGCGCTTTGACGACAGCCTTTCTCGAAAGGTGCGGGGTAAAGCTGTTACACAGCTCAGTGCACCACCCCCAGTCGAATTCCGTTGAGAAGCTCCACTCCGTCATGAAGCGCGTGTTGAGAGCATTGTGTTTTGAACATCAAACTGACTGGGAGCTGTGTCTGCCTGGGGTGATGTTTGCATTACGGACCGCGCCGCATGCGGCTACGGGGTTTTCGCCAGCTGAGCTAGTGTACGGTCGCTCGCTGCGATCTCCGCTTCGCATGCTTCGAGACGGATCACTGCCCTCTCCAATGGCTGCAAACTATCTCTTCCACAAATGGCCGCCTCCTGCGCTGGAGCCTCGCTTTGCAACAACATTCCTTTGAGGTGCGTTACAAAAAGGGGAGTCTCAACGGTAACGCCGATGGCTTAAGTCGAAGCCCCTAACGTGGGAATCAGCCTCAAAATTGCTTGTTACTGATGTTTTTCTTCCTGAGGCAGGATTTTTAACATATTGCTTTTGTGTAGTGTTTCAAAGTGATGATGTGCTTTCTAGTGCAATTTTCCGATTTATGGACGCGTTCTGAGTGCTGCTAAACTACTGTAAGGAACTAGGCAGTAGTATAAAAGGGGAAAGAGCCTGGCAGGGCTTAGTGAGGGTTGTGCCGTGCTTGCTGACTGAGCGGTTGACTTTCGGCGTAGTTCTAACGCTTGCCGGGAACGAGAACAAAAATGTCAACTCTCCCGAAGTCACATTGCAGTGTCCTGTGTGAACCTGAACGAGAGAACGAGGCCTTCTCCGTGCGCTGCGCTCAAGAAACGCCGACGGACGCCCGACTTCGGTTATGTGCATCATCGAGCGACATCCCTCCGGACAGCGGATGCAGTCCCCTGACCATCGGGATCTCCTTCCCCCGGCGGGGCGGTCTGTTACGTTTCGCCTACGACGCGCGGTATAGCCGGCGCGGATGCAACGGACGCCGGGGCTTCGTTCAAAGCGGCGGACATTTTGGCCCGTTCAGCGCCGCCGATACGCCTCCCCGCCAAGCGCGTCCAGGCGTGTTTCAGTGCCACGTGTCTTCGTGTGTGCGTGTGTGTGTGTGTGCCCACGCTTGTCAAAGCGCGGCAGCCGGGGAGAGGAGCTCCCCAAGAGTGAAGCGAGGAGGTCTGACCACGGCGCCGGCCTGGCGATGCGTCACTACACTCGTCTCAACCTGTCTCTCAGCGTGTCCGTGGCGCCGTCACGTGCGCCAGTGACGAGGCGTTCCTTCTCGCCCTCAACTCCGAGACTATAAGAGCAGCTGCCCCCGGACGCCGAGAGAGAGGCTCCGATTTCTTCTATCGAGTTACGTGCTCTCCCGTCTCTCACTTCGGTCGACCTGACCGCCCGCTCTTTTGCGATGTTAGAATAAACAAGTTGTTCTGTTACCAGTCTACTCATGCTTTGCCGGGACCTTCGGATGCTTCCAGTGCCCCAGGCCGCCAGGCCAACGCTACCCTTGGGGCTTGCGACCCATTTGCAACAACGGGTGTCAGCGCTGAGTTTGCAACAACTCGTGCCAGCGGTGCGATTTACAACAGCTGGCTGGTAGCGGTGAGATCGCGACAACGGAGGCCAGCAGCGAAGAGATGCAGTTGACTGTATGCTGAGCAGCACAACGACCATCCGGGAGCAGTGCAACGAGCCCTGTGTGATGACTGGTTGCCTGCAGCGGAACGACTGCGCTGAATTCTTGGCTGCGAGGTTTGGTGAGTGCGGGACTTTCTTCTACTGAGTTTTGCCAGGCTTTTGTTAGTGTCAGAAACAGAGCTGGTAATTGTGGTTGTCGTTGCTGCCGGGTTACATTGCGGCAAGACAATAGTAGGCAGTAGAGATCGAAAGCAGCATTCAGAGCAGCCATGGATTTGAAGTCGTTGCGCAAACCGATATTGCTGGAGCTTGCAAGAGAGTTGGGTCTGGATGTCTCAGACAAACTCGGAAAACCAGAACTGCTAAGGGCTATTCTCGAGTTAGAAGCTGAGGATGACGAGCTGTCGGAATGCCTTGAGACCATTGAGGAGCGGGCAAAAAGACAGGAGCGCGAACTTAAAGAGCAAAAAGAAAGACATGAGCGCGAACTTCAAGAGCAAAAAGAGAAACAGGAGCGCGAACTTAAAGAACAGAAACAGGAGCGCGAACGAAAAGAACAAAAAGAAAAAGAAGAGCGCGACCGTCAACACGCTTTGGAAATGAAGCGTCTCGAGGTGGAGATGGAACGCGCTCGTAATGGAAGTCAGGCACACGGTGCAGGAGAACGAGTATCGTTCAAAATGACTGACCTGATGCGGCCGTTTAAGCTTGGAGAGGACATTGGTTTGTTCCTGGTTAACTTTGAGCGAACGTGCGAGAAGCAGGGGTTCTCTCGGGAAACGTGGCCACAGCGCTTGCTCACTTTGTTACCCGGCGAGGCGGCCGACGTAGTCGCTCGCTTGAAGAGAGAGGAGGCAGAGGATTTCGACCAAGTGAAATCGAGTCTGCTAAAAAAGTACAGGCTGTCCGCGGAGGCGTTCCGTCGGAAGTTTCGGGAAAATGAGAAAGGCAAAAGTGAGTCATATACAGAGTTTGCCTACAGGCTTATGTCAAACATGCAGGAGTGGCTCAAAGAAGAGAAAGCGTTTGGTGACCACGAGAAAGTTCTGCAGTGTTTCGGGCTAGAACAGTTTTATAGTCGGTTACCTGAGAACGTGCGGTACTGGGTCTTGGATAGGCCAGACGTTAGTACGGTGGCTAGAGCCGCTGAGCTAGCCGAGGAGTTTGTGACGCGTCGGGCTCGCGGAGCTAAGGACGGTCAAAAGGGTGAATTTGGCTCCAAGTTTGAGAGGCCGAAGTTCACACCCATGAGAAAGCGGTTCGAGACGAGGCAAGCGCGCGTGTGTTATACGTGCCAGAAGCCGGGTCACTGTTCGGCGCAGTGTCCGACCGAACGTAAGGAGACGGCGGCAGCCGAAGCCGAACGCAGAAAGCGGTTCGAGACGAGGCAAGTGCGCGTGTGTTATACGTGTCAGAAGCCGGGTCACTTTTCGGCGCAGTGTCCAGAAACAAAAACAAAAGTCGTGTTTTTGTCATTATGCAGCACTGACGAGAACATGAAGCTTCTCGAGCCTTACATGCGAGAGCTCCTCGTAAACGGGAAGGAGTGCCGAGTGCTTCGCGATTCCGCAGCTACAATGGATGTAGTTCACCCCTCTTACGTAGAACCCGATATGTTCACGGGCGAGTGCGCATGGATCAAGCAAGCAGTGGAAGCTCATAGCGTGTGTCTGCCCGTAGCAAAAGTGCTTATTGAAGGACCTTTCGGAGCACTTGAGACGGAGGCCGCAGTGTCATCTATGCTGCCCCCCCAGTACCCGTACCTATTTTCGAACAGGTCCGATCACCTCCTGCGCGAGAAGGGGCTTTTGTTTGGTGAGGCTAGCGTTCAGGCCTTAACCAGATCGAAGGTTCGGGAGCTCGCTGCAAAGGCGGTAGTTGCGGGGCCGACGTTGTCGAACAATGAGAAAGGGTCAGAGGTGCAGCAAGCTGATATTCAGAGCACGTCCGAACTGAATAAGATTGAGCCTGTAGCGTTAAAGGCACCAGATACTGGAGAGGAAATGCCCGACACGGGAAAGTTAGAAGAGCTATCTGCAGATTTGCTCATCGCGCCTACGTCAGACGGACTTAATAGGTTGCTAAAAGTCAGCCGGTCGGCTTTGATAGCCGAGCAAAAGAAGGATGGCAGCCTAGAAAACATACCCTGCATTGTCAAGGAAGGTATCGCCAAGAAAAATGCTCGCTTTGTGGAAAGAGGTGGGGTCCTGTACCGGAAGTATCTAGACCGCGGAAATCCAATCAGATCAGGGCACAGTGTTTACTAGCGCTTTGACGACAGCCTTTCTCGAAAGGTGCGGGGTAAAGCTGTTACACAGCTCAGTGCACCACCCCCAGTCGAATTCCGTTGAGAAGCTCCACTCCGTCATGAAGCGCGTGTTGAGAGCATTGTGTTTTGAACATCAAACTGACTGGGAGCTGTGTCTGCCTGGGGTGATGTTTGCATTACGGACCGCGCCGCATGCGGCTACGGGGTTTTCGCCAGCTGAGCTAGTGTACGGTCGCTCGCTGCGATCTCCGCTTCGCATGCTTCGAGACGGATCACTGCCCTCTCCAATGGCTGCAAACTATCTCTTCCACAAATGGCCGCCTCCTGCGCTGGAGCCTCGCTTTGCAACAACATTCCTTTGAGGTGCGTTACAAAAAGGGGAGTCTCAACGGTAACGCCGATGGCTTAAGTCGAAGCCCCTAACGTGGGAATCAGCCTCAAAATTGCTTGTTACTGATGTTTTTCTTCCTGAGGCAGGATTTTTAACATATTGCTTTTGTGTAGTGTTTCAAAGTGATGATGTGCTTTCTAGTGCAATTTTCCGATTTATGGACGCGTTCTGAGTGCTGCTAAACTACTGTAAGGAACTAGGCAGTAGTATAAAAGGGGAAAGAGCCTGGCAGGGCTTAGTGAGGGTTGTGCCGTGCTTGCTGACTGAGCGGTTGACTTTCGGCGTAGTTCTAACGCTTGCCGGGAACGAGAACAAAAATGTCAACTCTCCCGAAGTCACATTGCAGTGTCCTGTGTGAACCTGAACGAGAGAACGAGGCCTTCTCCGTGCGCTGCGCTCAAGAAACGCCGACGGACGCCCGACTTCGGTTATGTGCATCATCGAGCGACATCCCTCCGGACAGCGGATGCAGTCCCCTGACCATCGGGATCTCCTTCCCCCGGCGGGGCGGTCTGTTACGTTTCGCCTACGACGCGCGGTATAGCCGGCGCGGATGCAACGGACGCCGGGGCTTCGTTCAAAGCGGCGGACATTTTGGCCCGTTCAGCGCCGCCGATACGCCTCCCCGCCAAGCGCGTCCAGGCGTGTTTCAGTGCCACGTGTCTTCGTGTGTGCGTGTGTGTGTGTGTGCCCACGCTTGTCAAAGCGCGGCAGCCGGGGAGAGGAGCTCCCCAAGAGTGAAGCGAGGAGGTCTGACCACGGCGCCGGCCTGGCGATGCGTCACTACACTCGTCTCAACTAAAGCCCCTGAAACTTCGTAAAGTAGTGCCACTCTCCTCCTCCGCCTTCACTCCTCCTCGTTTCTCCTCTCTTTCACACTCCCTCCTCGACCGTGGCGCCGCCTACGTTGCTCGAGCGCAGCAGACGACCTTTCGCAGAGTGAATGCACGCATAGCAAGGCAGTGCGCTTTAGGCGCTCGCGTTGGCTTTCCAGCTCCGCGTAACTTCGTATACAGCATAGAATTCCTATTCGGACGGTTACACAAATTCAGTGACGGCAGCTTTTGTTTCATTTTTTGATAACTATTTCTTAAAAAAGTATCTGAAGGAGTGTTAACGCTGTGCGTTGACGACTGCGAATGTAGCGCGCCCTACTATTAGGTACGCAACATTTGTCAAGGGCGTGTCGCAAGTTCTTGTTACGAATGGTTGTAAATAACACGTTTACCATCGAATGACAACCTCTTGGCTTCCAGCAAGCCCTCAGCCTAAAGAATCCGCGCCACCCTTACCATGTGAATTCGCGGCGCGTATCAGCTATGACGCACAAAGGCTGACGGAGATCACTGCTCTGGAGGTTCGAAAGTGTTTTACAAGCTACAGTGCCGCCAACGTGCGTGCTTGCCAATCTAAGCGCGCGCAAAGCCTCAGAGGTGGGCGCTGGTGCTATTATGTTTCTCGTGTCTCAACGCCGACAGAAATACCACGGCCGATCATCGAGTCGGGACTGTGCGTACACAAGAAAATAAAATGAGTTTTTAGCATTCGTGCGCGAAGGGAGCGCGATAACAATGCTTGACCCAATCTCAAACAAGGCCACTGTGGCCTTCAGTAATTTTTTCAGGTTAATGACTTATCACGAATAACACTTCATCGTGCGTTGGTTCGTCCGTTTACTAAGTGACGTACTTGTCGCGGACCGAGTTGCACTGAGGTGCATGCATTGACGACGGTTGCACTCCCTTCGAAGTAACATTTGCGAGACATGACTTTATTAGTGAAGTCATGATCGCGCAAAAAATCCCCCCGCCATGACGCGGCCGAAATTGCGGCAAGTGAAATGATGTTTTATCCATAGGTTAAAATGATATGAAACGGCATTCGAGTTGCAAGTTAACAGTTTATTTTCACATAGATGCATTACAGATTTGCCTTTGCAGTCACAAGTCCGTGTGCACCATTTGTCTCATTGTGTAAATAAACCCACCAGCCTAAGAGTCCTACAGCAAGCGCGTCTCAATTAGGCATAGTGACTGTAGAAACTAATAGTGGCATAGACGAGCAAGCGAACGACTATATGAGTGCGCGAACTAAGCGAGCGAGCAAACGACTAAACGAGCGTGCGAACGAACGAGCAAACGACTAAGCACGAACGACGACTAAACCAGCCAGGGAACGGGCGGGCGACCGCACGTTTTCTTTACGACTGCTCCACCGCCGCATCTTAAGCTTCGCACACTTTAAAGCTCACGCGAATTAGCACATACGTCTCAATTACATATGATGCAGTCGCTCGACGACGAACGCACCGCGTAACACGGTTTCGGGAGAGCACGCACGTTTTTCATCGGTGCCTCTGTATCGCAAATCCACCGGGCGACCGCCAACGAGGAACACGAACAAATATGGCAAACAAAGCTAGTCTATCTAAAGAAGGCTAGTAAGTAACCACAAAAGGCAGAGAGTTGCTCTCCTGCGACGCTTTCATGATCGAGACTGAAATTTTATCAAAAGGACTGCGCTGAATCTTAAAAAATTTCGTAATCACGTTATCGCACGCAACCTCGCGTGCCCGCGAACTCAAGCCGGTTGGCGTTCAGAACGATTAAGCGCACCAAATATGACTAACACGATCACGTAGTGCGCATATAAGCAAAGCAGACGTTGCGTAAAAATCATGTTAAAGCGTGCGTACAAATGACAACATGCACAGTGAACTGTGCAATATACTACTACGTTATTGCCCGCAGCACAATACGCAAGCCTGGCACATACAATACTCTGAGAGAGCTACAACTTACATCACATAGTCGCGCGGAGGAAGTTGGTCGGAAGTTCTCCCTCCCGATTCGGTGAAGCCACGTCTTTCTTCTTAAACCGCTGCGCTTACCGGACGGTATCGCGAACATATTCTTGCCTTTGCTAATACTATATTGGCATCCAAACGCGCAGCAGGTCATGGTAACAGAAAATGACGTGAAGCGACGACGCTCTTGCCACAAAACATCCGTCAAGGCGTTCACAAGATCAAAACAACACAGAATAGGAACGGAAGGAATGCCGCCAACAAGCGCCGCTTCTCGAGCAAAGATGGCACTGAAGCGCGACTGTAAACAAACGGAGCCGGCGCAAGGGGCCACGTGATGCCATTAGGCCAATAGCGACGCGGCGTCGGCTTCGGGCAGAGCGCTCGAGGAGGGGGCGGCATTCTTCAAAGCGTGGCAGTACTTTACGAAGTTTAAGGGGCTTTAGTCTCAACCTGTCTCTCAGCGTGTCCGTGGCGCCGTCACGTGCGCCAGTGACGAGGCGTTCCTTCTCGCCCTCAACTCCGAGACTATAAGAGCAGCTGCCCCCGGACGCCGAGAGAGAGGCTCCGATTTCTTCTATCGAGTTACGTGCTCTCCCGTCTCTCACTTCGGTCGACCTGACCGCCCGCTCTTTTGCGATGTTAGAATAAACAAGTTGTTCTGTTACCAGTCTACTCATGCTTTGCCGGGACCTTCGGATGCTTCCAGTGCCCCAGGCCGCCAGGCCAACGCTACCCTTGGGGCTTGCGACCCATTTGCAACAACGGGTGTCAGCGCTGAGTTTGCAACAACTCGTGCCAGCGGTGCGATTCCAACACTAGTAAATTGTGTAGCGTACCCATGAACTCTTCTGTTCTGCATCTGAAACTATGGACGAAAGGCTTCACCCAGCGTGTGGCGACTTCCTTATGGGCCGATGTACCTGTGAACTCGGTTAATTTTGGTCTCTGGGACTGTTCAAGCAAGTCCACAGAAATGCCCCACTAAATTTCGTAGTACACGTGAACTGCAATTGTAGTCGTCTTCGACCGCTGAGCCAGCCTGCAGTGAGCCTTAGTGAAATGTTTAGTCGCCAAGATACCTGTGATATTTTCAGAAGCATTTGTAACTGCTGCCATTGAAGAACAGTCATGCTCTGCCTCTGGTAACTTCCATCGAGGCTGTCTGATTCCCGTGAATTTTTAGGATGAAATCGTGTTTATGTGTGGCTGCTGAAGCAAGCCCACACAAATCCTCTATTAGCTTTTCATATGGGTGAACCCATATAATGCATTTTTCTGTCTATGACTGCTGAAGCGAGCATGCTGCAAGCTTTTAGTTAATTGTGTAGTCGCCAAGGTACCTGTGACGGTTCAGCAATATTTGGCTGTGACCACGGAAAGGTCGCATTCAGCTTCTGTTGATTTGCTTAGAGGCCTTCAAGCCTATGAACACTTATGGTGAATTTGTGTTTGTGACCACTCAAGTGCAGCGAATGTCTTGTAACTCTTGTACTTGTGACATCAGTTTGGTATTGTGTTGAAGCAAGTGTCGTGTAACTGCCTTTGTATCTGAACTCTCCAGTAATGTTCGTGTTTGCAACTACTTAAGTGATCCCTTAGTAATTTTTTTATGCCCAGTGTGTCTATAAAATATTTAGTACTCTTACTGTGTGCAAACGCTGAAGGAGGGCTGCAGAAAGTGGAGTAGCTTTCGTCATGGCTAAGACACCTCTGAACTTTCCAGCAAATATTGCATTTATGTGCCCGCGACCGTTGAAGTGAGCCAGCCCACAGTAGCCCTCCCTACTAACTTCCTTTGTACGCCCCCACCCTTGCATAGGGCTTTTAAAATTCTTTTACTGGCCGAGGTGCATCTGCGTATTATTAGCTCAACTGAAATGGTCTTATCACTACACACGAAAGTGTCCATGTTTGCTCTGGTGACCTTTGCCAGAACTTGTTATGGATGCACAGTGCATTTGCTCTACACTCTAAGAACAGTTGCACCCTTTGGGGTGTAATTTTGCCACAGAACGATAATCGTCATCTGTCTTGCTTGTGTTTCTTTTCTTGAAAACCCTGCGCTCGTTACTTTCCTGTCGAGAATGCTCTGTCATGCTCATAATGCGCATGCCATTCGTGACATGGAAGTACCAGGCTTGCAGCGTTAAAGAAAGGAAATGTGGACAAGACGGATGACAATTATTGTTCTGTGGCAAATATACACCCCAAAGGGTGCAACTATTTTTAGAGCGTAAATGGATGATTATACAGTAGCTGTTTGTCTATATATGACCACTGAACTAGCCTCGAGTAATTTTGTTAATGCCTAATGTAGTTGTGACATCTTAATTTAGCATAACTCGTGTTCGTGTATGTAACTACTGAATATGGCCTAGGGAAAGGCTGTGGCAACTTAAAGTGGCTAACATATCTAAACTTTTCAGCAAATTTTGCATTGATGTGCCTGCTACCACGGAAGTGAGCCCACTGCAAGCCTCGTGATAAGTTCCATAGTGGGCCCACTGCGAATTCTGAAATTTTCTTTCTACCCAAAGTGCATTTGTAAAGAGTTTGATTAATGTTCACTTCTACTAACCATGGTGCGGTATAAATAACTCCAATAGCTGAGCTTGTATGAAGAAATTATCGACTTTTATTTGTTTGCATTGCTGGGTTTTACTGAAAACTGCTGAGTGAATTTTAGAGTTCAACGAGTGATCTTCCTGCAACTGTTTTATTGAAATAAATGCTGTATTTTTGATGAGATTGTCAAACGATTCAGCAGTCTGCAGAACTTCGTTCTGTAGCTTCGTCCCTGTTAGCACAAAAAGTATAGGTTGCATGTCTATATGTTGTGAATTTATGCATTTTTATCAAGTTGTATGTAATGTATTTGCTTAGCGTAGCAGGGAACCATGTGCACAATACTTAGTTGCACTGCAGTCTTCATTTAACGTGCTTTGAGATGTGGTGGGCTGCAATCCTGGCTTGTCTCCTGGTACTTCAGCTTTTGCATGACGAAAATATTTGGTCGCCTTATTGGACCGCTGGGATGGATCTTCAAGAGCTGTGCAGTTCCTTTTCATCATTGCCCACAAGTCATCACAAAACCAGCTTACTTTGTTAATGGTATGTAAATTGCAGCAGGCTTGCTGCACTGTAGGGTCCATACTGAGGAACGTCCCAATTATGGTAATTTATAATCAATATGGACGCCCTGTGGATATCCTCAATCCCCAACCAAATGTCCGACAAACGTCCTTAGGACTATTGGTAAAATGTCCCAGAAGCGTCCTATATCCTGACAAAAATGTCCTTAGGATGTACTCGGGGTTATGCAATAAGAATAATCCGTATTTAGACATTTCTTGGACGTCCGAATATCCCATTATGACGTTCGGGGGACGTTTCTATGAACGTCAATCCCAGGGACGTCCGAATGTCCCGTTTTTGATCTCTGCTGGACATCCGTAGGACGCTAGTGCTCCAATGGGATTATCTTCAAAGGTCCTGCGGACGTCCGGATATTTGATTTTGATGTACGATGGACGTTCGTGGGATGTGCAATTCTCTTTCGTCGGACGATCCTATGGACATCCATAGTACATCATCGGGACTTCTAGGGATGTCCGACGGACATCAAAATATCCTTTGTAGGACGTCCTTTGGACATTCACTGGAGATTTGTGGTCCAATGGGTCACGCCCGACCCCAGCCGGCGCCTCTAAATTCCAGAGCGGACCTCGCACAGTGGCCTCCGCCACTGCCCATTGTCTGGCTTCTTCAAAGGCCCGTGAAAAGGCACCGCAAGGCATCTCCTTCCAGGGAATCCCTCCCCAGACGGCACGCATTGTCCGACGGATATCCGATTTAGGTCCGCATGTCCGGAGCCGAGTTCAAACATCCGCCGGACATAGAGCGAACGTCCTTAAGCGGACGTCGCGAGCGGAACGTCCACGGGACGTTTGCGGTACTTACTATATCGGATGTATGTTGAGCCTGTCCGAAGCCGTGCCCGAACATCCACCGGACTTACAATAAGTATCCCAATGCGGACATTGCGACAGGGTCACCTAAGGGGTCGTTCGCAGTACTTAGAACAATGGAGTAAGTTTTAAATTAAACCAGTAATTCATTTACGCGCTTCTCGCCCGGCCCAATTGAATTCCCACCGTAGAAGTGATAGGTATATATACGATGGAGTACGTGTGTGGACGTCGGCTGTACAATTAATTTTTAAGCTTGGCGGAATGAGCGCGCAATAGCTAGATGCTGCAGTCCGCAGGTTAATTATTGAATTTATTACAAACGATGTGAATGAACGCTTCAGTTACGTGTTTCCATTGTAGGACACCGGGCGTCTGCTACATATCCGTGCAGCTAAATTTTTACCGGTGTATTTCCGCAAAAAAATATTTCGTAAGATGTGTTTTTATGCGCCGTGCTCTATATGGTGGGAAGGCCAAATGGCTAAATTCATCGTGGGACGTCTTGTCCAAATCCAGGCGCAACGATGGCTAACGCTCGATCGGTATGAATCTTAAATCTCGAAGGCCGTGCTGTTGCTTACTGCATACAACAAAAGCGAATGCGAAGCCAGAAGACACCTTATGGAGGTCATGGAGATATGTTTGTCAACGATCCGCTCTCGTATACGGTCCATGTAAACGTAGCCTTTTAGTGGTGTTAAAAGCATGAACTGTAATAGGCTACCTTGACGTCACTTTGGCTCTTGCAATCACCTCTGAAATCTTAGTGCGCAAAAACACTGCCTTCGAGATTTGCTCGCTCACGCGTACACGCGTAACAAGCCGAGTCAATCCAGTTGTCAAGCTCCGCAATTCGCACCTATAGGCTTCGCATGGTCTTCCCGCCAACGTTCCCGCGCTCGCAGTTTGACGCCGCGGCGACTTTTCTTGGACGCTGTTTCGGCATCGTCCTGTTGCACAGTAAGTATTTTTGCGAGTGTTCCTTTTTGGATAAGTTTTTCTTCGTGTCAAGTGACGGTGTGTAGTGATAAGTGCGTCGGTAGGTGCCCCTCATGTTCAATTCAGTGCTCTCCGCCGGGCACGTATGCGTGTAGTTGACGGAGAGGAGCTATGGAGCTTGAAAAGAAGCGGATCCGCATTGCTCAGCGAGCTGGTCGGCAGTGTAAACAACTTGTAGACGTTTTAGGCGAACGTGTGTTCTTGCCCAACAGTGGAACTTCGGCTGGAGTGGTGCCTTTGGATTTTAACTGTCCTAACGGAGATCGTAGCGCTCCTGATGAGTCTACCTCCGATGAGAACTGGTCAGAGCTGTTTTGTCGACCACAGTCAGATGCCAGTGTCGCGACGCAGTCCGTTGGCGTGACCGATACGACATTGCACCCAGATTCATCTGCTGCGGGTGGCGTTTGCGGCAATTTGCTCTATTTGCAAGACCTTGGGCCATCACCAGACGACACTTTGAGCAACGAGTCAGCTACCAGCGACAGTAAAAACCTTGGTAGAGAGTTACAGGCATGGGCCGTGAGCCACAGGATAGGAAGGGATGCACTGAGTGACCTTTTAAAAATTTTGAGGCAGCATCCATGTCATTCAGCTCTTCCGAACGACGCCCGCACTCTTTTGAAAACGCCCCGAGGGTCGTGCTTCGAATGCCCTATTACTGTTCTTTCTCCCGGTCATTACTGTCATTTCGGGCTTCACAGAGGATTGCTGCATGCATTAAGTGGTTGTGGTCAGTTGCCAGAAACACTGTTGTTGTCGTTTAATATTGACGGACTACCATTATCGAAAAGTTCCAACGTTCAACTTTGGCCGATACAGTGCCTTATTGCCAACTGCAACAAACAAACTCCATTTCTCGTTGGTGCATTTGTTGGGCCAAGCAAGCCAGAGTCTGCAAATGACTTTCTTCTACCATTTGTAACCGAGTTAAAGGGCTTGCTTGAAGATGGCCTAATCGTTAGTGGTTGCAGTATTACTGTATCAGTGAAGGCAATTATATGTGATGCTCCGGCGCGCTCATTCGTCCTTTCGACTAAAGGCCATTCTGGCTATAGTAGTTGTCCGAAGTGCACATGCGAAGGTTCTTACAGAGGAGGCAGGGTAGTTCTTCTGGAGACAGGTTGTGAAATGCGCACTGATAGCAGCTTTCGTAGACAACAAGATGTGGATCACCACAGGGGTACCTCTGTTCTTGTTGATTTGCCACTTGACACAGTGAGAGACATTCCACTGGACTATATGCATTTAGTGCTGCTTGGTGTAGTAAAAAAACTTTTGATGCTTTGGCTGACTGGGCCACTGTCCATTCGTCTTGGCCCACTTGAGCGCAAGCTCATGAATGAGGCCAGTGAAAATTTGAAGCTGCACATTCCTATAGAATTTTCCAGAAAGACACGTCCTGTTACTGAAGTTGAACGGTGGAAAGCTGCAGAACTCCGCCTCTTTTTGTTTTACACCGGCCCTCTTATACTGAAATCTGTGCTAAGCCCCAAGTTGTATGATAACTTCACAGTTCTGCATTCTTCACTCTCCATTCTCGCCAACAACGAATTGTATTCTCAACATGCCGACTATGCTGGAGCTCTACTGAGGCACTTTGTTCACTCCTTCACTACAATCTATGGAGAAGAACATGTTTCATACAATGTCCATTGCCTTATACACCTTGCTGAAGATGTTAAGTTTCATGGTCCTGTTGACACGTTCAGTGCTTTCCCCTTTGAAAATAACATGCGTCATATCAAAAAAGAGCTTCGAAAGCACGAGAAGCCATTACAACAATTACGAAATAGAATGTTGGAAAGGTTACAGCTGCCACATGTGTTTCTTGAAGGCCCAACAGATTTTGAGCTCATTCGCCCGCAGGACACTGGACCTTTGCCACCCGATTGCACTGGTCCTGAATTTGGTGCAGCTAGATGCGGCACTTTCCTACTTAGTGGATCTACTGGCAACAATTGTGTAATGCTTGACGGTCACATTATTCTTGTGCAGAAGTTTTGCTATCTGAAAGCATCAAACGAAGTTTGCATTGTTGGACAAGAATTTAATCACAGAGAAGACTTTTACACATCACCCTTTGAGTCCTCACGAATAGGAATTTTTTTGGTCTCCACTCTGTCAAGGAATAAGGTGTGGCCTCTAAGGAATCCGAAGAAAATGTTGTTGCTGCCTCACGCCAGCCAGTACATAGTACTTCCAGAGATCCACACCAACTGAATTGCGTAATTCGTGTGCTTGTTTTCATTTTACCAGTGGGTCTGCGTAACACTTGCCTTTCAGTTTTGTAATCAACGCTTCATTTAATTTGATGTTTCTGTTTCCTGTGAAGAAAAAGTGGTCTATGTTCATGCAAAGTTCTGTTTCCAGATGGCTTATGCAATTGTCGATTTTATTGGTCGAAAAGAGGTAGAGGTTGTGCCATCCTCATGGATCTCGGACGACATATGCATGTGGCCTAAAGTACCATTGGACCGACTCACATCTATGATAAGAAAAAAACATCCATGTTCCTACTTGCCACCATGGCAAGGATACGAGGTCCAGGTGAAGGGGCTGTTTGGTAAGTGCCACTGTTGCTGCTCATCAACATGTATATATAATTGTTAACGGTTTTGTTTACTGCACATGGACAATGTAAGTATATATGAATCCTTCTACATGGCCACTTCCTGTATGCAAATACTGTTGTAATTATTGAGTGTTAGCCTGGTCTTCCAAAATTTCCTGGGGTCATACTACTTCCACCACATGCAATGATAGTTCACACTATGCATGCACAGTAGTTTTTGTTATGGATCTTTTTGGTGTCAGAGTGAATATGGAATTAATTTTCTACCACTGATATCACAACAGCTGATCTCGCTGCTCACTTGCAGTCTTCGTAGATGCTGCCGCAACCTCTTCTGCAGCTCTCGCCACTAGCAGATGACAGGGCGTGGAAGAGCACTTTTAAGATTTGTTCGTCCTGCTGATTGGTCGGAGAAGCCAGTAGCTTTTTCTTTTTCCGAAATTCCTAGTCTTTTTTTCAGCAGCCATTTAGCGTTTTTGGAAAGCTAGTTATACAGCAGCCATTCTTTCTTGGAGAGCTTGTTTGCAACCAGGCTGTAATGTTATTGAGAGGCTATTCATGCAGTTTTTGTAATGAAGACTGGTCATCTTTTGTTTAAAGCTGACCATCTGTTCCCGATAGCAGTCCTTTCTGCACTAGTCAATACATGTGTGCCACCAAACTATACCAAAATAAATATTCCTGCTGTAAATATATGCATCTGTGTTTGACTATTGGATGCTTGGTACTTAGTATTCGTATTCGAAAAAGTTCATATTCGTCTACCTCTAGTTTTTGGAAATCTCATAACTTGCTGTAGCACTATGACAATGCCAGTTTAGGTGATGATTTTCAGTACATAAGTAATTTGTTGCTATTGTTTGTTGAACTTCTAGGATCATATGATGAAGCGCGCAGGAAGTTGGACAAGTCGCAGTACACCTCAGACCTCGGGAGCGACTCTGAACCGCCGCAAAAAAGAAGAAGAACCCCAGCTGTTGTGTGGGAACCTTGCCAGTCGTCTGACAGCCAGCACTCTGAAGATTTGCCACCGCCACCAGCGCCAGTGAACTTTCCCCAGGGTGAGTCTACCTGTTGTCATGCCCACTTTGTTAACCAAGTCTGCTTGTGGAACTCTATGCTTTACATGTTGTGTGAATTGTTTAACTGAATGTTGTCTTTACAGCAATTAAGTCTTCACTTGCAGACAGATCATTTCCTTCTTGCTCAGAAGGGAAGGGATATATTATCTTTGCGGTGTTGTGTGAACATCTAAAAGGGATAATTTGCTACATTTTTTATGATACTGCCTTTACAGTGAACATGTGCATGTCATAATTGCTTTTACCAATTTTTCTAGATATCCTTAAACCATTGCAAAGCTAAATAGCAAGTATTTGCTTTTGTGTGCCATGTTAGTATATGTATAGAACAGGCTCTCCCTCACATCGTCATTAGATATAGTAGCATATTTATTCTGATATCGGTTACCCTCTTTTTTTTAATTCTGCCCCAAAATGAGCTATCAACCTAGATTTTTACCAAAGAATCTTGACTTATATTTGTGAAGAAAGGTAGTGTGAAGAAAGAAAAAGCTAACAGAGTTCCTCCGTCACGCCCACCGTAAAGCCAGTTTGGAGCTTATCCAGACTGGCTTTAAGAAACCTGCATATCCAATGCACTCAATGCCACTGAAAATGACGTTTCTGCATATGTAACATTAATTACTTAAACACCTCTCTTTGGAACTGCAGCTTTGTCTGCAGCTCATCCACATATAATAACAGCTCAAAGCTTTTTATTAGTTGGTATTCAGCTGTTGCTCTGAACCTGTAGACACTGCGGCACTGTAATGTTGTTGGCAAAGCTGCTGTCAAGCTTGTATAATTTCATCGTGTCTCTTGACACCCTGTCTTTGAATAGCTGCCTTCCCTGCATCGCCTTGCTCACCTGCATCGGTTGTGTCACCTCTGCCAGTGGCCTCACCCATGCCAGCAGCCTCGCCTCTTCCAGTTACGTCATGTGTGCCAGCTGCCCCACCTTTGCCAGCCATACCGCCAGTGCCAGCCGTAACACCAGTGCCAGTTGCACCACCTTTGCCAGCTGTTTCGCCTGCCCCAGTCACATTACCACCACATGGTAAGCTGAACTACACAATATTTCTTTAGGGGCCACACTTCTGTGCGATTAAATTTATTTGTGAATCTCAACAGGACAAAAAAAATTAATGTTTGCACAGCATGTAGCTGCGTCTGCTGCGCATGGCCTCCGGTATGGCAATGGCGTGCTCCATAGCGCAGTCTACTGTGGCCGCCGTGCCACAACGGGCCTTGTCGCCCCCGCGACACTGAACTTTTGGATGGGGCTTTGCCCTCTTGGCTTCTCCGCTGTGTAGCTTCCAGCATTCTAGCAGACATGAAAAGAGAGACAGCCAGCTATTGGTGCAATAGCTCCACTTATAGTTCAAGGAGTCAAATAACTTTTGCACCATGAGATTTTTGGGATGACATACTTTGAAAGTGAGGCCTTTCGATGGTTAGTTAGGAAAGTGTCTCAGCACCCCTGTAATATATGCTTTTTTGTATACTGGTTGCTCTCAAGTATTTTGTTAGTAAACAAAAGGCATTAGCTTCTTTTGACTTGTCTGCCATACCATTAAACTTGCAATGTGAGCATCTGTCTGAAGCGTAGTATATGGCTTTAATGCTTGTTCACGCACATCATGGTTGCTCTGTTGAAATCATTAACTTCTTCCTTTATTATTCAGAATTTCAATCACAGGTACTTCGGCTGTTAAACATCGTGAGGCTGACTGTACAGGAAATTTTGAGCAATCTGGATGCCTGTGTGGCTCAAGGCAAGGTGACCTCTGCACCCACTGTACTAGTGCAGCAGCCATTTGAGACGGTGGATGCCCTTCTGAACTTTGAAGCATCGCTTGGTCCAGAGGATGCTAATGTCCTGGTGAGCTGAAATATCAGTTAGCCGCAATGCCGCTCATGTGTACGCAGTCTCATAGAAAATGTGCCACCGGTCGGCTAACATCACTTTGTACAAAATTTCTTGAATGACCCTTTTTGGGGCTTTTCAGTTCTTTAGTTTCTTGTTCACATTCTTTGGTGGCATTATTTTCTCTGAGGGAAGTTATTAAGAATTTGCAAACATTCTGTCTGCCTTGTCAAAAATGGCACTGGCTGCACGTGTTGCTTATTTTATTGATTTATTTCATGTAAAGGTATAGATCTACTTTCTCTGCAAAGTGTGCATTGAAAGTGCAGAACTGTTAGGTGTGTGAAAATGATTTAGTGTTGGAATATTGAATTTGGTTGGCTGCCTTTTGGTTTTCCAGGTCAACGAACTCGTGCAACTTGGGGGCCGGACCCCTAATGCGGCAGTGAAGCGTATGCTTATTTACCTGTTCGCCGACAAGCTGGCTGCTGAGTACTCATGGCATGGAAAAAAAGGAAAGCGGAAGTTTGCTGATCTTCGGCTGTGTCAGCATTTGTTCAGTATGTGTTTCCTTTTATGCAGTTAAATGCTCGTTTAGTCTTTAGTGTAATGCTTGCTTTACACGGTGCTTCGCTATGTGTGAGAAACTTTACCCATGAGAAGAGTAACAAAATTGTTTAACAGTCAAATCAGATGAGGCAGCATAATGCATATCATCTTATGTGACACAACGATAGTGACAAAGAGCATCCCGCACCTGTGCTTTTTCTACCTCTCTGTTCTCTTGCTGGTGTGCCTATCTATGTGTTAGCACTATTACATTAGCACACCACTTCTGCAACCAGTACCAGAGGGGAAAGTTTCCTTTTGGTTGATTTCAAACTGCCCTTTAGATGGGCAGTGTTCTATTCATTGATGTAAATTTGTTGCTTTGTTCCAGCTGCTGTCAGGAGGCGCTTTCCACAAAGTACAAGGGATGACGTTGAGTCAACCACTAAGTCTTGGCTTCGTCATGCTCCTGAGAGGGCCAATGGAAGAGAGGGGGTCGGAGACACGTGAAGGTGAGGTTAAACTGGCAGCATGTGAATGCTAGTTACATTGCTTTAATGTTTTCCCTACACTTACGTGCAGAAACCTTGTCCACGTCATTATGGCTCATATGCTGAGTTCTCCCAAATTTTCAGCATCTGTAAAAATGTATCAGCCTGCGTGTAGCAGTAAATATCAAGTATTTCTACTTTATAGTTTTAGAAGGTTTCGTTGCAAATTTTTTATATGGTTGCACTTAAGTCATGGTATTTGCTTAAGTCAAGGCATATAGATCATGTTAATTACAAATAAAACTTGTCCCAACATTAAAACAAGATTTCCAATTGTTTTGTTTTTAAATGTCAGAACTACCATACTTACGTGTCAATAACATAAACATGCGTATGGTTTGATGGGATACGGTTGCTAACTAAAAAAATAGAATTGTGCTAATAGAGCAAGTTGCAACACTTCACATGACTTGAGGTGGTGCTAGTTAATTCATACTTGCAAGTAATAAAGAAGGGATTGAGTTGTTTCCATGCCTTCTTATTGCTTGCAAGTTGGCAATGTATGTCCAAGTGCTACATGTTTGGCTTATACGCAGCAGAAACCTTGGCTGATGTTTCATACCTTCAGAAAATTTAGGCAGATTCTTCTGAAACAGCTTTAAAAATATGTTTAATGTAAATACATGAAGATAGCGTGTGAAATTTATTTGAAATATAAATTAAAGCCACTTCATACATTTGCTCAGGTGTCGTTTAAAATATGCTATGCACAGTTATACCCCTGTCACACTGGGCCTTTTAATGTCATTCGAATCAAATGGCATTAGCATTGAATTACATTATTCGGCTGCTACACAGTGATATTTAATGTCATTAGCACCGAATGACTTCCGCACTCGAATGATTTCGAGAAACTCATTGGGCTTCGCACTCGGAGCGAATATGTACTCTCAACTCCAGAAACAAAGCAATACAGGACAGAGCGTTTGCAAATTAAAAGCCGTACTCGTAAAGAAATAATAACTTTTCCGTGTTTTAAGCCTTTTGCTGTCGGACCTTTCTGGCCATGACGCACCCCCAGTGTCGGCTTGGTTGCAGGGAACGAGCATAACAGAGAATGAACATAGCAATTTATTTTTTATTATGATTGGTATACATATAGCATAGTCAATGGAATATGCACATTTCAGTGCTATGCAGCTGTTGTTGGTAAACATCATCATCAGCCTGACTATAACCATTCAACATCCGAATCTGACGATGCGGAACTCACCTCTTTCTCGCATGAGACGCTGTCCTAGTCCAAATCCGAGTTCGGCTCGTATTCTGAATCGGAAGAGCCACCGCTCCAATGAGCAGACGAAGGTCCCGCACGCTCAGCCATCCGAAAGTAACCGCGCGCAGGGAGGATGTGCTTTCAGTCGCCCGCACAACGGAGAGAAATGGGACGTTGTGTGATCAAGAAGACAGAGGGAGATGGAAAAAGGCTAAAACAAAGTTCGAGGGGCTTTACGTTTACTGCTGCAAGTTGGAAGCAAGGGTGCGCCGAGAGAGCGAAAGCAGCAATCGAGTCATGTGTTGGTCTCTTTTCGGAGAGGCAAGGGCGCGTGCCCCTGAACTTGACGCGCCGTAGCAGGCACACCAACAGAAGAAAAATAAAAACCTTCAAACCAGCGGAGATGGCAGAACAACCCTTGAACCCATAACCACATGCGCGCGACGCATGATCCAGCGAACGTGCCACCCAGTAAAGAGAGAGGGCGAGTGGCAGTCGCACCATACTCTTCAATACATGCAACAACACAGTGTGGGACGAAAATACGAATTTGTTGAAAGATTCAACAGATGGCGCGGCCAGTCCAGGAGCGCCAGCTTAGCGCTCAGGCGCGAAATTTTGAACGCAGGATAGAGAATGTCCCGGTACGTCAGTGACACTGTGGGGGGAAGCGCGAGGACATACCGGTACGTCCGTGACAGCAATAGGGATAATGGACTTTTTACTTTAAAGAGAAAAAATCTGTACGGCAGACTGTCGCAAAATTTTGTTACTCTCCAGCTCAGCAGTGTCTGGCCGCCGCCCATGCCACCGCCACTCTGCTCGTCGGCCATATTGTAAACACTCGGGCTCCTGGTTGCATGTTTTGGTTAATCCGGCACCAAGAACTTTATCTGCACATATGCTAGCACTTTATACCCAACTTGTTCTACTTTAGTCGCCATGTTTTTTCGGGATGATCGCCACCGAATGACATTAATTTTTCGAGTGTGGCACCTCCGCGGGCGAATGACGTTCGTTGCACGAAATGCTATTCGATTCGAATGAGATTAAAACGCCCAGTGTGACAGGGGTATTAGGCATAGCTACGCCTAACTGTGCATTAGGCATAGGCATGGCTATGCAACTCTTTCATTAGCCCATCACTTAATTGAGCCTGAAAACAACTTGTGTTGCTTTGTTTCTGCCTTTTATCTGTACATTAAATAACATACAGTGGCTGTTATCAGTGTGTATTAGCTGTACTGTCTTCATCTATCTTTGCATAGGAAAGATAGGATTGTTACATTTAATGCACAAAAATTTAAGTATACCTGGGCTTTGTTTTAGTTACGTTTTGAAGTATGTAAATAGCAACACTGACGCTTTTTGTAGAGCATCTCGTTTTCTGTTTTTTCTAGCTTTTTTTGCAGAAGAGTCGTAGTGTAAAGGACGTTGCATGATAAATTCGCACTTAATGAGCCACTGTAGTGGGTGCTGGTTATGGCTTGGAAAAATACCCAAATATAAAGCAGGAGAGATAGCAATTCTTTCAACTATACAATGTTATTCAAAGTAGCAGATCTCATACGTTGTAGGACAGTTATCTATAAGCTTATTAATAATGAGATCTAAACTTAAAGAAGATGATAGTGTTTTACATGCGAAAACGAAGATGTGATTATGAGGCACACCGTAGTGGGGGACTCCGGAATAATTTAGACCACTTGGGGTTCTTTATAATGTGCACCTAAATCTAAGTACACGGGTGCTTGCGCATTTCGCACCCATTGATATGCAGCTGCTGTGGGCGGGATTTGATCCCGCGACCTCATGCTTAGCAGCGCAGCACCATAGCCACTAAGCGACCACAGCGGGTCATCTAAATTAAGGTTTCTGTCAAATTTGGGCATCATAACGATTAAACTGAAGCTATTTCTGTGGGCACCTGTGTTCTTAAAGAGCTGTATTAGTGTGCTGATGTCATGTCAGTGTGACAACTTCAAAGGAAAGTGGCAACAAGTGGATTGCATTGTTGAAATTGTAAGGTCTTCTGGAGTATTTGAGCACAAAGGCAGGAACAAAAGCTGTGACATGAGAAGGTCGACAAGGCACAAGCATGAGGAGGAATTGAATGTTGGAAACCTCTTCAACCCTAAACATTATGGCATCTCGACATGTAGCTGCTCCAAAATGCATGTTTTTTCTCCACATCTTATTAGTACTGTTGCTGTATTACTCAGCCATTTCAGAACACATTCGAGGCGTGATTACCTAACCCATTTGCTGCCACTTAGTGTTTTCCTTCAGGTTTCTAACAATGCATGCTTGCATGACATGTACAATTGCACTGACCATATAAAAATTATATACAGAATTGAAAGAGCTGCCACAAAAACTGGCTCTTCTGTCAGAACGTTGGCTCTCCTTTTCTGGGCTTCCACAACCAAACCACAGCAATTTCTTTTTTTTTTTGTTCTCGCTCTACTTCTGCACCCACAATTTGATGGCGTATACACTGTCACACAGCTTGGTCATTTCCTGAAGCGCATGAGGAAGGTTTTGTAGAAAAATTTGTAAAGTGCTAGTGAGGTTCGTGTCAAATTATGGGAGATATCTAAAGATGCGGGCGCCTCTGATTGCTAGTAGACACGCCACGATGGCTAGCATCGATGCTGTAATTACGCCGCGCACACATCAACTTGAGGGCTAGGTTATAGTGTATGGTTGTTTATTTATACAGAAATATATAAGGGTGGAGGGGTTCCCTTTTAATAATATACATGATCCCATCCACCCATATCTATCAATTCATGACAAAGGAAACTCCTTTCTTTATTCAAAATCACAGTTCCAATGTCGAGCACCGATTTGGTCCTGTTGCAGAGAGCTAATCACACCCCCATCCACAAAAATCAGTAGATCTGGGTTCGATCCCTCCACCTGGATACCGTGTTTGCTCGAATAATGATCGCACCCCTGAATTTTGTCGTCAAAATTCGATTTTTTTGTTTTCTGTGTAATGATCGCACCCCGAACGTGCCGCAGCGATACGTCGTGGGCCAAGTCTAGCTAATATTGATCACGCTTACCATCTGTTGAATGCTACGCGAACGACTCCTCAAGACAAACCAAGCAGTCTGCATGCACCAAACATTAAGTAGATGCCTCATTTCATTACTTTCATCACTTTCCGCACGTCCATGACTAAAAAAGAAAGCTGCAACCAAACCTGTCATTATGTGTAGGCTTTATAATGGTTGTCAACAACAAAAAAGGCGTCTTTCGATTCTTCTCATCTGCACTTGTGGGCACGCAACAAATCGCGAGCGGCAACAATAGTAGCCACGTTTACACTGATACGTTAAAAGTGTACCCTATTCATGCGCTGACGCTTGTAACACAGCTAAGATATTCACCCACCCTTAGAGGAAACGTGCCGTATTAGGATAGTAGTGAAGACAGACGCCACAGTTTCCGCAGCATGCCGGCCATGTATTTCTATGTCACTGGCAGCTGAGAGCGCCCATCTGTTTCTGTCCGCTCAAAGTGGACATGGCTGTTATTGCCGCAAACTTGCCGATATTAACATTATTATTCATTATTGATACGGAAGAAACTGTTTCAATGCAAGTAATGTGATCACGAGAATAATAAAACATCGCGTTCGGCTTGCTCCGCCGGCCGCAATTTTTGTTTTGGTGTCCCGCAGCAAACGCGGGACGAAAATTTTTTTTTTCTTTTCGCAGGAAATTTAACCTGCGTAATGATTGCACCCATGATTTTGCGTCAATTTTTCTGACAAAAAGGTGCGATCATGCGAGTAAATACGGTAATTTTTCTTTCACCCAATTGCTGCAATTGGGTGGATGGCATAATGTCTAATTTTCTATGTGTGCTGCCACGAATACTAATGTTAAAAATGCTGCATCATTACTGCATTGTCTGTGAGGTTTTAAAATGATTCGGTATACTACTACCTGACATACTATCCTACTGCTTATCTTTTTCATTTCTCCTCATACTGGCCTTTTTTTCTTTCTCCTCCCTCTGAGCAGAATAGCAGACTGGAGGACTATTGCTTCAAGCCTTTTTGCGGGATGAGGTGTCTTCTAAAACCATGTGTTCAAGATGCCATCAATTCTCTTCAAGTACTCGAGCTTGTGTCCAAAAACATCATTCGGTGCATTTTTGTTCCATGGAGTGTTTTATGGATACTGAAGGTTGTTCAGTTCCAATATATTCTAGACCAATGACTTCTGTTTTAGTCAAGTGAGATGCTTTGAAGCTTTATAATTTGTGTCCACTGTTGCAGTATGTATTCAAGCAACCCATGTTTCATAGCACCTCCAGGTATTGTACTGGGCTTTATGTTCTGCAGAAGACTTGTACTTACAAGATCTGTATTTTACTTGCATATGTCAGAGCTGCAGAATGTATTCTAGTTTCATAACTTCCATTTAGGAGCCACGAGCTTGTTTCTAGTGCAGATGTCCCTTTAAACACGGTGAATTGTTTTCAGGTATCACATTTTGCGTTTAAGGACTACGGACATTTTTTTTTTGTATGCAGTGAAGTTCTTACAACTCTATACGCTAGAAAAAATTATGGCAAGCCTCACGGCGTCCTAAGTAATTCAGTCTAATGCATTTCCCACAGCCAGACTTGGTTTTGGTAATCGGGAAGTGGTCTCACAGAAGCAACACATCACGGGGGTTCGACACTCACTCCGGCTTGCTCAGTCATCTGCTTGCTGCTACATAGGGCCTCAGCCGGTAGGCAGCATAAACGGCAACAGCAAATAGAACTGTCAAAGCCTCATAATGTGCTGCTCCCGTGTGGCCACCTTCTGATGACCAAAACCGAGAATGACTGTGGAAAATGCATTATGCCAAATTCTTTAGCGTGCTGGGAGGCGTGCCAAGCATTTTTCAAAAGGTTGTAGTTGTAGGACTTTAGTTGAAAACTAGAAGATCAATACTAAAAATAAGCTGCATTCCTTTAACAGATGTCTTCTTGCTATAAGGCAATTACTGCTATTTAAAAAGTTGAAAACTGCATTGATTCTCATTAACTCACCTTATGATCCTGGTCATGACCTGTGTCCTAGTTCTGCAAGTTGCATTAAAGAACCACTGACCATGCTTAAACACCACTACTGCTAGTCACATCATGGTCCCAAGTGTTCTATTCTAGATCCTACAGTTTGTGTTGTAATATCCTGAGTAGTGCTTTGTTTTAAAAAGGTTAAACCTAGTTGCATTATGGCTTTGCTTAAAGAGTGGCAGTCTCTTACATTATTTCATGTACCAAGCGGGTGTTTTACTAGTGGGAATTTGCTGCAGTTATGGAAAATGTATATTTTACATTATGGCATTGTTTAAAGAGCAGCAGTCTAGTTGCATCATTTCATGTACCAAGCGGGTGTTTCACTACTGTGAGTTTGCTGCGCTATTTCGAAGATGTATATTTTACATTATGGCATTGTTTAAAGAGCAGCAGTCTAGTTGCATCATTTCATGTACCAAGCGGGTGTTTCACTACTGTGAGTTTGCTGCGCTATTTCGAAAATGTATATTTTACATTATGGCATTGTTTAAAGAGCAGCAGTCTAGTTGCATCATTTCATGTACCACGCGGGTGTTTCACTACTGTGAGTCTGCTGCGCTATTTCGAAAATGTATATTTTACATTATGGCATTGTTTAAAGAGCAGCAGTCTAGTTGCATCATTTCATGTACCACGCGGGTGTTTCACTACTGTGAGTTTGCTGCGCTACTTCGAAGATGTATATTTTACAATATGGCATTGAAAGTGCGGTAGTCTAGTTACATCATGTCATGTACCAAGTGGGTGTTTTACTACTGCGAGTTTACTGCGCTATTTCAAAGATCGATATTTTACATTATGGCATTGTTTAAAGTGTGATAGTCTAGTTACATTATTTAATGTACCAACTGTGTGTTGTACTACAGCGAGTTTGCTGCTATGTTTTGAAGATCTATATATTTTGTACCTTCGTGCTTACATTTCCGAAATAAAAGTATTAAAACCTCCGTGTAGGTCATGGAATTCCTAGTTTTCAGCTATGCTTGCATGGTTTTAAGAGTGAAAAGCATGTAAAAAGTGATTAGTGCCTAAATTTAGGTCCGCAAGCTTTCTGCAGGAAATATCCGAATATCCGTCTTTGGATGTCCCAGGGACCTGTCTATGTATGTTAAAAGGTCTGGCTACGGATGGTCCACTGGATGTCCTTCAGATGTATCGTGGAGGTAAATGGATGTCCGCAGGACATCCGGATGTCCAGAAAGAAATGTCCCTTGGATGTTCTATGGACGAAAGTGTGCCGTCTGGGTCTGCTTCAGTCGAACCGTGAACGCGTTGGAGATTTCACTAATAGCTAATCGCGTTTGGTCATGCGGCGCCGAGGGGTTGTTGACGCTGCACCTCGCGGCCCCTACGAAACGAGTCACCGCGGCAGGTGTTACAGGCTTCCATGGTATCTTCGGGGAAGCTCGCCACGCTCGCAGCTGCAGCTGGCTGCGAGAACTTGCATGTTGCCACCTCCGCAGGCCATTCCTAACACGGGCTGTTAACTCATTCTCGCGTTTCTTTAACTCCATCATACTTACAGTTTTAGCGTGACATAGATCATTATTACAGAAAACTGTGCTCGCATAAGCGCTCATTTGTAGGCCATGTTCTCTCACAAAAACGCGCGGATGCCATCGCTTTCACGGCGTTGGTATAAATGAGCGAGGCGGTTGTTTATGCTACTGTATACCGAATACACCGTCTCTTGTTTGCCGCTTGACGCAGACGTAAACAGTGCATCTCTGAAATTGAGAAATGTATCGGAAAAGCAACACGTACAGGCCCACCCATATACGTAGCGAATGCGGCCGACAGCCTACAGGTACGGTGACGTACAGACCTTGGCACAGCGCTGTGTCACCGCTTACCACTTATTGTGTACGCGCCGTGCGAAGTGAAGTGTAGCTGATTTCAAATCACTAAGGCCAGAATTGAACTACCAAAGCAGCTTCGTTCGACTTAACTGCTTACATTTCAGTTCAGGTCCGCCGGTAGCGAGTGCACGAACTCGACGGTGCCAGGTTAACCTTCGCTGAACAGGATCGGCATTGGCTCAAACTTCGTGGGCATATTGCGAGGGTTAATGCTTGTGCATTTCAACTTGGTAGGCGTGTATGACTCATTTTGAGCACGACTAATTATATATACAAGCGAAGACGCTGTCGCTATTGTTGTCGGTTCGACGGCCGATCGCACGGGGTTCGGTCGAACGATGTTCGGCTCGCTGATTTTGCTGGTGCCTTCGATATAAAAGCCTGCCGCAGTACAACTCGCGCTCGTCGGTTGCGTCGTTGTCGACCTGGTATGATAAAAAGGTTTCAGTGACGCACAATAGTCGGTTAATCATTGGAGTGAGCGTCTTGTCGGTCTCGTATCGACCCAGTGTTGCCACACCCTACGAGTGCGTGCAGTCAGGAACGCGCTGCCACTACCAGCAAGTGAGGACCGACGCTGCAAAAAGACGTCAGCAACGTGATATACTTATGTATTGCCCAAGCGTAACGCGCGGGTTTTTCGTTAAATTAGCGAGCCATTCATGAAAGGCGGCAACTACCAGGCTCACGGTGCAGTCCGGACAACTCGGACGATGCCCTGGCCGCTTTCTCTTTTAAAGTGGAGTTGCGGTCTCAGGCTGCGCACGTTTTCGGCAACCCACCGACGTCGAGCTACCAGTAGAGTTTCAATGCGGTACACGGCACAAGTGCTTGCAGCAGCGCGCGTCCGAGCGCTTTTTTTTTTCGGGGGACTTCCCGGCGCGAGGCCGCGCGCGCGTCCCTTCCAAAACGTTTCGCGACTAATCCGCTAGGGCAGGGCGCATGCGCCGTCGCGCCATGAAAGAGGCGGATTGCCACCATGTTCAGCTTATTTTCGTTTACCTGCCACGGCATCGCTCGGCGCCACCATCGCGCCTTCTCCCTAAACGATCCTGTCCCCATAGGGACAGGATCGTTTTTAGGGCCGATTTACGCTCGAGCCGCCCATCGCCGCACCGCACGCGTGCGGTCGCGCGAAAGATTGCACGTATCACACACTTGTGCACAAATTTCGGTTTACAATGTGTAAGCTTGGTATACACTGTGCACACAGTGTAAACGGTAATTTGTGCACAAGTGCTGGATACGTGCAATTTATCGCGCGACCGCAAGCGTGCGGTGTGGCTTGCGGCGATGGGCGGCTCAAGCGTAAATCGGCCCTTAGTAGTGGCCTGATCCTAGGTGCCTATAGGTACCTACGTTCAGGTCACACTAGGGATTTTTGTACGGCCACTGGTACGACATTTAGACGCATGCGGTTTTCTCACTTTCATTTGACTCGCCTTCGTACACTAAAAATGCGAAGATACAATGGAATATATAAATGCGAAGATACAGCTTGATAAAGGGCAAAAACGTGTCACTGGAAACAAAGTTCACTGCACATATATACATGTGCACGAAACCTCGCAACAAGTTATTTAAATATATGTATAAATCTCCAACAAATTTACGTATCTAAGAAAATGTCACTATATATGACGCGTCAAACAGGGCAAATAAGCATGTTGCGCAACCACAGATTGATAAAACCTCTCAATTTTCCAAAAGTAGCGCCATTCGTAGGTCTTTCCGCCACCCCGCTCTCCCCGCGACGTTTCCTACTCCACGCTTCCTGTCGCCCCGGCTTCCTCCGCTCCCCCATTGGGCAATATGTGTCACGTGGAAGCAGGCGGCGCGCTTTTGCATATTTTTTTCTTTCCAGCGCGCTCCGACCGCCATTGTTGGCCCTGCGCGACGAAAGTACGTGCAAACAGCCCAAGCAACCCCAGCCGACTGCCGATGAATGGCCGATTGTTGGGAAATAGTCGGCAGCCGGCTTCACTGGCCACCCCGACTTCCGAAAACAGTCGGCCCGACGTCGACGTCCAGCTACATCGGCACACGGCCGGCCGCACGGGCTGGGTCCGTCAGAGCAAGACAACGCCGAGCGCGCCAAACGCTCGTCGGTGCAACAAGCCGGCAATGCATTCGCCCGGCTTTAGTTGCCGGCTGAACTTTGGCTCCACGTATTTTTTTTTTGTTAGACAGCATAAGATGTATTACACAAAGTACATAACTGCAATAATAACAAGCATTTTGCATGCTTCAGAGACACCAGATTGCAACTCTGGACTTTTTAACGCGACAGCGTTAAGGAGCTCGTGTCGCAGAAAAGCCGGTGTCGTCGGCATTGGCCGTGAGCGATAAATCCCAGAAGGCACTTCGTGAATTAAAAACACCTTGCAAGATGGGCTGGTGGGAATCGAACCAGGGTCTCCGGAGGGCGAGACGGAGACGTTGCCACTCAGCCACGAGTTCGTTCCTCCAAATCGCTACAAAATCGCCTCTAGTGAATGCGGTGTTGCCTTAGAAACGCACGGTAGAAAGTTATACTGCGGTGTATATCGGTAATTATGGCCATGCAACTTACAGAAGTCGCAGTTTTACGAGTAGCGAAGAACGTTTCCGCTACATTTCTTCTGCGCACACGCAGTGCCATCTTGCGGCAAACACAGAAGACCCCCTCCTCGCAATGTACGGCGCTGCCCCGACACGCGGCGCGCCACTCGTCCCATGATTAGAGTTACTGTATATGCTACCACACCTTTGGTAGCATATACAGTAACTCTACCCATGATTGCGTCCGCCTTATGGCGCGCTACGGCCCGGTTATCTGTGCCGATCGCGACGTTTGGGTGGCGTAGATCGTTTGAGTAGGCGGTGCGAACAGGGTGCGATAACGCTATCGCGTTCCACTCTTGAAGGCGAAGCTTAAAGGCTAAACCCCATGAGCGCGATTTTGTGCGCGACAGCGACGAGCGACGGATCGGGCCGTCGCGTGAACAGATCGCTCGGTTTTGCAAATCTAGAATTCGTCGCTCGTCGCCCGGAAGTGCTATGAGCGACTAGCCAATAGCGCGAAGCCGGAACTGGATGTACAAAACTAAAGCACTTCCGATTCTCGCACGGAACGAGCAAACGATTGAATTTTTATACGTGCAAGGATAAGAACCTACTCCAAGACTTTCAGAAATATTTTATGCTACTTTTTTACAGTAAAACACATCAACTTAAGTTAATAAAGCATGCGTCACGCTAGTTTCGGCGCCTATATTGCTGCCCTCATACCGGCAACACTGGGGCGACGTCGCTCAAAGTCGTCGCTCGCATGGGGTACGACTTGTAGGCGACGAGCGAACGCGACAGCCATCTCCATCGCGTCGCTTGTCGCTGTCGCGCGCAAGATCGCTTGCATGGGGTTTATAGTTAAGCGTCCTCCAAATTTTTTAATTCTTTTTTAATGAGTTTGCTCGTGTTGCTGCTGGTTTCAACTCACGTTTCGCTAAAAGGCGGTATTTTTTGTTTCTCCGCATTCGTAAAACGCTTTGAATTGCTTTTAACACGTTGTTTTCGTAAATGTTTAAAATATTTTACACTTGGTTAGAGCAATATTAGCTTTTTCTTTGCCTGGTTAAGCTCTGCGCCTACGCGTGGCTGGACCGTGGAGGCAGGCACCCGTATCAGGCAGCTCACGTACGTCTACGCTAAAGTTCCTTCATCAGCTTGAGTTTATGCCTCCAGTCATTTGCCGAAATGACCAGCTTGCCTGTGGTTACCGGAATACCAGACACGTTCGGCGCTACGACAGAATGCTTGCAACGCACGCTGCTTCGATAGCTTTCGCTTGGAGTCGACGGCCAAGCGGCTAACGGAGAGGTTTCTCGCGGTCGAGGGCGGGCTCCAAAACAAACGGAAGTGGACGATGTGACGTCGCATCGTGACGCAGAGCCAGTGAAGGCGGAGCTGAGCCCCGATCGCTCGGCGAACGAGTTGAGGAGGAAAAGCATGGCTAGGGAGGAGGGTAACTTGTAATCGCTTGTAGCTCCGTTAATACATAACGCTTCACTTAAATAGTGGTGCGAATGTTCTACTTAAGCTGTACCCTACGCGTTTACAAAATTTGTCCGAACCGTTTCAGGGGCCCTTTGAGGAGCTTGTGTCGCAGAAAAGCCGGTGTCGTCGGCGTCAGCGGCGTTGGCCATGAGCGATAAATCCCAGAAGGTACTGCATAAATAAAAAACATCTTGCAAGACGGGCATCGGGTGGGAATCGATCCAGGGTCTCCGGAGTATGAGACAGAGACGCTACCACTCAGCCACGAGTTTTTTTTTTTCTTTCTCTTTATTGCCAACTTGGCACAATACAGTGAAAAACAGCATCACAACATCACATTAAAAATGCTAGCTTGTGTCTGGCTAGCATAAGTGGGTAAAAAAACGCTTCACGGTCAGGAGTTCGTCCAGATAAACACACCAATCTGGCTTTTCTTCCTTCTGTTTGTACACATCTCGTAAATATGCAATGCTTTCGTTGAAGTTGTCCCGGGCTGACCTCGCGTTGACGTCCGCATTACGCACTGACATTCTGGTTTTCCAAACACTGTGCATTACTAGAATCATTAGCATATCGTACGGCACACCTTCGCTTTCGACGGGAAGAAATCGAATGCCGTAGGGTGTAAGCGGCAGTTCCTTTTTCAGGGTTCTTTGCAAGATGTCCCATAAGAATACGGCATCGTAACAATCGAGAAACATGTGCTCGATTGTTTCAGGCCTTTTGCATATTACACAGTCTACCGACCATGGTACTAACAACCCTTTTTCCTTTAGCCACGGTATTGTAGAAAGTGTGCCACTATGGAGCATGAAAAAGAAAGTTTTCGTTCCTTCAAAACGGGACAAAATCGCCTCTAGTGAATGCGGTGTTGCCTTAGAAACGTACCGTAGAAAGTTATACTGCGGTGTATATCGGTAATTATGCCCATGTAACTTACAGAAGTCGCAGTTTCACGAGTAGCGAAGTACGTTTCCGCTACATTTCTTCTGCGCACAAGCAGAGCCATCTTGCGGCAAACACAGAAGACCCCCTCCTCGCAATGTACGGCGCTGCCCCGACACGCGGCGCGCCACTCGCCCCATGATCGCGTCCGCCTTCATGGCGCGTCGGGGCCCGGCTATCTGTGCCGATCGCGACGTTTGGCTGGCGTAGCGCGTTTCAGTAGGCGGTGCGAACGGAGCGCGATAACGCTATCGCGTTCCAGTCTTGAAGGCGAAGCTTAAGCGTCCTCCAATTTTTTTCCTCTTAGTCCGAGTCACCAGATGCTATATCAGCTTGTCGTTTGAAGTAGGCATGCGCGTTTACATTGCTTGTTCGCGCTCAAATTTCGCAATGAGGTCGCATTCTTTCTTCTTGCATTTTTCACAGTGTTTTGTGCGTGCGTGCGTCTGTGTAATGAAAGTCTGCGTTCTATATTTTGCAGGGATTGGTAGCTCTATACGAATATGTATATATCTTATGTATACAATAATTTTGACCTCTTCAATGCCTCGAACAGTACTTTGGGTGCTATGTATACGTTAGCATGTAGGTTCCGTTTTCTTTTTCTAAATATTGTATAATCTTGTTTTGTTTCCTTTTGTACTTGCTCATTATTGTATAACTGTTATTACCGTGTGCAATTATCTTCGTTTTAAAAGTCTCGCTGTAAAGGCTCTGCCAAGCGAAAGGACGCTGCGGCTTTGTCAATCTGTATCCGACAGCTTTTTCTGCGCCTCTGCCATCTGTGCCTTTACAAGGCTGAAATAAATGATTTGAATTTTAATAAATATTTATCGTCAAAGCATCACGTCTATATGTGCACGAAGTTCGATATGTGCGTGCATGCATACACAGTCAGTACGCTTTCCAGGGAGCTTTGCACAAAAATGGTATATATGCTTCACAGGAGACGGCGCTTGAAAAAACATTCATGATATACCATGAATTTATTAATTCTTAACTGCTTGATTGTTGAATGTCATTAGTTCATTGAGCAAAAATTGGAAGAATTTGATCTAACTCTAGTTTTTCCCAATCAAATCTACCTGTCGCATGCAGAAATGCTCCATTTTATGATTTACATTGATTGGCATACAGCCTTAACTATTCTTAGACGAATCGACAATAGCTACAAAAATTGCAGATTTTGACATCTCTTCACGATTCGGCTTCGTATAATTGCTTCTTTCACCCTCCCCAGTGGAAACATCCAACTAAAATGTTTCCTAGAACTGTACAGTCCACGAGTCGCCTGCGCTTAGATCGTTTGACAATTTTTGCTGTGCTGCGACAGGGCCGTTTACAATTAACACGCCGTTCGCGAACAATTTTGCTTGACTCTTTCCGCAGTTCAGATGACTATTACGAGAACTGTCTAATGCAATATCCACTTGATTAAATTTTGTTCCCCGTTAAATAGTTATTTTCTCGATAGTTTCACTACAAAAGAAGAAAGCAATAATGAACGATACAATAGTGTTGCAAACATATCCATTTTTGAAGTATTGAAATCTTGTGCTTTTTGGTAAAGCAAATGTAATACTTACGCGATGTTTTCTTGCGACTTGCACACTGGTCTCCACGTACTCTTGCTCTCATAATAGTGGTCGTTGCATGCGCACCCGCATATATGGCGAAAATAAATTTGATTCTGATTTCATTATTCCCTCTAATTACTAGAGTTCGATCAGTCCAGAATAAAACACAGAACCATCCTTTAGCCGGGAGCTGATCCAACTGCCAGATGAACTGTCACTAACATCTTTATATGATGGCTGCTGTTTTTCCCCGTGTGATGAACCGTCGTCATCGCTTTTGTATAGCTGGTATATATTCCGTCATTATATATATTCGTCCGTCAACATTTGTTACGCAAAAGCAACAACAACAAAAAATTGCTGCTTCTCACTTCTTGAAAGCACTGCGCAGCCTGTCGGAACGCACTGGCGCGTGTGAACGCATGGCCTGAAGGCTCAATTTCAAAGTGTTGTTCAATTGCTGCCTGAACCACTCGTGAAGGCCTTTGGCGCCACGTTACTTTATTATGCTCGCTTTTCTTGTGAGCGATCACAAGACATTAAATTTGGCGGCATCTGCAAGACAAAGCTGCATCAACACAGCTTCTTAAATATACGAACTGGCTCAGCGGCTGTCGGACAGTGTGCATGGTCCCTTGTGGCACGTCACGAAAAAAACCAATTAAATATTTAGCGTATGTGCACAAAATGACGCGACCACTAATATAACGTGAGAGGGGACTTTCGGTCTCACAAGAAAACTATATATATATATATATATATATATATATATATATATATATATATATATATATATATATTACACGAAGTGATGCCGCAAGGAAACAGGAAACGACGTATGAAAGCGGGTGCTCGCAAGGCGCAATTTATTCCTCGTTACTGCGGACTGCCGTCGCAAAATGCCGTGAAAAGACGAGTGCCTGCACAATTACTCGTTGTTACTGCTGACTTCTTTGTCACCGTCAGCGATTTTTGTTTCTGCCCCCCACGCGACCAAAGTTATTCGGCAGGCAGCACTTCAGAAATATCCGTAATAGAATCGAATACGGCGAAGGCACCGTGCGACGATTCTCCGGGCGACTTCGAAGGCCGCTCGCTTGGCGCGCCTGCACATCACCGCCGATCGCCTTGCACAAGGTTTCGATTAATACGCCGTAACCATATTGCTGCGGCACTAAGAGCGTTTTAAACCGGGAGGATAAAGGCGGCGCGAAATGAACAGTGAGAGCTCCCAGCTCGCGCGCTCTTGCGCACGGGGAAATGTCAGCGTTAGATAAAGTAAAATAAAAATAGCACACGTTATGTTCATGTCACGAACCCGAATATAATGCGAGGCGCGTTCCGAGGCTCGAAATTTCGGGGAAAGAACTCGCGCTATATTCGCGCAAATATTAAGTGCGTATATCTCGTGTGTCGCCTCTTCTCTGGCTCGCGCTGGTAGCAGCAAGTCAAGAACACCTCCTTTTATAGTAATGTTATTTCATTATTTCAATGGTCAACTCACACCAGCATTCAGGCACTCCAGCTACGTGTGTCTCTGTGTGTGGTTGTACCCATTCGCTATATTATGTCATTAATTACAAATACTCATTTAGGCGTAAACCTCGTTTATGCATTATGGTATATGTCTATCATTTCGTCATTTCGGACGTTCGGTGGTCTGGATTTGTCACGTAAGTGCATCATAGCCCCATATAAAAACCAGAGAACATGTATATTCGAACGCGGAAACCGAAAGTTCGATCACGTCAAACGACTGTTTTTTTTTTCATATATGTGCCTGCTAGAAGAAGTGCGAGATATATACCGGACATTCATATATAATATATCCACAATGAGACTTCCGACGAATGCGATTTCGTATACTGAGGCAGTACATGCATGAGTCATATATTGTAATGACGAAGCTTTATTTTAGATAAGAGCTATAGGTTACGTGGCCGCCTGCATGCAGCGCGCAGTCTGCCATTTGGGAAGTGCATGGTGCCATTGCTTAAATGATATTGCGCGACAAAAAAACGACACGGACATGAGAGAAGACGACACACCAAGCGCAAACTTTCAACTAAGTTCATTGTGCCACTGCGTCGATTATATACATGGCAGGCAGCGTAGACCGCTGGTGCCATTGTCGAGAAGGCCCTTCCTCTTGCGCAAGAGCGATATATGAAAACGTATAAAGTTGACAGCAGCAATTGATGGACAAGAAAAAAGAAACCTATATAATATTGCCTAATGTAAGCCGTTACATGTCTTCAGCCAAAAACTTATAACTATATTAGGCAAAGCTCGAGAACTATAGGTAAAACAATACTGATTAAAAAAAATATTGCAATTAAACTGTACATTTGTTGCGACGCACTATAGCGTATGCATCCATGTTATTTCTTCCGCATGCAAGTGCTTTTGTGGTGCTGCCTTGGGTGCGTTTCTGAATTTCTGATCTTGGGCTCAGATCGATCGCACCGTTTAATCAAAATTTGCTGACGACAGACACCGTCGGCCGCAAGCGCAGCGTACAGCGGCCGAAAAGCTTCCCGCGCGTCTCCGCCTGTCTTTTTCTTTCTCCTCCTAGCTCCATACTGCGCTTACCCGGCCACGCTACTAGGCCTTGGGCTCGGTGCTCCCTTCTTGCCCGAATTCTTCCCCGCCTCTGGTCTATTTTACTTTACTTTTTCCCCCCTTAGTCGGAGTCGCCAAACGCTATATCAGCGTGTCGTTGGAAGTAGGCATGCACGTTTACATTGCTTGTTCGCGCTCAAATTTCGCAATGAGGTCGCATTCTTTTTTCTTGCATTTTTCACAGAGTGTTTAATTAGTATTTCTGCTTGCCACGGTTCATGAGAAAAAGACACCTCCTACCCAGTCGAACCGAACCAGTTTAAGAGCAATTCAAAGCGTTTTACGAATGCGGAGAAACAAAAAATGCCGCCTTTTAGCGAGACGTGAGTTGAAACCAAGCAGCAACACGAGCAAACTCACTAAAAAGAATTTAAAAAAGTCCAGAGTTGCAATCTGGTGCTTCTGCAGTGTACATAAGCTGTGGCAGCATGCAAAATGCTTGTTATTATTGCAGTTATTTACATTGTGCAATACATTTTATGCTGTCTAACAAAAAAATAAAAAACACGTGGAGCCAAAGTTCAGTCAGCAACTAAAGCCGGGCCAGTGCATTGCCGGCTTGTCGCACCGACGAGCGTTTGGCCCGCTCGGCGTTCAGTCGTGCTCTGACGGAGACCCAGCCCGTGCGGCCGGCCGCGTGCCGATGTAGCTGGAACATGGCGTGAGCTGGAAGGAGACGTCGGGGCGACTGTTTTCGGAAGTCGGGTGGCCAGTGAAGCCGGCTGCCGACAATTTCCCAACAATCAGCCAATCATTGGCAGTCGGCTAGGGTTGCTTGGGCTATTATACTGCCTAGTGTCCTACCTAGGTTAAAGAAGCAATGAAGAAAAAAAAAACCATGTCAACTCCCACAACCAAATTTTCTGACCACCTATTGCAAACTTTGCTTTTGTACGTCTCCGTTTTCTGTCGTTTCTCTACTTTTCTTCCACCAATCTTCCAATCGCCTCCTAATCTCTATTCCGGACATGTTTACTTTTTCCCTGCTCTCGCTGAACCCAAGGGTTTCAAGGAGGCTAGTGGTGCCTAAATCGACCGCTGTGCAGATGTCTTCACCTTCTAATAAAACATGAGAGCAGCATTCCGAGCAAGTTGGTAATCCATTACTCAAATGATATTGCGCAAAAAGAAGGACACGGACGTAAGAGAATACGCTTGGTGTGCCGTCTTCTCTTACGTCCGTGTCGATTTTTGTTGCGCAATATTATTTGAGTAATAAAACATGCTCCATCGTTTCCTTAGCTTTGCCGCAGCAAGCACATATGCTTCTTCCTTCTTATATCTCGCTTTATAGGTGCGTGTTCTTAGGCATCCCGATCTCGCTTCGAAAACTAATGAGCTTCCCTTTGAGTTATCATAAATTGTTTCTTTCTTGATTTCGTTTTTTCCTCTTAAGTAGTTACTCATGGCCGATTCCTTTTCCATTGCCGCCACCCATGAGATTATTTTAGCCTCTCTGACTTTCCGCTTGCCATTCTTTGTTGCTGTGCCCACCCTACAGGCCGCATATATTGCTGGTAAGCTTCCTAGTTCTTTTCCTTCACTGTGAATCGGTGTTTTTCCTGTACAGATACCTCAATGAACAGATCACAGCGCCCCCTCCCTCCACTACCCCCGATGTATCGCGTGCGACAGAAGGCGGCGCGCTTCCTCCCTGCTTTTCTCCCTTGCGCACACAAGACTCGAGCCACGACCACCGCCGGTTCACCCATGCCCCCCCCCCCCCCCCGCCCACGCCCTTTCACTCACACATGCAGCATGCGGCGCGCGGTCAAGATGTTACCGCCCTTGGACTTTATACGGAACATGACGGCGACGGCAGGAATGAGCCTGGAGTGTCCATATAATTGCTATTGCAACAATATAATAAGAATATCCGGCAACTGAAGCGTCCCGTGGCCCATTACTTTCCGCAAAAGAGGTAACAAAATCAAACTTTGACCATGTGACAATTCGCTGCGCCACAACAATGTCTTTTTTTTTTCTTTTGCGCTGCAGGGGGCACCGAAATGAAATAAAGGAAAGCATGTTGGCTACAATCGAATGCCTAGTTTGGGCACCTAGTGTACGTGGCTACCTAAGGAATATTGAAGAAAACGTGAGACGCTTGGTCCAAAGAGAACCATACTCATATATACTGCTCGGTATTCTACACCGGCGAGAAAGGCTTTCCGGAGAGGTTGCGCTCAAACGAACGCGTTGCAATCCGTCGAGTCTCCACAGCGATGGCGACGAGCGACCATTGTTTCTTTTTCTGGTCTGCTAGCCAGAAAGCATCCAAAACTCTGTCAGGCGAAAATCCACTCGTCCAGAAAAAAAAATATGAACACGCATTAAAGCAACGTAAAGTGCACCGTGTGTTGGCCGGAGCAACACGAGAAAAACGCATACGCTCTGGCTGGCTCTGGCAGCCCTCGGGTACGTAGGAGAAGAAGAAAATTGAAGCTCAATGTGTGCTCACGATTAAAAGTTAAAGTAGAAAAATAAAGCGCGTAAATATAGTTGTCTTTGCTGGCATTAGTGTCTTGACATGGTTGCTTTGGCGCTAGGTGAAAAAAAAAATGATGGCACAATTGGACCACCACAACGCTTCGTCTCATCGGACCTCTCTGCGTGCTTTGTCAATTTGTCTGATAGCGTGTTGATTTGGCTTGTCTCGTTGTATGGTCCGATGTACGACAAAGTCAATGCACCTTTGGCGTCAAATGTTTATAAGAGCATTAAACCCACAAAATTCCGGAATTGAAAATCTAAAGCACGACTTAAGCACCTTTCGCGTCAAAAGTTTGTGAGAACTTTATACCAATAAAGTTTCAGGCTTGAAATCCAAACACTCCCTAGATTCCGCGGCCTCCGCGAGATGCCGCGACCAGCCCGCTCGCCGTCAAAACGCCTTTGAGACTTTGTTCTCAGACGCAGCTCCTTGCATTACGATGTGTGACTACCGGTGCATGGGCGTTGCCACGAAATCCAGCCCGATTTCGCAATGTTCACGCTAAAATGTCTTTTGGAGCGTGGAAAGGACATTCTAGGCAAAATGGAGCATGATTTCCGGCGCCGGGGGTTGTTTTGGTCGGCGGCGCATGACAGCACGTAAAAATGGGGGGCGGAAACACCATAAGCACCCCCCCCCCCGTCTACGCCCCTGATTGCTTGGGACGATGTGGGGTCGGAGGAGCTTGTCTGGAGTCGCCGGTGAATTTCGTTCTCACCGCAGTCAGCAAATGGTTGCAAATTTACGGAAGTCCGTAGTCACCAATATTATTGTAGATGTCGCCTGCATGTGTTTATGAGATGCAATTGTGCAAACACAAGTAAACACAGATATAAAACAGGAACTTGTATCAGAAACGTGCGATGGAGAAGAGGCAGCGACTTCCGACGCTACACGACGAGTGAGCGCAACTCTTCCACTGTCGAAACTTGCCGAGCCACCGTCAGAGACGCTGGCTGTAGTTACGGGCACTGCGCGCATTCGACGTGAACGCGGGAAAACGTGGACGGCGTCAGCGGTAGCAGCGTCCCACCTTTTAAATTGGTGCATTGCCTCATTGGGGCTGCTACGTCACTACCTTAAAGGGCCCCTTATCAGGTCTGGCCATTTTGAGCTGACAAGCACAGGGCATACAATGCGCGCTAACGATCGTGTCTGCTAAACATTACTTTAATACGTGCTGTGGAAAAATCTGAAATTTCAAACCGAACGCCGTTCGCCCTTCTCCTTGCAGCCGCCGTGCTCCGAGCCGGAGTGTGACGTGCACATGCTAGTGCACTTACGTACTGTTAAAAATGGCCAGCTGCAGTGCAGGTTTGCCAGCCATTTACGCCAGCGGTGGCAACCTCATCTTGGAATTCCGCCGCCAACCTCTAGCCACGGCGTGACTAAGTCGACTTTGTGTCGGGAACAATAGTCGCATCCTCCACTCTCCGTCGCTTCAGCTAGGATGCGTTCGACGAAGCAGGCTTTGTGCTGAAACCGCCACCGTTACGCTCTAGCCTCGTCGCCGTTGTGACTGAAGGAGTTCGACGAAGCAGGCTTTGTGCGTAACACGACAACGCCGCCCTGTTCTGCTACGAGTGGGGGAGTTGCCGCGGGAACGTCGTCTTAGGCTCCTTCCCACGCGCCGACCAAGACAATGTGCGACCCGGGAGCGCTACCCGGGTGGCTCTGAGTTCTACGAAGCCCCTCTGGCGGCGGCTCCGGACCATTGCACCTATGTGTGTGCAACCCGTCCCGGAGAGAGGCAGCCTGTTTGGGCTGGACGCACGTTTTCCGTCCCCTTGGAATCAAGGGGGGGCCGAGTGCTTATAAGCCGCTGTTGTGCGGATGCTCGACACACTTTTCTTAAGCAGTCATGTTGGACTGAGCCACTCTCTCAAGCAGTCGTGTTAGACTGACGTACTTTCTCTCGCAGTCATGCTAGACTGATGAACTGCATGTAAATACTGTATATAAATAACCCATATTCCTCGTTCTTGATGAGAAGCAATCCTTCCCTTCATCAACGTCATCGGCGTGGATAAGTTGGACGACGGCATGGGCCAGCTACCTTCGAACTCATGCCGGACTCCAATCTTGACAACGGATCACGAGCGATGGGATTGAGCCCCCAATCCAGGCAGTGTACAGTACACGTGTTCGTGCTGTGACATATATCGCTCATAGTGACACCTGACTTCGAGAATTATTCAAGGCAACATCTGTTATTTCTGTAATATGTTCCTTGAATAAACTAATTAAAGCTTAGAGAAATAATAAAACACAAACCGAATGAGAAGAAGAGGTGGCCGAAGAAAGCAGAGGCACTTCACGTCGGCTCTGTCTTCGTTCAATGATTTCGCAGGGAAGTCACCGAAAATCACCGAGTTTTTGTTACCATCTCACGCAGCAAGTTACCAAGATTCTGCTGATACCAACTTCAAGGTGGGAAGCCCATTTTTCGAACTTCTACGGGAAATTTTCGTCTGTGCCACACCGGGGCAGCCGTGGCGGTGGCGGCCGCAAGCCTAGGCCTATAGGCGCACCTGCGTAAAAAGAGTACACGTGGCGCGCGCCCACGCTCGCTCGCAGACGGAAGAAATGGAGGTTCTCGTGCAATTGGAGAGAGAGAGAGAGAGAGAGAGAGAACACTATTTGGTCCATTAAGGGTTTAGCGTTCGGTCTTCGTCTTCATCGTTGCAGACGCTTGACCTTCTTAGCAGGGTTGGGCCCCTAGTCCAGGACTCCACTGAGCCGCGCTGCTTCGCTTGCGTGCTGCACCATTGCCCTTTGGGCGGCGAGCTCGCAGCTGGTGAGGCGGCTCTCCCATTGCTCCGCACTCGGGGTTTTGTGTTGGTGGAGTGTGTAGTTACGTTTACACTCCCAGGTTATATGGTAAAGCGTGGGGGTTGCCCCGCACCACGGGCAAGTGTTCCTAAATTGTGTGGGATTGTGTACATCTTGCTTAGTATATGTAAGTTAGAGAAGATTCCCGTTTGCAGCCTCCGCCAACTAGCTGCTTCTTGCTGTGTTAAATCTAATTCTCAATTGCCTCTGTGGTAGTTCAGTAACTAGATCTGAATAGCCGATCTCCACGGTGAAGTGCTGTGCCAGGGCGTGTGGCCGCTCGACTCGGTACGTGATCTCGCGAGCCAAGCTGTCTGCCCTTTCATTTCCTTCTATTTCCGTGTGTGCCGGAATCCAGATTAGTTTGTGGGTTGCGGTGTGTCTGAGGTGTTCTGCCTTGCGGAGGATAGCTAAGGCAGCCCTGCAGATTCTACCCTTTGTGTAGTTCCTGCATGTCTCTTTTGAATCCGTTAAAATGACCATTGATTTGACTTTTCGATAGCCCTCAGCCGCTGCCAGCGCAACAGCGACTTCCTCCGCTTCCATTATCCTGGCGCTACGTGTAGTTGCGCAGGTGATTAGCTTGCCTGCGTTGTCAATCACTACCGAAGCTGCCTTAATGTAATTTGTATGTCTATATTATGGATACAGCGTTGCATCCGTGAAAACCGTGTTTTCTAGCTTGGCTAAATGCCTTTCCACATAATCTGCCCGCGCCTGCCTTCTGGCCGCGTGGAGATTTGGATCCATGTTTTTCGGAATGGGATTGACCTGCAGAGTCTTACGGATCTCGTCGGGTATATCGGCAGATCGATCGTGATGCCTCCTTGGGTCGCGACCTAACCCTGTCAGGAGCGCTCTTCCCGTAGCCGTGTCTCTGAGTCGGTGAAACTGTGTTCCAAGCTGTGCTTCTGCCAGTTCGGCGAACATTTCCTATGAAGAATTCGAGGCCGGCACGGGCTGGAGTACCGTCGGCTCGAAAAAGCAAGCCGTGGAGAGATCCGATACTAGCAGTTTTGGCGCCCACCTCGCCACCGGCGGAAGGAAGCAGGAGCTGAAACAGCTCCTGCTTCCTGCGTTAATCAAGCTCCTGCGTTAATCAAGACCAGCCGCATGCCATATCTACCGAAGGGTGATTTGAAGATTATTATCCGCCCAAAGGGAGGCCTCAAGATTGGCGAATTAGGAGTGGCTCGAGTAGCCTCGTGCGTCTACCAAGCTGCTGGCATACCCGGGGAGCACAGGGAAGACGACACCGTGTGCCTCAACGCACAACGATACCAGACCGATACCAAAGAGTCGAGTGCCTCGTGGTCAACGGCCAGGCCTACATATATGAGACCAACACATACGACTCGGCATCCGACTTAACTTCCAAAAAGGTGATCAGGGGTACACCTCTCGAAGATTCACCCCGGGACATCACCGCCCAGGTTGTTACCCCCAAGAATCCTATGGCAATCACTGCGAAACGACTCAGCAATACCACCATGGTTATCGTGCTGTTTTCCGGACTGAAAGTTCCCTCCTTCGTCCGCTACGGAGGCGCACTCATCAGGTGCGCGTTGTACAGAAAACAACTCGACCTGTGCTTGACACCATATTTAGTCAAGAGATGACATTGGGAAAGACAACGACAACAGGAAGAAGAATTCCTAGCATCAGAGGCTACAACGGAATCAGTTGGATGCCCTTCCCGGGTGACCAGGCCCCATTCACGCTCGAGAACCAGAGAGTCCAGATCACGGAGCCGCACACACGGACCGGCCCGAACCAGATCCAGGAGCTGTACGCGTTGGCGGTTCCGCCGCGGCAGAGGCGGCCCAGCTGTAGAAGGGACCACCAACAAGGTGAGCTGGGCAGACGCGGTCAAAGGCTCGTCGCGCCGCGGTGGATCTGAGGAGACTGCACAGCTTCTAAGGAAACAGCAGAAATGCGACGGGAAAATGCGCAACTGAGAGAATTGATCTCACACTTCACGAGAGAAATCCAGGATCTTAAGAATAGTCGAAGGGTGGAGATATCTCCCTGTCTGAGTACTTGTAGTGCAGGTGCAGCTGCGGTAACCCCTAATTATAGCATGGAGGAGGACGACAACCCCCCGCCACTTAAAGGAAAGGCTTCAGCCATTAGCAGCCAAACCGGATCACAACTGGCAGACCTAGGGCAGAAATTAATGGAAATGCAAAATGTACTCAAAGAACAAGCGGAAGCCGTCGGCAACCTCACGCTGGCGGTCTCGACCATAATGTCGAGACTTGACAAATTCGAAAACCATGTGGCCAACCTAAGTCTTAGGGTAGCCAAACTGCAGCCAGATACCACCGCAGGGGCCCCCATAACTGGGGTCGCATCTAATCAATTCCACGACACCCCTGTAAACACCGCAGCAACATCTGGGGTTGTTCAGACCGCCACCCCACGACCAGACCAAAATAGGCAAACACGGTAAAAGAGGCGCGCTGGCGATATGGCAGTGGAATTGCAGGAGTTAGGCCGCAAAAAAAGCGGTCCTGCAACAACACCTTAAATAAAAGCCAATCAAAACCCGATGTAATAATGCTACAAGAGACACACGAATTAGCAAACCTAGCAGGTTACCAAGCCATCAGTCCCCCATCCGGGGAGAACCACGCGGTAACTACTTTGGTCAGGAAACACTTAGTGGTCATTCGTCATGACATAATGTAACGCAGATTGAACTAGTGTTCATAGAAATTATACCCAAAAGCAAGAGCCAATGCAGCATGTTTATCCTCAATCTATGCAGCAACCCTGCGCACATACGACAGTGCTTCTTAACCCTTTTTAGGGGTGACACCGACATTGCAGGCTCCCATCCCCTAGTAATCGGGGGAGATTTTAACACCCCGCACGGAGCGTGGGGCTACGCCTATACGAGAGCCAAAGGCAAGGCTTTATGGCAGGATATACAGGAGACAGGCCTGACCCTCATCACCGACCCCAGCTTCCCCACCAGAATGGGAACCGGGCTGACAAGAGACACCACGCCCGATCTAACATTAGTGAAGAACGCGAGAGGAGCGAGTTGGAATAACACATTCGAAGACCTTGGTAGTGACCACAGAATTCTCGAAACAAAATTATTGGAGAATTTAAAGATCGAACCCAACAAAACCTTCAAATGGACGAACTGGGACCAGTTCCGCAAGAATCGAGCCAGAATGATGCATGCGCCCATCACAGACATTCAACAATGGGCCGAAAAAGTGATGGCTGACGTCAATAAAGTAAAAAAGACTGTGACGCCAGAACTTCCCGCCGAGAAGATCAACAGCCACCTGGTGAACACGTGGGCGGCCAAACGATCGCTTCAAGCCAGGTGGCAGAAACAAAGACACAACAGGAAGTTGAGGAAACGCATAGCATTACTCAACAAACAAATAGAAGAACACTGCAGAACTCTTAGTAAACAACAATGGGGTGAGATCTGCAACGCGATGGACAGACGGATTGGCGCCTGCTCCGACACCTGCTAGACCCAACCAAGACCAAGGCAACACATAGGGAAACCATGCACAAGCTAATACACACACACACGTCAAGGATGAGGAAGAAACCCTTTCCGAACTCTGCGATAGATACGCCCCACAGAACCCGACTATTGAACATGGGGAGTACACGGGAAAACCCAACTTCTCTCTGGACAGAGACGTTGGCGAAGCGGAAATCCGGGCCGCTTTGCAAAAGCTCAACAGCAAGTCGGCCCTGGGACTGGACGGCGTAACTAATAATACCCTTCGTAACTTGGACAACGAGACCATCTCCGAACTGACCAAGTACATTAACGATTGCTGGACCCGAGGATGCATCCCCGACCAGTAGAAAAGAGCAAGAATGGTGCTCATCCCCAAACCAGGGAAACCCCCAGATCTGACCAACCTTCGACCAATATCCCTTACATCGTGTGTTGGCAGGTTGATGTAGCACGCCTTCTTCACCCGGATCAATGCACACTTGGACGACGTGGAAGAGTATCCGGACACATGCTCGGGTTTTGAGCTCATCTCTCCACACAGGATGCAATGTTGCAAATCAAACACCAGATACTCGACAACAAGACAAGAGGTACCAGGGCCATTCTAGGATTAGACCCCAAGAAAGCCTTTGACAACGCAGCTCACACAGCCATACTACGCAACATTGCTGCACTCAATCTAGGAAACCATGCGTACAGCTATGTTCAGGATTTCCTCACAAACAAGAAAGTCTCCTTAACGCTGGGCAAACTCTCATCCAAAGACAAGAACATAGGCAGCGTTGGCACCCCGCAAGACTCGGTCATCTCGCCGATGCTCTTTAATCTCATTATGAACGGCCTCCCCGAGCACCTCAATGCCATCGAGGGAGTGTATCACACAATATATGCGGACGACATTACGATCTGGGTGTCCGAGGGAAGCGACAGAGAAATCGAACAGCGGTTACAGACCACGGTGGAGGTGGTGGAAGAGTACCTCATCGGAACCGGTCTCGTCTGCTCGCCAGAAAAATTGGAACTCCTCCTCTACCGCCCGACGCTTAGGGGAAGACCCCCAAGGCTTACATCCAGCATGCTGCATACGAAGAAATTTGCATACGCACCAAAGACGAACAAGAAATACCCAGGCTGAAGCAGATTGAGGTGCTCGGACTCATCATAGAATCGAACGGCAACAACGGAGAAACGGTCAGGCATTTGGAGTCTAAGATCACGAACACGATGAGGCTCATCAGAAGAATCACCAACAGACATCAGGGTATGAGGGAGGCCAACGTCATCGGACTCATACACTCTTTCGTTATTAGCCACATTACCTATGTGGCTGCCTACCACAACTGTTACGCGGCCGAATATGCCAAACTGAATACCCTCATTAGAAGAACACACAAGATGGCACTGGGCCTTCCAGACAGCACAAGCACGGAACTTCTGCTACAGCTCGGCGTCCACAACACGCTCGAAGAGTTAATTGAGGCACACCAAATCTCGCAACTCGAGACTAGCGAAGACACGAACGGGCAGGAGCATCCTGGACAAACTCGGGATAAGTTACCACAAGCAGCACGGCGACAAGACATCCCTTCCAAGCGCGATCAGGGAAAAGCTGCAGGTGGCTAATATGCCCAAGAACATGAGCTCTGAATTCAATCAGGGTCAAGAGAGAGTAGAGCCAAGGCTTTACTCCAAGCCTTCGGTAGGGACAAGGAAGCGCTGTTCGTAGATGCTGCAGAATACAAGGATCGACATGCTTTCGCAGTGGCTGTCCTCAATACCAACAAACAATTGGTCAGTTCTTGCAGTATACATGGCAAAAACCCCGAGGTAGCGGAAGAGGTGGCGATAGCCCTAGCCATTGTTAACCCCAGTTGCAGATATGTACTCAGTGACTTGCATACGGCGGTCAGAAACAATGCACAAGGCAGAATTTCGCCGAAGGCTGAGGCTATACTCAAAGCCAATGCGAACTATGTCACCTCCAAGGAGTCGGAGGAATGACACATTATATGGTTCCCGGCTCACACGTACCCCGACACCCCTGTACCTAAGCTCAACGAGGAGGTCAACCGTGTAGCGCGATGTCTCACATTCCGCACCCGCGTAGAAGGATCCCCTCTTGGGGTTGGAAATCCAACGGAGGCATGGACAGAGAGGGACAGAATGACCATGTACTGTGATATTACAAAATTTTATCAAACTCCAGGCATGTTTATCCGCCCCCTAACCCCAAGCTCGACAGGGCCCAAGCAGTAGACTGGAGGCAGTTACAAAGACCTTCCCCAACCCCGTCCATCTCGGGAGGGTATATCCGGACATATACTCAGACGATAACTGCAAACTATATGGCAGGGCTCACACATCTCTTAGACACATTCTCTAGGAATGTGAGGTTATATGCAGAGAAAATGCAGCTTTCCCAGATGATGGACGGCCGCGTTGCGCAGCTCAAACCTCCAAAATCAACTATGTGCCATCCAGCAAGCCCGTGAGGCGGCAAGGAGACAGGATCTCCGGACCTCCTCGGGGGCGGCCTAGGCCCAGGCCACGAATTTGTCGGATTTTCAATGAAGTTGTTACCACCACCACAAACCGAATGACTGCATGTTTTTGTTTTACTTCGCACCGTAGCAAGAGAGATGAACTACCGTTTCGTCTGCTTGTTCGCACATCGTGCAGTAGCGCGTGCAGACACCGAAACTTAGTAATTTTCTATCGTGTTCCAGCGCGGGATCATGCTCTATGATCCGCTTGTGTCAGCCTCAGTATTCGTGTAGCACTGACTTATACCGCTAGTCAGCTGTCCTCGTGCGCAGCGTGCAAAATCGTGCGCTGCAAAAAATGAGACAAACGGAACAGCTCACGCACGACGCCGTCAGCGGAAGTGCGCTGAGAGAAAAAAAAAAGTGAAGGTTGGGCCCATGACGTATGTGACACGCATTTCTCGAGCTCCGGTATGGGAGAACGCAGCGAAGGGATTTCGCTTGCGGAGGCTACACGGTGCAAGTGGAGAGATTGTCGCGCTTGGCAGCACGGGGTTCATACACCATGCTTGGCAGTGGCGCTCACCTCCTGAAATCATGGATTCACAGCACTGAAATATTTGTATCTCGGCTATTAATGAACCGATTTGAAAAATGTTTGTGGCAGAATGCTCCATATAGTTCACATAACTTCCAGCATATAACCGAAACAAGCTCTCAAATTATGGACTGAAGCCTTTAAAACAACCTTGCATTGCATTACAACTTCCCAGATTCATTGTGTCTGCAAGAAAACATGTCTCCTGTTAAAAATCAAAGCTCTTGTATGATGGCTCATTGAAATTGATAAAGCTCCACGCATGCAACTGATGAGCACTATGGTTGATCCATTCGTGTTGGATTAATCTCACTTTGAGCATGCGAATTGAAATTGTGTGTCAGGTTGCACATGCATCCGCCACGAAAATGGAGTACAAATCTGATTGGCAAGTTGAGGGTCAGGAAATCACTTGTTCAGAGTGTTGTTTTCTACTGCTCACCATAGCAAGCAACAAGTTTCCATGTGACGGGCCATTGTCACATATTCTCTCTCACTTGCATTCCACACACTACTTAATTCTTGCAGTGCTTTTGTGCTTCAGCTTTTCACAAGTTGAGGGCTTCATTGCTGACAGAAGCTACGGCTTCAAGCAGAGTGCGATAACAGGGTCAACATTCAAATGTGTGATTAGGTGCACTATTAGTGTAGTGTCGCAATACCAGAGCCAAAAACGAAAAAACACATGCTAAGTGCCAAATGGAAGTACGGAAAATGGATGCACATGTGATTTAACAGCATGCTGTGTGATGAAGCAATGACAACTTGAGATAAGAGCATGCAGGTGATGTCTATCTATAAGCTGTTGGTGAATTACTGCGAAGATGTGTAGAGTGATGTGCATAGATGTCATACTAGCTCTTCTATTTTTTTTCCTCATAGGGCAAAAAAACGCTTTGATGGACTTTGCTGAGCTGTCTAAGACTTTTCAGTGAATAAATGGCATTAAAGGTACACTAAAGGCAAATACTAACTCGATGTGGACTGTTTAAATACCATTACAGAAACCTCGCAGCTCTTAAGTGCCAGGAAATGACTTAGTTTACGAAAAAATTACATCTGAAGGGTCCAACTACCTTCATCACAATTCAAATCTCTCGCCATCCAACCAGTGAGTGATGAAATTGCATATGCCATCGTCGCCGTTTGCTGCAGTCGGTAATTAAATGTCGCCCAACAGACGACGGTACAGTTTTTTGCACAACACGCACACACGCGGCCGTGGAGAAACCGAGCCAAGACAAAGTTGTGGATTTGCCACCTGCAGCTGCTTTTGGTCAAGTGGTTTTGGGCATCCCGTGACATCACATGAAAGTGGAATCCTCTGCTGCTTGCAGTTTGTGTGAGTTTTGCGAGCCAGCAAAACTAGCGCTGCGCTACGTGATAACGAAACTACTGAAACGCGAAAGCGCGGGCAGTGCAGAGTCAAGCAAAAACGAAACCTTTCGACCATCCGCCAGGGTAATATGTCAGGGTAATGCCAACGAATTATTTTTTATAAAATTGAAATAGAACTGGACGTATAGCAATTTCTTTCATCTTATAATGCTATGCGACGATCTCTTTATAATGAGTGGTCGAGTACTAGTGAAAAATTTTTAATGAGTGCCTTCGTTATTGGGCAAGTACTTAAATGTCCCTAGGGAGTCTCTAATCATGCCATGCATTTACCTCAATTTCTCGATTACTAAGGCTCTGTTTGCAACAATATTGATGCCTTAGAGATTCTCAAGCACTTATCTATTAGATTAGCTTGATTTAATATTTGCCTTTAGTGTCCCTTTAATAAATGCTCAATTTGCACTTATACAACGTGTCAAAACGCCTTTTTCTTTTTTTTTTGCCAAGTGTGAATCAAATGCAATTTTTATGAACAAGGTGTACCGCAAGCTTGAGCTGTACAAACTTAGTCTGCTCAATCTAATCTCAAAACCTCTAATGCAGATTGAATGCTTATTGATCGCTCCCAGTTTGTGTCTGCTAACAACACAAATTCTGACTACTCTGCTGGGCCTTCTGCTGTACCACAGGGCTCAGTCCGGACCTTAGAACTACCTTAGAAGTCCTCAGCACTAGCTTAAATAATAACATGCCACAATAATATTAACACTCTTCAGCCACAAGTTAACACTGTTTCTTCTTGCAGTTTGGAAAACAAAATTAAATGTACAAACATTCAAGCATGTGCAAGATTTTTATCAAATAGCATGCTTCCTGTTACCATCTACAGCTTAAATTATGCTCTTTTAGACAATGTGTTCTTATAAAATCAAGCCTATCTTGGACTATTCACACTCAATATGTCATTAACAATGCTAACTGTGTGCTAGGATACATTTGTTGCAGCTTTTCCAGGTCACCTGTGTCTGCAAGACTATTATTACACACATCACTTAACAGGGCAAAACTTGAATATGCTTCCTTGGTTTCGGATTCATGTCAGGCTACCATATTTGCATGCAAATACTGTGACCCTGAATTGCCCAATTTTAGCATGCGGAATTTATTTTATCCTCTGAATTAGAGTGCCTGTTGCTGAAAACAAAAATTTCCTGCAGAACCCATATCCAATGATTATCGATGTTATTGCAATTAGCATTGAAGAAATGTAGTGACACACTGCATTGCCACTGCCTCAACGCATAAGGTATACAGCCGGGCTTCTCTAGCCCTGTGCACCCTGGACACGCTGCTTCACCTAGCAGAGATGCCTTGTTGTGTCTGAATATATACGATGTGGGGTTGATTCCGCCCAGCACCTGCCACTGAAAAGTGCCACAAAACCAGTGCCATATGCCAAGTTCCTGCCTCAATGTTAAATGTTCGTGCTTTCACACAAGACAATTTAAAGGGACACTAAATTAACAATTTAGCACTTTAGCACTTAACAATTTTTTTTTCAAATTGGTTCATTAATAGCCGAGATAGAAATATTTCAGTGCCGCGAACCCATGATCTCAGGAGGCGAATGCTACTGCCTAAACTAATGCCAAGAGAAACACTCTCTGCACTTTCCCCATCTAGCCTCCGCAAGCAAAATTCCTTCCCTGTGTTCTCCTATACTGGAGTTCGATGATTGCATGATGCATACGTCACGGGCTCCGCCTTCATTTTTTTTTTCCCTTGCTTTTTTGTTGTGCGACGCACTTCCGCTGACGGCACCGTGTGTGGGCTGGTCGGTATGTTTCATTTCGTGCAGTGCACGATTTTGTGCACACAAGAACACTTGAGTAACGGTACAAGTCAGTGCTGAGCATGAGCCCGTGCTGGAATATGGTAGAAAATGACGTGGTTTCATTGTCTGTGTGCGCGATTGCATGACGTGGGAAGAAAGCAGCAGACGAAACGGAAGTACATCTCTCTTGCTGCGGTGCGAACTAAAACAAAAACACGCAGACATTCGGTCTGTGTTTTATTACTTCTCTAAATTTTAATTCGTCAATTGAAACAACAGATTACACAAGTAACAGATGTTACCTTGAATGATTCTCGAAATCACGTGCCAGTATGAGCAAGTCACAGCCCTGCCACGTACATAGGTACACTTGTGCGATATGCATTGACTCTCTGGCTGGGAGCGCGTTGCCCGCGGCGTAAAAGGGGACATGGCATTTGGTTTGAAATTCTAGCGCTTTCCACGGCACATCGTGATGTAATACTTAGCAGACACGATCGTTAGCATGAATTGTACGCAAGGCGCTTGTCAGCTCAAAATCGCCAGATCTGGTGAGGGGCCCTTTAAGTTACAACCATGGAATCTATTCTTAGACTGTGCAGTGTTGCAGGGAAGGTCACTTCTAATAAGCAAATTATGCGGCGGTGGTTGGGTACTTGTCACGCTACGTATGTGTTAAGTGAGCCAGCCAACAACTCCACTAAAGATAATGTCCAAATGAACCTAATCCAAGGGTTCTTTTTGATCCGACACATCCTTTTTGTGGGAGCTGCAGCACAAATGACACAAACAACAAAACTGCATAGCAGCACTACATAAAAACGTCCACTGGAGAGAAACAAAACAAAAGTGCAAAAACAGTGAATGACAGACGAAAGCGTCGACTATATTCGTGGCGATTCTAGTCACTCCATTGACTACCCAGAATAGAAGGTTTTCGTTCTTTTGCGCATGCTTTGTGCAGTTCTCTGCTAAATGTTATTTTGGAGCAGGCTGGCACAAATGGCATAAAATTTCTGAGAGCATGATATGAATACATTGAGCAATGCACTGGCAACCCTAACGTCACATAAATAAAACAAAAGTTGTCATTATGTGTGTCCTTGTCTCACCTTATTTCCTCGCAGCCGAACAGTTCCCATAAACTGGAGATATTGCAACGCTTGCCGCTGGTTAGTTTCTCAGCTACGTCAAGTTTAAAACTCACACCAATGCGAGCTTGAATCCACCTTTAGATTTTACTAGATGCCTTCCCGTATGGGCTGTTTTAGCCACACAAAAATGACCCAACTCAAATAATTACAAGATGGCCAAGCAACTTTGTTCTCGATATCAAAGAAATGACAAATAGATGTACTGCATCTTCACACAGCCTATGCCTACAGTAGGCAGCAAATACATGCAGCCTAACCAGTGCAGATTATTTTATCCGAGACACTCCTTATCTAAGTCATCTATCAAGAAGACAGCCATGGCTTGATGTGTACAATTTCCTGAACCCACTTTACATTAGGTTTAACTCGAGGAATTAGTTACGATGAGGTGCTCTGCCAAAGTCATTTCTTGCACTGCTCTGCGTACACAATGAAGGCTCTTGAAAGGACCATCGTCACAAGGCGGCATCCTTCAAGCGCTGAGCATAGAGCCCAAGCCATGTGAGTCGAGCCACGCCGGCCTGCCCTGCCGAGAACAGCCAGTTGGCACTGCCACAGTTGGGGCTCCAGCACACCTGCACGCAAGGTGTCCATTTCAGTGGCACAACCGCGTTGTAAATGCCAGCATTAGAAATAATGACCCATATAATGCTAACATAAATTACATACAAGACACATACTGAAGAGTGCTGGGAAATCATTGCAAATGGACAAATTATAGTTTAGAAATTCTCAAACATACATTACCAAGCACTCAAACAATTCATAAACAAACAAATTGAAGGACTCTTTTCTTTTGCTACATGACAGACAAACAGAGAAAAGAAAACCGCAAGGAAACCACAGTCAGCACTTGTCTTATGTTTTTTCTTTTCTGTGTTTCGTCTGTCGGCATGTAATATACCAAAGGAACCATACCAACTAGCCCAGCTTTTCACCTTTTACAGCGAAGCTGCATGCTAGCTGATTCATCCATCCATCCATCTGTCGCCTGTACGCCAAAAACTTCTTTGGTGAAAAAAAAAAAAAAAGAAGGAGAAAGAAAGAGAGGCGTGCGATTGCTGCACCAGTAGTGACATCGCTGGCTCTCCGTTGCAGCCAAGCGCACATGCAGCAGTTTCTCTCCGGCTCCAAAATGGGTAGGCCACGCATCATACGCGCTTTTGAGGAGCAGGCAGCTTTTGTTCAGCAACGCTGTGAGCAGAACCGGGAATGAGCTCGTCTACGCCGTGCCGATGCTGTTGGCTGGGCACAAGAACAGGCTCATGCAGCCGAGCGCAAGCAGTAGCTCTGTACCGAGGATCTAGCAGCCTACAACGCCGCTGTTTAATGAACCATTGGAATTAACCCAATGATAAACACCGGGGCTGCACATTTCAGCTTCGCTGGTTAACCATCTGTATGGAGTGCTTGGGCAGTGATTATTTTTTTCACAAAATTTTTGTTCTGTCTGTCTGTGCACCTTTGATGTAGCTGTTTCATAATTTTCTTGCCTTACCAACTGCACGATTTTCTTCTTTTAACCTATTGTTCAAGCCCAAATCCTTTCACATAGCTAGCTAATGTTCATTCACAAGGTTTAAATGTTTTTCTTGTATAAGCAAATATCTTTTTTTGTTACTTTTCATTTTTGGCATACAGTTGGCTTCCATTAAATAAATGTTAATAGGATCAACACAATTGATTCAATTATCCGGCAGCCTAATTAAAAGGAGAGGCATAAAAAACAATGTATTTGGTAGAATTTGCACAACTTCTGAACACCATGCATTTTGAACCTCAATATGAAGTTACCCAACATAATGAGGTCTGTTTATACACAGTTTCAATGTAACGAAATTTCACTCCTGCCATGAAGGAATACCAAGGCAATAAAATTGCAGCAGAACCCATCGCATGATGACTATAGACGGTAATGCATTGAATGAATATAGTGACATGACGTCCTGCCACCATCAAAACGAGTTATGCATGAGGCGTGAACTGTAGCGGGACTCCTCTTTTGTGCTTTCCTAAGAACACTCAGTCATGCCATCTGGCACTGCCGCCGCAAAGCCTGTCTGAAATGCATGGTGCGCCGGTGCGTGCGAAGCATGTCGTGCGGCAACCGGGCTCCTCTGCCATGCTCCTCTCTGGATCTATCTAGTTGCACTGCCAAAGAGTCTGCATGTGCCTTTTGAGACGAGAGGAGTGATGCACCAGTGCCTGTGGACGCTGATTCCCCCATTTGTGACCCAAGTTGCTGAGAGGTTCATTGAAGAGCAGCACATAGCCAGTCAAATTCAGAGTAGGGGGTGGGCTGGTGCGCATCTAGCACAGCCATGGCTGCACATAGCTGAGCATATGCATAGCCTGCGCGCTCTGTTTTGGAGGTAATCTGTCATATGTGCAAGGACTGGGTGAGCTGGGGTCGTGAGGACATTGTGTAATCTCGAGTTTGGGGATGTGCTGAAGCAAGAGGCAGATGAAGCTGCCGGGAACCAAGGGGTCGCAGTGGAGCACCAGAACATGAGGACCAGTGCAGCAGGCTTCTAGAACAGAACTGCCCGTGCTGTGCTTGCACATCAAGTACACACTGCCCATCTTTGTTTTCTTCGTCTTTCACACCAAGGTGCCGGCTAAGAGTGCCGACCTATGGTGTGGCGTCGGTTGGGTGCTACAAGGCCCCCCCAACCAGACGGAATGGCGAAACGTACGCGTCAACAAGGCAGAGATAGCGCTACCTTGGTGATATACAGATCAGTGGACATGCCGGTGACATCCACGGGGTGCTCTGTGGGAGGTGTCTTGAGGTAGGCCAGTTTGAGGCGGTCTAACGAGACAATCTCTTCACAACTGTTCAAGAGGATGGTGGCGCACTTCAGCGTGTTGTGGAAGACACGGTACGGCCCATCTAGGAGGGTGCAAGAGGTGCCTTTACAGCATCTCATCTGAGAAAAACGTGCGTTAAAGACGCAAGGTCTGGATGCACAAAGATGCTATGGTCAGAAGATCGAGGCAGGACAGGGCGCAGTTGCTGAATGCAGTCCTGCAGGCATTGGAGGCACTGCAGCGACTGGGGAGAGGGGGCCGAAGGAATGAACAAGTCTCCAGGAAGCCGCAGGGGTGCACTGCAGACGAGCTCGGCCACTGAACAGCCAAGGTTGCGAAGAATGATGACGCGTAGGCCAAGAAGCACCATAGGAAAGAGGTCAACCCAGTGCTCTCGATCCAGGTGCATAGTGAGGGCAGCCTTGAGCTAGCGATGGAGCTGCTCAAACCATGTGCGGGGATGGTATGCCGTGGTACAACAGTGCTTAGTGCCAAGCAGGCAGTTGAAGAAAATGAGAGTACATTCAAACTGCTGGCTGGCGATCAGTTGTAACAATGTTCAGGCATCCGAAGCGGGAAATCCATGCTGAAATGAAGGCTTTGGTGACCATTTCTGCAGTGATGTCCGGAATGGGCACCGCTTCGGCCCAACGGGTCAAGTGGTCATGATTGTCAGAACGTACTGGCAGTCGTGAGGAGGAAGAAGCGGTCCAACCAAATCAAGATCGACATGGTCAAAGCGACAGCCAGGTGGCAAGAAAAATTGCGTGGGAGTCTCTGTGTGGCGGGTCACCTTGGTGATCTGGCAAGCGAGATGCAAGTGGGCCCACTGACAAACATCAATATGAATGCCCGGTCAGACGTACTGCTGTGTAATGAGGCGCTGTATGGCTCAGATACTGGAATGCCAGATGATGTGAAGTTATTGGAAACCCCATAACGAAAGGCAGCCAGAATGAAGGTGCGAGGTGGAACCGCTGACATGTCACGCCAGAGTGAGCCAGGCACAAACGGATGAGGAACGAGTTGCAGATGGAGGGAACGGGGGTGCAACTCAGGGTCTTCCATCTTCCCAAGCTAGACATTCCCAGTTTACGGCAGATTTACAGGTGCCAAGGTAAATGCCAAGGGAGGTGATGCATGAAAGTGCGTCAGCTGCCTCATTGTCAATGCTGTTGATGTGCCGGATATCTGTTGTGAACTCAATATACTGTCCACTTTCCACTGTCTATTAATAATGTATGTCTATTATGTTTTGTTATACGTCCCATATACTCTTCTAATACTACTGTATTAGAAGAGTATATACCCCCTTACCCAATGCCTCATACGAGGCCTGTAAGGACATTTTTAAATAAAATAAAATAAAATACAGTGATACCTCGAACTTGCATATCTGGAAAAATTGGCCAAGTCTAAATTTTCCATGGCACTGAACTATTTCCCATACATGCCAAGTATTTATTGTCCTTTGTCTCGAAGTATTTTTGGGCAAAATAGAGGATATCTCAAAACTTCACCAAAACTGGAACAGAAACTCTGCCGCCGGAGAGTTTAACAAGCTTGGCATGAGGCTGCCATGCTTACCACAAAGTGGACACTTTCCCCGAATGTGAAGTTGTGGCCCAGCAGTATAACAACTTTGTCGAGCAACCATGTGGCACATCATGTGATGGGAGAGACATGCACAGAGGCAGGTCCTGCAAAATAGTATGCGTGTGACACAGTTCGTTTTGTTCACTTTATGCAGTGCACACGATTTGCCATCAGAGGTGTGATTTCAGTTTTAATTTTATTCTATGCAATGCATGCAGCACTGATTTTTTTGTTCTATGCAACATTGAATAGAAGCGCACACAGCACAGCTTACCAGGAACAGTGCCACAGAAAACAACGTGAGCTTTAGCGAGTATGTGCTACGCAAGCAGGATGTGCCGGTGACAGGTAAATTTACTGATGCTGAAATCGCTGGGATGGCTACAAACGAAGGCAATGGTGAAGATGATGGTGATGACGACAAAAGACCCCGAGAGGTGCCAACATCAGCAGAAACAGAAAACATACTTTGCTTCGAATGTGTGGTGTTTATTGGCACAAGGGCCAGGTATGCATGGCCAGGAGGTATTCAGAGACCTGGATTGGGAAGAATTGGGGATAAGAGTAAATGGAGAATACCTTAGTAACTTGCGCTTCGCTGATGATATTGCCTTGCTTAGTAACTCAGGGGACCAACTGCAATGCATGCTCACTGACCTGGAGAGGCAAAGCCGAAGGGTGGGTCTAAAAATTAATCTGCAGAAAACTAAAGTAATGTTTAACAGTCTCGGAAGGGAACAGCAGTTTACAATAGGTAGTGAGGCACTGGAAGTGGTAAGGGAATACATCTACTTAGGACAGGTAGTGACTGCTGATCCGGATCATGAGACTGAAATAATCAGAAGAATAAGAATGGGCTGGGGTGCGTTTGGCAGGCATTCTGAGATCATGAACAGCAGGTTGCCATTATCCTTCAAGAGAAAAGTGTATAACAGCTGTGTCTTACCAGTACTCAGGTACGGGGCAGAAACCTGGAGGCTTACGAAAAGGGTGCTACTTAAATTGAGGACGACGCAATGAGCTATGGAAAGAAGAATGATAGGTGTAACATTAAGGGATAAGAAAAGAGCAGATTGGGTGAGGGAACAAACGCGCGTTAATGACATCTTAGTTGAAATCAAGAAAAAGAAATGGGCATGGGCAGGACATGTAATGAGGAGGGAAGACAACCGATGGTCATTAAGGGTTACGGACTGGATTCCGAGGGAAGGGAAGCGTAGCAGGGGGCGACAGAAAGTTAGGTGGGCAGATGAGATTAGGAAGTTTGGAGGGTCAACATGGCCACAATTAGTACATGACCGGGGCAGTTGGAGAAGTATGGGAGAGGCCTTTGCCCTGCAGTGGGCGTAACCAGGCTGATGATGATGATGATGCATGGCCAAAGCGCGCCAATCCAGTGTTGATGAGTTTGTAGTGGAGTTATGACTTTTATGAAGTTGAGGTGACGTGGCTGTAAAGGAGCCTAAAATAGTCACTGTAAAGTGCGTAAAATCTACATGCAATAAGATTATGGCGATGACAAAAGACGTGTACTATGAGCATTAAGGTGCATTGTGAAATAATAATACTATATAAAAAATATATAAGGTTCCAAAATTCACTAGAGCACTACGGCCTCGTTAGAGCCCTTAAAGCACAAGGGCCTAGAGGCATGTGCTATACAAAACAACTATCACAGTGGCATCCTCTGGAAAGAGGATGCGCTACGAGTTTAATGGGCTTATAACAGGTAGGACAAGATCATTTAAAAAACTTAAGACTACATTGGTGTTAAAAAACGATTCTTTACCAAGAAACATAGCTGGGTGAAGAGAGATGCAATAATGATATACAAGAGGAAAATGTTTCTTTCTTTCAGATTCGGCTTTCTGACACTCCAAGAGGACATGGAGGATGGTCGGCCTCTCACCACATCGACCACAGGTTGGCGGTTGATTTCCAGTAAGCAGAAAATTGTGGGTATCAAATGTGTGCCCTATTCTGAGGTGACAGAATAGGACATCTGTTCGCTGAGATTTTGTTGGGGAGGGCCAAAAACCTAACTGCGGCTTTATAACGTGCAGTTTATTATTTGTTTCTGCATTCCACATGCGTTGCCAGTGTTGTTGCAGTTTCTTTCTTAAGAAAGGCTTCAGATCTGTGACAGGGACAGCAGCCGTAGGAAAAGTGGTTAGTGATGTCAGTGATGTGGCCATTTTGTCAGCTAGTACATTACCCTCGATGCCTTTATGGCCGGGTACCCGGCATATTACTACATGTCTATGTGGTAAGTATATGTTACATAAGAGCGAGTAAAGTTCTATGAAAACAGGATTTGTATGCTTTTGTAAAGAAATTAACGCTTTTACAAGACTTAACGAGTCTGTAAATACTATTGCTCTGTCGAGTTTTAATTTATATGTTTTACTGCAGACAGTACTGCATAGGCTTCTGCAGTGAAGATACTTGTTAAGGGATTCAATATGTCAGATTCAGAAAATGAGGGACCAACAGCAGCAAAAGATACATCAGAATGTGATTTTGACGCGTCTGTGTAGAATTCTGAGCACGAGTACTTCGATTGAAGTCCACGGAAATGCATAGCGATTTCGAGGTCAGGTGCGTGCTTTGTGACCTCTACAAAGGACATGTCACAGTCTATCACCTGCCACTCCCAGGGCGGTAATGGCTTAGCTGGAGGCATTAGGCGATGTTTGAGAACTGGGGCATCCATTTCTTCACTAAGTTCTCTTTCACGGAGTGACAAAAGAAGTCTCATAAAGGATCTATTACGAAAAAGTGTTTCGCAGGTCAAGTCGTTCACAGTTGTGAAACATGGATGTTCTTTATTAGAGTGCACTTTGAGAAAATAGGTGAAGCTGATGTATGTTCTCTGAAAATGGAGTGACCACTCATCTGACTCTACGTATAGACTTTCAACAGGGCTTGTTCTAAAGGTGCCAGTGGCTAGGCGGATACCCAGGTGATGGACGGGGTCTAACATCTTTAGCGCGCTCGTAGTGGCAGAGTGATAAACCACGGCACCATAGTCCAGTCATGATCGAACTAGGCTCCTGTAAATATTCAATAAACACTGTCCATTGCTACCTCACGTTGTGTGGGATAGGATTTTAAGTAAGTTCATTGTTATAAGACATGTTTCTTTAAGATGATTGAACATCTTGAAGGGGCAGTGCAATAAGATGAAGACAGAAGGCAGGAACATACAGGACAGCGCTGATGATAATGTTCCTGCCTTCTGTCTTCGTCTTATTGCGCTGCCCCTTCAAGATGTTCAACCAGTACCAATTCGCCCAAATGTCGGTCCTTTCTTTAAGATATTTTATGTGAGGAATAAAAGTAAGCCTGGAGTCAAGTATAACACCTAGAAATTTGAGCTCTTTGTTGAAGCAAATTCTACCCAGTTCTACACAAGGATCAGGGACCAGGCCTCTCTTTCTTGCAAAGAAATCACAAGAGCTTTTTGGGGGGTTGATTTTATATCCATTTTGGTCTGCCCACTTGGACACCTTGTTTAAGCCCTGCTGTACCTGTATTTCGCACACTGTAAGGTTGCACAATTTGTAACCTATTTGTATATTGTCCACGTAGACGGAATAAAAAATGGCCGGTGGTAGAGAAGCAGGAAGTGTGTTCATCTTAACAATAAAGAGTGTGCAACTGAGTACGCCTCCCTGGGGTACACCAGTTTCTTGTATAAAAGGTCGCGATAATATGTTGCCGATCTTCACGCGGAAGATATGATTCGACAAATAGCTTTCAATTATTTTCAACATATTTCCACAGATGCCTGTTCCCGACAAGTCTTGCAAGATCCCGTACCGCCATGATGTGTCACATGCCTTCGCCATATCTAGGAATATCAAGAGGAAATACTGTTTGTGTACAAATGCATCATGGATATATCCTTCAATGCACACAAGATGATCGGTTGTCAACCACCTTTGTCTGAAGCCACACTGATAGGGATCGAGCATATTGGCATATTGTTGAGTTCTAGGAAATGTATGAGTCTGCGATTAATAATTTTTTCAAAAAGTTTACACAGACAATTCGTAAGAGCTATCGGACGATAACTTGCTGCCAAAGTAGGGTCTTTTCCCTGCTTCAGAACAGGAACCACAATCGCTTCTTTCCATGAGGATGGGAGGTATCCCGCAGCCCAAATAGTGTTGAAAAGTGTGAGTAGTGTAACTTGTGTGTCAGTATGTAAGTTTCTGATCATGTCATACATGACTCTGTCAGGTCCCGGTGCAGTGCTTTTTACGTTCTTCTATTTCTTTATGTTTAAGAAAGGATTGGGAATAATGGATTGAGCTCGACACATGCTCAAAGTGCTCCCCAAGTGAGTCTGCCTGATCTTGTAGTGTATCGCCCTGTGTATTTACCAGAGGGAGTGAATATGTTTGTCGCCCTCTTATCCTATTAAACTTGTTCCAGACTTTGGCCTCATCTGCATACGAGTTGATGCCCGATAAAAACTTCTGCCAACTCTCTCTTCTGGCCTGTTGGCGGGTTCTCCTGCCTTGGGACTTTGCTTTCTTAAAGTTGACAAGATTCTCTGCAGTGGGAGAAGCGCGTAGCAACCCCCACGCTTTGTTCTGTTTCCTACGAGCAATTCTACATTCCTCGTTCCACCACGGGACACGCTGTTTGCATGCCAAGCAATTTACTTCCGATATGCATTTAGATGCGGCATCTATTATGAAGGCTGTAAAATACTCCACAGCAGCATCAATTTCTAACGAGGACATGAAATCCCATGAGATACTAGTGAGAGTTCAAAATTTCTCCCAATCAGCTGTATCAATCTTCCACCTAGGAGCCTGTAATGGATATTCGCTTTCTTTAAGTGTTCGTAGCAGTATGGGGAAGTGGTCGCTTCCTTAAGAATTGATCATAAGTTCCCATTCCAGTTCAGGCAGTATAGACGGGGAAACTGTGCTGAGATCAATTGAAGAAAGAGTTTTGTTTGCAAGACAGTAATATGTGGGTTCCTTCTTATTCAACAGGCATGCACCAGAAGAAAAAAGGAACTGTTCAACAAGACGTCCTCGCGCATCTACACGAGGGTCGCCCCACAGGTAGCTGTGTGCATTGAAATCGCCAAGAACAACATAAGGTTCTGGCAATTCATCTATAAAGGACTGAAATTCATGTTTGTTTAATATGTAATGTGGAGGTATGTAAAGCGAGCAAATAGTAATAAGTTTGTTTAGCAGAACAACTCGAACCGCCACTGCTTCAAGGGCCGTTCGTAGCTGTAAACGTTGACATGCTGTGCTTTTTTGAATTACAATGGCAACACCGCCCGATGATGCAAGAGCATCATCGCGATCTGTGTGAAAAGTAACATACTGTCGAAGGAAGTTTGTGTGTTTTGGTTTTAAGTGTGTTTCCTGTGAACACAGCAATTTTGGATTGTGTTTGTGGATGAGTTCTTGTACATCATCAAGGTTTCTAAGAAGACCTCTGACGTTCCATTGAATGATTTGTGCATCCATATTTAAAGTAAATTGGTGCTGTGTATACAGTAACAGAAGTGATGCCTTTGTTTACAGAGCTCTTTCGAGGCCCTTAATGGGGGTTTTGCCCTTTCTGGAGTGTTTGAGGGAGCCTCGCCGCTCCTTAGGCGCTTGGTGCGTCGTGAGGATAGGTGTAGTGTCCATTGCCTCTTGTGAGGCGCCGGACACGCGCTCTTGCGAGCGGGAAGTTTTCCGAGAGAGTCCCGCCTCGGAAGGCAAGACCCCTGCGCCCACCAGCCCGGAGGTCAATGGGGCTCACTGTGGATTTGGCCCGAGGAGGTTGAGGCAGCCATCGCTGCGCCTACCTTCGGGGCCGCTATCGGTCCTGCGGGATCGCTGCGTGTAGCGCAGGATGCCGCAGATAACTCTTGTGGAGCCGGCAACCCAAGAGTAGCCTGGCCTGGTTGCTGGTTGGATGCAGTAGGCTTACCTACTTCCACCCTGGGGGCAGGAGCCAAAGGTACCTGCTCGCTGCACGGGGGCTGGGCACTTGGCAGTGGCCGCTGCGACGCTGCCCCCTGACGCACAGCATCAGCATAAGGTGTGCTGTGGAAAGGTGAGCACCTCTTACGGGCTTCCTTAAACAAAATATTTTCCTTGACTTTGAGGGTGATTATCTCTTCTTTTTCCCTCCAGTTCGGACAGGAGCGTGAGTAGGCTGGATGGTCACCACTGCAGTTCACACAGTGAGGTGCGCCACTGCAATTGTCGGAGGGGTGGCCCTGGACTCCACACTTTGCACAAGTTATTTGACCATGGCAGCTCTGCGAGCCATGGCCGAACCTCTGACATTGGAAACACCGTCTAGGGTTGGGGATATATTGACGCGAAATAAGTTTGCACGTGATGACACGGGACCCTTAAGGCGAGAACGACGAAGTTCGTGGTTGCGCGCGTGCTCTCCGAGGACCAGCCATCACTAAAGGCAGACGTTTTTTTTCAGCCGAGCTTACCCTCGTGCACGTACGTGCCAGCCAACGTCTCCAGGGACTCCAGCCACAGCACAGTCTGCTTCCCGAACGAACTAGAATGACGAACCAACCACCTCCTGCCACTCCTGCAGCATCGCACGTTGTCGTCAATCACATCCGGACGCCGAATCTGATCCACGGAAGTGCTTCAGAGGACGCCGACGACTGGCTTGACTATTTTGACCGGGTTGCCAACCTCAACAACTGGAACCATGAGCGTAAGCTACGCCACGTGTACTTCGCTATTGAGGATTCCGCGAAAACATGGTTTGAGAGCCACGAGGCGACACTGACATCATGGGAAGAATTTCGTAGGCAGCTCCTCAATGCCTTTGCCAGGGCAGACAGGAAGGAGAGGGCGGAGTTAGCGTTGGAGGCAAGAATTCAAGGCCCGAATGAGCGACTGACGGCGTACGTAGAAGACATCATCATCAGCCTGGTTATGCCCACTGCAGGGCAAAGGCCTCTCCCATACTTCTCCAACTACTCCGGTCATGTACTAATTGTGGCCATGTTGTCCCTGCAAACTTCTTAATCTCATCCGCCCACCTAACTTTCTGCAGCCCTCTGCTACGCTTCCCTTCCATTGGAATACATTCCGTAACTCTTAATGACGTTATCTTACCTCCTCATTACGTGTCCTGCCCATGCCCATTTCTTTTTCTTGATTTCAACTAAGATATCATTAACTCGCGTTTGTTCCCTCACCCAATCTGCTCTTTTCTTGTCCCTTAACGTTATACCAATCATTCTTCTTTCCATAGCTCGTTGCATCGTCCTTAATTTAAGTAGAACCCTTTTCGTAAGCCTCCAGGTTTCTGCCCCGTACGTGAGTACTGGTAAGACACAGCTGTTATAAACTTTTCTCTTGAGGGATAATGGCAACCTGCTGTTAATGATCTGAGGATGCCTGCCGAACGCACCCCAGCCCATTCTTATACTTCTGATTATTTCAGTCTCATGATCCGGATCCGCAGTCACTACCTGTCCTAAGTAGATGTATTCCCTTACCACTTCCAGTGCCCCGCTACCTATTGTAAATTGCTGTTCCCTTCCGAGACTGTTAAACATTGCTTTAGTTTTCTGCAGATTAATTTTTAGACCCACCCTTCGGCTTTGCCTCTCCAGGTCAGTGAGCATGCATTGCAATTGGTCCCCTGAGTAACTAAGCAAGGCAATGTCATCAGCGAATTGCAAATTATTAAGGTATTTTCCATTAGCTCTTATCCCAAATTCTTCCCAATCCAGGTCTCTGAATACCTCCTGTAAACACGCTGCGAATAGCATTGGGGAGATCGTATCTCCCTGCCTGACACCTTTCTTTATTGGGATTGTGTTGCTTTCTTTATGGAGGACTCCGGCGGCTGTGGAGCCGCTATAGATATCTTTCAGTATTTTTACATACGGCTCGTCTACACCCTGGTTATGCAATGTCTCCATGACTGCTGAGGTTTCGACTGAATCAAACGCTTTCTCATAATCAATGAAAGCTATATATAAAGGTTGGTTATATTCCGCACATTTTTCTATCACCTGATTGATAGTGTGAATATGGTCTATTGTTGAGTAGCCTTTACGAAATCCTGCCTGGTCCTTTGGTTGACAGAAGTCTAAGGTGTTCCTGATTCTATTTGCAATTACCTTAGTAAATACTTTGTAGGCAACGGACAGTAAACTGATCGGTCTATAATTTTTCAAGTCTTTGGCGTCCCCTTTCTTATGGATTAGGATTATGTTAGCATTTTTCCAAGATTCCGGTACGCTCGAAGTCATGAGGCATTGCGTATACAGGGTGGCCAGTTTCTCTAGAACAATCTGCCCACCATCCTTCAACAATTCTGCTGTTACCTGATCCTCACCAGCTGCCTTCCCCCTATGCATAGCTTCCAAGGCTTTCTTTACTTCTTCCGGTGTTACCTGTGGGATATCGAATTCCTCTAGACTATTCTCTCTTCCATTATCGTCGTGGGTGCCACTGGTACTGTATAAATCTCTATAGAACTCCTCAGCTACTTCAACTATCTCCATCCATATTAGTAATGATATTGCCGGCTTTGTCTCTTAACGCATACATCTGATTCTTGCCAATTCCTAGTTTCTTCACTGATTTTAGGCTTCCTCCGTTCCTGAGAGCATGTTCAATTCTATCCATATTATACTTCCTTATGTCAGCTGTCTAGCGCTTGTTGATTAACTTCGAAAGTTCTGCCAGTTCTATTCTAGCTGTAGGGTTAGAGGCTTTCATACATTGGTGTTTCTTGATCAGATCTTTCGTCTCCTGCAATAGCTTACTGGTATCCTGTCTAACGGAGTTACCACCGACTTCTATTGCACACTCCTTAATGATGCCCACAAGATTGCCGTTCATTGCTTCAACACTAAGGTCCTCTTCCTGAGTTAAAGCCGAATACCTGTTCTGTAGCTTGATCTGGAATTCCTCTATTTTCCCTCTTACCGCTAACTCATTGATCGACTTCTTATGTACCAGTTGCTTCCGTTCCCTCCTCAGGTCTAGGCTAATTCGACTTCTTACCATCCTATGGTCACTGCAGCGCACCTTGCTGAGCACGTCCACATCTTGTATGATGCCAGGGTTAGCGTAGAGTATGACGTCTATTTCATTTCTAGCCTCGCCGTTCGGACTCCTCCACGTCCACTTTCGGCTATCTCGCTTGCAGAAGAAGGTATTCATTATCCGCATATTCTGTTCCGCAAACTCTACTAATAACTCTCCCGTGCTATTCCTAGTGCCTATGCCGTATTCCCCCACTGCCTTGTCTCCGGCCTGCTTCTTGCCTACCTTGGCATTGAAGTTGCCCATCAGTATAGTGTATTTTGTGTTGACTCTACCCATCGCCGATTCCACGTCTTCATAGAAGCTTTCAACTTCCTGGTCATCATGACTGGATGTAGGGGCGTAGACCTGTACAATTTTCATTTTGTACCTCTTATTAAGTTTCACAAGACCTGCCACTCTCTCGTTAATGCTATAGAATTCCTGTATGTTACCAGCTATGTTCTTATTAATCAGGAATCCGACCCCTAGTTCTCGTCTCTCCGCTAAGCCCCGGTAGCAAAGGACGCGCCCGCTTTTTAGCACTGTATATGCTTCTTTTGGCCTCCTAACTTCACTGAGCCCTATTATATACCATTTACTGCCCTCTAATTCCTCCAATAGCACTGCTAGACTCGCCTCACTAGATAACATTCTAGCGTTAAACATTGCTAGGTTCATATTCCGATGGCGGCCTGTCCGTAGAAGACATGAATCACCTTTTCAGACGTGCGGACCCTCCTATGACTGAAACAAAGAAGGTGCGCCATCTCATGCGCGGCGTCAAAGAGGAAATCTTTGCTGGCCTCATTCGAAATCCGCCGACGACACTTGCAGAGTTCCATGACGAAACCACTACTATGAAAAAGGCCCTTCAACTGCGGGCCAGGCAAAACAACCGTGACGCCGTGATTTCAAGGGAGGTCTCTGCCGTTACCCTCGGTAACGACGTTGGCGCCTTGCGAGAACTCATCAGGGCTGTCTTCAAGGAGGAACTGCAGAAGATGCAGACGACCAGTGCCCCTGTGGGACAAATTTCCATTGCGGATATGGTGCGCGCCGAGGTCCGACAGGCCGTCCATATTCCTGGACAGTACGAGGCACCACAGCAGGGACCGCATGCCGAAATGAGTTACACTGAAGCAGTACGCCGTCCGCCACCCTCAAGTGCGTGCATGGTACACCCCACTCAACAAATGGATGTAAGCTTCAGGCCGACTTGCAGCCCACCGCACATCGCCGAAGCAAGGACTAGGAAGAGCGGCGTCTGGCGCACCACAGACTACAAGCCCCTTTGGTTTCGTTGTGGCGAAGCCGGACACATCTATAGAATGTGTCCTTATCGTCAAGTGGGGCTCTGTGGATTCTCGCCGAATGCACCTCGTCCACGACCTGGTGAGCGGCCGTCGGAAATAGAGTTTCGTCGCGAATTGTCGCAATGTTTATCAGCGATGGCAGGAGCCCCGTTCGTCGTCTCCTGCTCTTTACAGATCACCATCACCAAGCCAAGCCTTTACTCGCGGCGCTCTGAGATGCCGCTCGCCTAGCCCGGCAGGTCGGGAAGACAGTTCAGCGACCTCTGGAGGTGAGGCCGCTGACGACGACCGTACGCAAGATTCTCCACTACGACGACAACGACGAAAACAGAACGACGCAGATGTACAGACGGAGTCAAACACCTTACGAGAGGTAGTAACATCGAACATTCCCGTCACCATAGACGACGAAGAAATAACGGCGTTAATCGACACTGGAGCGGACACCTCAGTTATGAGCATGGACCTTGCCTGCAAGCTGAAGAAAGTTTCTACCGAGTGGACTGGGTCGCAGATTAGCACTGCAGGAGGCAATCTGCTAACCCCGATAGGAAGATGCACAGCGCGAGTGAGCATCCGTGGGTATACGTACCTCAGAGACTTCGTTATCCTCCCAAGCTGTTCGAGGGACCTAATTCTGGGAATGGACTTTCTGCAGGCTAACGGAGCTGTGATTAACTTACAAAAGTCACGGGTAACGTTCTCGACGGCGCAGGCCTTAGCAGGGAGCAGCACTGACAACACGTATGTCAACGCCTTGAGGATTGTTGACGAGAACATCACGGTGCCGCCAAGGAGCAGCGTAGTGACCCTCGTCACCTGCGACGCATTCGACAGCTATGAGGGCATTGCCGAGGCAAATATCCTGCTGCTGCTCGAAAGACACATCTGCATCGCCCGGGGCCTTGTTCGAATACAGCATAAGTGCTCGCAAGTTTTGTCGACAAACTTCAGCCATGAGTATCAGCACGTCCCTCAAGGTACAGCTGTGGCATTCCTGAACGACATTGCTGTTTTCTCCGACATCGGCACGTTACAAGTGACTTCACTGGATGAAACAACTCACGCCAGCCTGAATACCCGCATCCACATTAATGCTGACTTAGCAGATGTACAGAAGGATCAGCGGCTGGGCCTACTGACAGAATTCTCCGGCTGTTTTTCCACGGAATCCAAAGTCCAGCGCACTTCCGTTACGTAACACCGGATCGTTACAGAGGAGTCGGCGTGGCCTGTTCGTCAGCATCCGTATCGCGCGTTACCTATGAAGCGGGAGGCGATTAAGCGTCAAGTTCAAGAAATGCTAAATGATGACGTCATCCAGCTGTCGACAAGTCCGTGGGCGTCGCCTGTCGTACTAGTAAAAAAGAAAGACAACACACTCCGCTTCTGCGTTGACTACAGACGGCTTAACCAAGTCACCAAATGCAATGTTTATCCCCTGCCACAGATCGATGACACTTCGGACTGTCTACTCATGCTCAGTTCTTTACTTCGTTAGACCTAAAGTCAGCCTACTGGCAAATCGAAGTGGACGAGCATGACCGTGAAAAAACCACCTTCGTGACTCCCGATGGGCTGTACGAATTTAAAGTGCTGCCTTTCGGTCTCTGTTCCGCTCCTGCTACGTTCCAACAAATGATGGACACTGTACTCGTTGGACTAAAGGGGCAGACGTGTCTAGTGTACTTAGACGACGTTGTTGTGTTTTCCAGCACGTTCGATGAACATCTCGCCCGGCTACGAAGTGTCCTTACCGCAATACGCAAGGCCAACCTCACCATCAAGCCTGAAAAATGTTGCTTTGGCTTCCAGGAACTCAAGTTTCTAGGCCACGTGGTCAGCTCTCAAGGAGTACGACCAGACCCAGAAAAACTCGCTGCCATTGCCGAGTTTCCTCGTCCTAAAGACAAAAAGGCTGTTCAGCGGTTCCTGGGCCTCTGCGCTTACTACCGTCGTTTTGTTGAAGGCTTCTCAAGGATTGCTGAACCGCTCATGAGACTGACACGACAAGATGTGCCCTTTGCGTGGACGGAAGACCAAGAGCAGGCCTTCACCGAATTGCGTAAACGCCTTCAATCCGCTCCAGTGCTGGCGCATTTTGATGACACCGCGGCAACTGAAATACACACCGACGCCAGCAACATAGGACTCGGGGCCATTCTGGTTCAATGGCAAGATGGCGCAGAACGTGTAATTGCGTACGCGAGTTGTAGTCTGACAAAAGCAGAAGCTAATTATTCAACGACCGAAAAAGAATGCTTAGCAGTCGTGTGGGCCATCAGCAAGTTCCGACCCTACTTATACGGCCAGCCATATCGAGCGATCAGCGATCACCACTTGCTCTGCTGGCTTGCCAATCTACGAGACCCATCAGGTCGCCTCGCTCATTGGAGCCTCCGCCTCCAGGAATACGACATAACTGTTGTCTACAGATCCGGCCATAAGCATAGCGACGCTGACTGCTTGTCACGTTCTCCTATTCCCTTGACATCCTCCGACTTGGAGCTAGGTTTGCCGTTTCTTGGTGTCGTCGACGTGGTGCGCATGGCTGACTATCAATGTGCAGACTCTGAGCTGCTTCCAGTCATCCGATATCTCGAGGGAGCTGACGTTGTTGTCCCACGCCCACTTTCACGAGGTTTGATGTTGTACTGCCTGCGAAACGACGTCCTGTACAAGAAAAATTTCGAGAACAGCCAGGAAACGTTCCTTCTCGTCATTCCAACGGCACTGCGCGAGGAAGTTTTACAGGCGAGTCACGACGACCCCTGTGCCGGCCACTTAGGCTTCGCGAGGACATTAGCGCGCATACGGCAAAAATACTATTGGCCACACCTATTTTCGTCGGTTCAGCGCTATGTGCGAACGTGCCGTGACTGTCAGAGGTGTAAAGTTCCACCCGTCAAGCCTGCCGGCCTCCTTCAGCCTTTGAATCCGCCTCCGGCGCCGTTCCAGCAAGTGGGAATGGACCTTCTTGGGCCGTTCCCCACGTCATCCTTGCAAAATAAGTGGATAATCATGGCAACTGACTATTTAACTCGCTATGCGGAGACGAAAGCTGTGCCGCGGGGAACTGCTGCTGAAGTCGCCAGCTTCTTCGTCCACAACATCGTGCTTCACCACGGTGCACTCGCTGTACTCATTACTGACTGCGGTGCCGCGTTTACAGCGGAGTTATTGCAACAAGTCGTCACACTGACGCACACCAACCACCGAAAGACCACAGCCTATTATCCCCAAACTAACGGCTTAACAGAGCGCCTAAACAGAACATTAGCCGACATGCTCTCCATGTACATTGAAGTGGAACACCACACATGGGATGAAATTTTTGCACGTGATGAGTTTGCACGTGATGACAAATAAGTTTGCACGTGATGACACGGGACCCTTAAGGCGAGAACGACGAAGTTCGTGGTTGCGCGCGCTCTCCAAGGACCAGCCATCGCTAAAGGCAGACTTTCTTTTGCCAATCTGTCGGTGGTAAACTGTTTTAGCTGTAATAGCTGGGTGACAATATGTTCGCACATTTAACCTGATGTATCCTGTTTCGATGGTTTCTGGCAGTACGCTGGATGCAAATGTTAGCACAAGATGCCTTGTTGTCTTGTCTAAGTATAATATGTTTTACATTAGTGACATTTTGTTCTTTCCACCCTTCCAGGAGTTCAGCTTCTGTCAAATCTTGGAGGTCTGCCTCTGACACGACTCCCCATGAGCTATTCATTGTTCGGTGTTGTGTAACAGAAATTGGTATGTTACCAAATGTCACAAGACTGCCAAGCTTCTCGTACTGATGTTTCTGAGAGATCTCAAGGAGAAGGTCCCCGCTAGCCATTTTCGTTACTTTATAACCTGACCCTATGGCTTCGGTTAAAGATTTTGCAACTATGAAAGGGGAAATGAATCTGGCCTGTTTTTCAGAGTTCTCGCTGTGCACAACATGGTATTTTGGATAGGTCTCTCTTGTTCTGTTGAAGCATGTGATTAGGTCATCGGTGCGTCCCCTCTTTTAAGGGTGACGATCAAGTATGTGGGGAAATGTGGGTGTTCCCATAGTACTTTCTTTTCTTTTCGGCAGCAATGGCAGCCACCCACCACGGAACCCAACTTGGGGGCGCTGCAGCACTTAATGGGTAACTGTACATTGCCACTATAACCTAATATATTATACCCAAGGGAGGGCACATACACAAGGTTAACCCTAGCCACCTAGGAAAATTAAGAAGTGACGGAAGAGAAGAGGTGAAAGGACAGTAAAAGAAAGAAGTTAGGAAAGAAAAAGGTTGAAGAGGCGGACAGGAAAAGGCGACTGCCGATTTCCCCCGGGTGGGTCAGTCCGGTGATGCCATCTACATGAAGCAGAGGCCAAAGAGGTGTGTTGCCTCGGCCGGGGGGCCTTAGCGGTCTGAACACCCAGCATCGGCTCAACCCCCAGGATCCCCCTTTCTCCGGACATGGCTAAGCCATGCACGGCTACACGTGGGACGGTCCAACCCTCGTGTGCTCGGGTACGTGGTGTCGCAACACACCAAACGCCTGCTGACGCAGACGCCCCAGCGGGGATACTTTGCTTGCTGCGAAATAAAGTTGACTGCAGCGGAGGGAACAATTGGCTCATGGTATGCGTGAAGCAGCTCGAGGACACTGATACATCCTGCCCGCACATTGCGCACGCAACGCACGCAGCACTTATTTACCACAAATGGTGCCACAGAAAGTGACGGGAGCCTTTATAAGTACACGCTATGTGAGAAGGGTGTACCGGGTGAACTTGCTGTTGCTGGAATCACTGGAATGGCTACAAACAGAGGGGACGGTGAATGCAGTGACTGCCAAAAACCTCAAGAGGTGCCGAAAACTTTATTTCGCTAGCTGCGAAATAAAGTTGAGTGCAGGGGCAGGAACAATCGGCTCATGCAATGTGTGAAGCAGCTAGAGGACACATTTCTAGGTCGAAGTGCTACCGGGAAGCAGACCAGCCTTACGCAGTTTTCCTGCACTGAGTAAAATGACAGTGCTGTAAAACGGAGCTGGTTGATATCTCTGGTATGTTCTTATTTTTTCTTTAAAACCTTTATGAAGAGCCAGTTTAGAAGCTCTTGTTGAAAAGCTGGTCAGTAGTGATGAACTTTTTGGAAAAATCTCGACTTTTCAGTGCAATTTCTGCAACATTGCTTATCTCGAAAATCCGCTCATCTCAAAATTTTTTTAGGTTATTATTTTGAGTTAACGAGGTATTACTGTAAATTCCATTTGACAAAGTTTACATGCAACATACTTGGAAGAGTTTATACAGAAGACGTACACCAGAGGCTTGTGATCGGTTAGAACGTAAAATGGCTGGCCCTCCAAGAAGTGCTGAACGAGCTGGTTGGTGGAATAGGAGGGGAGCAGTTCACAGCCAAAAACACTGTAACAAGTCTCGACAGGTTGGAACTTCCGAGAGAAGAAACCCAGTTGGTGCCTGTCGGAGTCAATTTTGTGTTGGACAACAGCACCGATCGCCACGCTGGAAGCATCCACCATGATGCGAGCTGGCACGTTAGTCCTCGAGTGGATGAGAAGTACTGAATCGGTGATGGCTTGTTTAGCAGCCCTGAAAGCAGTTTCAGCTTTGGGAGACCAGGAAATCGCAGATGAGGAGCTCTTAGTTGTACGAAGAAGGTCATTCAGTGGGCGTAGAAGCTCGACGCAGTACGGAATAAGACAACGTGAGAAATTCACTTGGCCCAGGAACTTGCGCAGCTGGCGTAGGGTAGCAGGGGGTGGGAAGTCTTTCATGGCCTGGACGTGAAAAGGCAATGGACAAATTCCCAGCACCAAGATGTGGTCGCCCAGAAACTTGAGCTCAGAAGACCCAAAGACACATTTCTGGGGCTTGACAACCAGGCCAAATTGTTGAAGGCGTTCAAAGAGTCCCGGTGGTGACGCTCATGATCTTGTGGAGCTCAACTCGCGATGAGGATGTCACTGATGTAGGAAAATATAGCATGAAGGCTGCGTATTACCTCGAGAATGAATCTTTAGAACGTATGAGCTTCGTTGCGTAGGCCAAAGGGCATGCACACATACTCAAAGAAGCTGAAGGGTGTGGCAATGACCGTCTTCGGGATATTGGCAGGCTCAACGGGGATTTGGTGATATGCCTTGACAAGGTCCACTTTGCTAAAGATCTTGCATCCTTCTGAGTGGCCAGTGAAATCTTGGATGTGAGTAAGAGAATAGTTATTGTGGACAATGTGAGCATTGAGTACCGGTAGTCACTGCACAGACGTCAGTCACCCAGTTCATTTTTTGGGCGCCAGATGGAGTAGGGAGGTGCAAGTGCTGGATGAAAGACAAATAATGCCCAGCTGGAGCATGGCATCGAATTTCCATTTAGCGAGCACCAGATGCTCACTGAAGAGGTGGCACAGACAAGCTGCAACGGGTGGACCATGCATGACATTGTGATGGGTTAGGCTATGCTTGGGTGGCCGAGTTAAATTGCAGGGCCTCTTGACCTCAGAAAAGTCTACAAGGATTCTAGTGTATGGGTGTGGTGGGATCAGCATGTGGATGCCAGCAGGAGCGACAGCTGAGAGAACGCCAGGAATGGAGAGGCATGTCATGCTGTCAATCAGGCGATGGTAGCGCATGCTGTCATCGAGGTCGGAGCAAGTCGGAGCCGAGGATGGGCTGATTGACATAGGCTACGATGAAGACCCACTGGAATGTATGCCGCAGGCCAAGGTCGAAGAAAGGTGGTAGTATGGAGGCGTGCGCAGACACACTCTCTCTTGTCCCCACACTTGCAACAGTACATACAGGATTTGCCTGGCAAACCTGCTTGCATGGCATGCGGTAGCTTCCCGGATAATTCTCACATTCTGTGGGATTGTCCCGGGAGTTGTCCCACTATTCAGGCGAGCCTTGCCAAACTCTCACCCACCCGTATGTCTGGGACACTTGAGGAGTGGCAGGTGGACTCCTCCCCTGATTATATACAAGACAGGATTGAGCTGATCACAATACGCGGCTTGGCAGACAACTAGAACAGAGCGGGTGAACCCAGACCAGGGTTCTTGAATGAAGTTTATTACGCCCACTTTCATTACTCTGGGAGCTCAGTTGTGCTATGCATTCTGTCTCTCTCTCTCTCTCTCGTTGCTTGCGGCACTCGCACTACATACGCTTTCTCTCTTGTTCCTCCCAGTGCTCCTGCAGCGTTTGCTCCTCTCATGCTGTAAGCAATGCCCAGTTGCACTGCGCCTGCTTTCTTTACTCATCGAGCTCGCACTACCCATGGTCTCTCATTACTCTTGGCACTTGTGCTGCCTTTGCTCCTCTCTCGTATGCCACTCGCACTTGTGCTGCACGTGCTCGTTGCTCATGGTGCTCACACTGTGTGTGCACTCTCTCGTTGTACACGAGACTCGGTCACACTCCACCTGCTCTCTTTGCTTGTGGCGACTCATATTGTGCATGGTGCTGCCTTTGCTCATCTCTTGTATGGAGCTCGCAGTCGTACTGCGCATATTCTTTGCTCATGGCACTCGCACTGCGTGTGCTCTCTCTCTCTCATTGCACAGGACACTCAGTCACGCTGCGTGTGCTCTTAGCCGCGGTGCTCGCACTGCGCACGCTCTTTTCACTTGTGGTGCTTGCATTGTGCCTGGAGCTGCCTTTGCTCCTCTCTCGTACATGGCTCACAGTCGTGTTGGGTGTGCTCTTTGGCCATGGTGCTCGCACTGTGTGTGCTGTTTGCTCATGGTGATTGCACTGTGTGTGCTCTCTCACACTTGTACATGACACTCAGACATGCTGTGCGTGCTCTCTGTAGTCACGGTGCTTGCGCTGCGCATGATCACTTTGCTTGTGCTGCTCGCATTGTGCGAGGTGCTGCCCTTGCTCCTCTCTCGTACATGGCTCGCAGTTGTGCTGCGCGTGCTCTTTGCTCATGGTGCTTGCACTGTGTGTGCTCTCTCTCTTTCTCTCATTGTACACGAGACCCAGTCATGCTGTGCATGCTCTCTTTAGTCACGGTGCTCGCACTGCACATGCTCTCTTCGCTTGTGGTGCTCGCATTGGGTTGTGCATGGTGCTGCCTTTGCTCCTCTCTCGTACGGGGCTCCCAGTCATGCTGCGTGTGCTCTCTCTCTCATTGTACGCAACACTCAGTCATGCTGCGCGAGCTCTTACTCACAATGCTCGCACTGCGCATGCTCTCTTTGCTTGTGGTGCTCGCAGTCATGCTGAGCGTGCTCTTTGCTCATGGCGCTCGCACTGCGTGTGCTTTTTGCTCATGGTACTCGCACTGTGTGTGCACTCTGTCTCTCGTACACGACATTCAGTCATGCTGCACCTGCTCTCTTTAGCTGAGGTGCTCGCACTAGGCATGCTCACTTTGATTGTGGTGCTTGCATTATGCGTGATTTCTGCTTTGCTTTTCTCTCGTATGCGGCTCCCAGTCGTGCTGCGCGTGCTGTTTGCTCATGGTGCTCGATGCTGGCTCCGCCGCTTACTTTCAGTGGACGCTAATGCCATTTTTGCTCTTTTGCATCGCACATTTGCGGTGCACTGGCACTCGCTGCACTTGGAGGATTGTCCAAATTAATTAAGTGCGGCCAAATACGTCCGAATTAACAAGTTTTATTGCATTAAATAATGCATACGCCTTGCCACAACCAAAGGATGAGTTCGCATTATCCGATTTTAAAATTAACGAGGGTCAAATTAACGAAGTTTTACTGCAGTTGCAGTTCTGAATGACAACTACTACAGTTTTTTCTGTCACGCAACCGCCTCACAGGTTCGCAGACCACGGGTAGAATTTCCAGAAGAAGCTGACAATATTTGTCTTTTAAATTGCTGCCAAAACATTCAATTTATTTTACTGCATTTTTGCACTACTCACTTTACCAAAGCAACGCTTTTCCCCATCAGCAGGTCCTGCAGCATGCTTCTTCTAGAAAGGGGTCAGCACTGAGTGAACACGCTCATATGCACAAAGCTTATTCAACTTTATTACACTGTACATAAGGGCCACATGGTTTATCACAAGACACATATCAAAAGAAGGCATGAAAAAAAAAAATTGCAAACTTTGACTGTGTACAGCGCAACGCTTGTCTCAACTGCGAATTTCTCAGAAATAAGCAGTTTCACAGGCTATTTCTGCAGTGTTTCGCGTTTCCGAGGCTGTTGTGGCACTGCTCAGCGACATAAAAATACTGTGCATCAAGCTTACAAGATGACGAGGTCATGCTTGCCGAAGTGCAAAAACAAATGCCAGAAGCATGCACTACAATGCAAACGGGCGCATGGCTGCTCCGACGGGAAAGGAGGCAACTGGCGACGTTGGAATATGTCCGCAAGAGGAGCAATTGGTGCAGGCGTTGTAGGCGAAAACTTGAAGTTGCCTCGCCTATACGACATGCATGCATAAAGATCTTAACACTTTCGTGACTGCACCTATATGTATTGATAGCCAGCTATCGATGGTTTCAACTTCAAATTTTGTCAAGCTAGGAGCGCTTTCGAACAGCTAGCGTCATCCAGCGCATAAAAAGGAACTATTTTTCTAAGTTCGCTTTCGTGTTTATTTTTTTAACTGTGTCGGCATTTTTAAAGCGCTTTTTAGTTGGGCACGACGAGCGCTGGTAGATTTTGACAAGGCATCGACGTCGCATGCAGCTGCCCTTTGGAAAAGGCAAATTTCCACGAATTCTGGAGTCCGGGTCAGAATTTTTGGTGGTGGTACCAGCACAGATTCAGAAGATGATTTTGATTCATTGGAATTCAGCACGGCGGGCGAAAGTGCATCAAATAGTCCCGGAATGTCAACAGGTATCCGCCGATAGGTTTCATTTTCTACTCTGAACCATTTCGTCATTGCTGTGCTCAGATCTAAAGATATCCAGTGCATTCTAAAGGTCATAGTTCTTGTCTGCAGGGTGTCAATGTTGTTTGAGCAAGCAGACTTGCTGGTGGAGGTGTAAAGAGTAGAGTTTTGCACGAGAAAGTGGCCAGGAGTGGACCTCAGCATTGCGCTATTATTGTGCTCCGCAGTGCCGTGCAGTTCATAAGAGCCGCTGCACGCACAATACAGTGCAATCTCGATTATACGAATCTCACAGGGTCACGAAAAATATTCGTATTAGCCGAAATTCGTATCACCAAAACAATTAAAACTAGCTAAATTAAAGAGTTAGAGGTGAACTCACTCAGGCACATGTACCTAAAAAGCATTTATTTCTTGAAGAAGAAGTCTCTAATGTCCTTCTGCTTCTTTTTCTTTGTCAGGTCACTTAGCAGACTGTTTAAATCCATAAAAACGCGTGCAGCGTTTCAGCCACCGGTGGTGGACTTTCGCCGTCGCCCACGTCTAAGACAAAGAACGCGGTCCGAAGCACAGCAGTTATTCCGTCCGATGGCACGCGGAAAAGGAGGAAAAGCACAAAAGCAACAAAAGCACCACCGCTTCAAACTCTTCGCGCCCAGTCGCGGCCTCCGCGCTGTCCGGCGCCGCGTCCGCGCATCCGCACCAAAAGAGAAAGGGAGAAATCGCGTGAGTGCGCGCTGTTCTTTTCCGCGGCCGTCGGTGGGGCGGCGCGAAAGCCCTTCCCATACTCGAGGTCGCGTCCGTCCGTGCGCTGGAATCATGCCAACTGTGGCCTCTCCTCCGCGCTGCGGCGTAACCTCCTCCCTTCCTTAGCAACCGGCGCGCCGGTGGGGGGCGCAGCTGTGCACAGCAACCGTGACGTCACATAGCAGCGGTAGAACGAGCACGCGCGCGTCGGCGGTGGCAGCTTCACCGCCGCTCCTTCGCCAGACGTTTCGTTGCAGTCGAGTGAGTGAGACACATGGCTCCAAAGCCGCCCAGTGATTCCACGCCAAGCGGTACGGGGAAGCGGCAACGGACGCCGGATTCCCCCAACGCCAGAACAAATAGGATCGAATGCGCATGCGTCAACTGAACATGTCACCAGATGCGAAAGCAAGGGAGGCGGAACGGAAACGCGAGCAGCGACTGATTAGATCGCCGGGTAACAAAGGCAGGGAAACAGAATGAAAGCGGCAGCAGCACAGGCGATATCGCCGAACACCAAAGCGAATGAATTGGAGCGCAGACAGCAGCAGCGACTGGCTATGTCACCGAACAGCAAAACCAGGGAAGCGGAGCGCAGACGGCAGCAGCGTCTGGGTTTCACCAAGCACACTTTAGAATTGCCAAAGTGTCTTCGGTAATTTTCGTATCAACCGACGCGGGTCGAAAATTGATTCGTAACGACCGGTCTCTAGCGCGTTGCAAAGTAACGAGGCTCGGCAGAATTCGTATCATCCGGAAATAAGTATTAGCCGTGATCGTATCATTGAGATTCCACTGTAGCGACTAGGGCTAACATTTTCCTTTGTATATAAAGAACTTCTACATATAGAAAGCTTATATTTGCAGGAAGGTTGCATATAGGCTTTTTGTACAAAATGCATATTTCGAAATTTTTTAATGTTCTCTTCGTGCAAAGCAGCATCAATGTTTTTACAATTTTTCTCTTTTTTATTGCACATTTTCGTTACTAAATAATATTTTCCAAAGAATTCTTCATAAATATTTTTACAAATCTATACTGCACATTCTAATATCAAGCATTTGCTGTAGCAGTAAAAAAGATTATTTACAAGACTGCCCAAAAGCTATCTCTTTTCCCGTGGACAGGAAAGTGTTAAGATGTCCCGTATTGCTGTAACATATCATGTACCAAGCAAGAATCAACTCTAATTTTGCCGATAATCAGACAGTTACGCTCAGAACTATGCCCAGAACTGACACATGTCTTGCCAAATAATTTTATGACTACTTTGTTAATACAGGCACCACTACCCCATCTAACCGGCGTGCCCATAATACAGAGTTTGTTTCAGTTTTACCTCCTTCTCAAATTAACACATTTGTTTTCCCGTAAATAACAAGATCGGAAATCACAGATACTGTAAAGCTTATGCCTTCAAATAAGGTCATAGGTCATGATGATGTCTTAATAAAAAATAACATCGACATCTTTTCTGTTAGGTACATATCCTGACCAGCTCAATATCGAAAGAGTTGTAGCAATACACAAAGCTGATAACCAAACTGACTTGGGAAACTATCGTCCAATAACTATGTGAGCTTCAAAACTGCTCTTCCAAAACTTATTGCAAAGCACGTCACGAACTATCTTGAAAACTATCACATACTTTAAAATGCAGAACATGGTTTTTGAACTGATTACTCTGTTAGAACTGTCGTAAGCTCCCTAACATAAATCATAAACCAAGCACTTAACAAGAACGACTTTGCACTTGGTGTATTCTTAGATATTTGAAAAGCGTTTAAGTTGGTAGATCATAGTGTATCATTACGAAAATTAGAACATTATGGTTTTAAAGGACAAGCACTTGAACTTTTTTATGGTTATTTAACAAATCATAAACACTATGTGGTAATTAGATGCAAAGAACCTTCACTAAAGACAGTGAGAACAGGCATCCCGCAAGGACAGCCACTGGGTCTAATACTCTTTCTTCATTAAGGGTCCCTCACTAGGCCACATGGAAAATTTTGGTTATACGCTCGAAGTCATTACGTGCCCTCTAGGGAGCATTCTACTGTGAGAAATTTTAAAATTGGTTCATTAATAGCCAAGACTAAAATATTTCAGTGCCGTGAACCCATGGTTTCAGGAGGCAAGCTTCACCACCAACATAGACACTCTCTCCAGTTGCCCTGTCTAGCCTCTGGAAGTGCAATTTCTTTCTCCCATACCGGAGCTCGAGTATCGCGTGACCCGCTCCACAGTGAAGGGTAGAGGACCGCAAGGACAGCTACTGGGTCTAATACTCTTTCTTCATTAAGGGTCCCTCACTAGGCCACATGGAAAATTTGGGTTATACGCTCGAAGTCGTTACGTGCCCTTTAGGGAGCATTCTACTGCGAGAAATTTTCAAATTGGTTCATTAATAGCCAAAACTAAAATATTTCAGTGCCGTGAACCCATGGTTTCAGGAGGCAAGCTTCGCCACCAACATAGACACTCTCTTCAGTTGCCCCGTCTAGCCTCTGGAAGTGAAATTTCTTCCCTGCATGCATTCTCCCATACCGGAGCTTGAGTATCGCGTGACCCGCTCCACAGTGAAGGGTAGAGGAGAAGAGAGAGAGAAAGAAGAGAGGGCCGGAGGTGTGAGGAGAACTATAGGGGAAGAGAAATAGGTAACACCAACGAGGAATTACCCACCCTGCCTTCCCTCTTTGCTGGATAGGAGCTTCATGTATGAAGCCAGTCTATTTTATGACTTGAAGCCGGTCAAGAGCCTATGCTTTAAAAGGACAGACAAGCGCTTAGAACATGAATTGAGATAACCCTGCTGATGGAAAGCTTGCCTATTGTATTGGTTAGAATGAACCATGTTTTTCTCATTGAAGGTGAAATTATATTGACACGTGTACTTGTTTATCTTTCTCGGGTGACCACTTGTCACCGCCTAACAAATGTTATTGCACAGCGAAGGATGCACCTGCATGTGTCGGAAGTTTCTGGAATGTTATCGATGGTTCCATCTGCTGTTCCATGTTTGCACAACGTGAATAGGGTAGAACTTTCTGGGAGACAGGCGGGTCCCAGTGATTACTCTGGAACATTTGACGACTGATGTATCAAAGCCGACGTGCTTGACCCGCTGATCAGATCTTCGATCGCAGACTCTGTTCGCCGCTTTCGTTGAGCTTTGAGTGTAGCCTGTTTTTATGGGCACAAGTTCGCCCAATAAAGTTAGTTTTGCCATTCACAGTTTTGTTGCTGTGTCCTCGACCGTCACTACCAGTGGCATCTGGTGGAGGTGTTAGTTCGTTCATGTACCAGACGCCCCCAACAATCTGTGATCCAAGCCTGGACCGCAAAAACAACATCATCATCCCGGAATATTGAGCAACCCGCTGACTGCAACAGCTGCCCCCTGAGCATGGACTTCTACCTGAGAAGACCAAGAAGAGCGCGGCCAAGACAACAGCAATGGCTGCCCCAGCGTCCCCCATTGTGCTGCAAAAACCTTGGGACCCACCATCTTTCCATGGATCATCGACTGAGGACCCAGAATCCTATGAACAAATCGCGTCTTTCAACAACTAGGACTCCGAAGACAAGCTGCGGCATGTATACTTCGCCTTAGAAGACGCCGCTAGAACGTGGTTCGAGAACAGAGAGTCAACCGTGACAACGTGGGACCTATTCCATAGCGGCTTCCTATGAACTTTTATGAGCAAGGAAAAGGCCGAAGCTATGCTAGAAGCCCGAGTACAATTACCCAACAAGAACATAGCGATCTTCACTGAGGAGATGACGTACCTGTGCTGCCACGCCAACCAGGATATGCCCGAGAAGAAGAAAATTCGGTTCCCCATGTGTGGGGTAAAACAGGAGCTCTTCGCCGAATTGATATGCAATCCGCCCGGGACTGTTGCTCAGTTTGTTTCCGAAGAAACAACCATTGAGAAGATGCTCGATATACGGACAAGGCAGTATAATCGCTGAAATTACACCGATATTCAATAACTCGGCAGTGAAGACATGCAAGAGACCATCAGTGCGGTCGTTCACAAGGAACTGCAGAAGCTCTTCCCTAGGTTGCAGTCTCAAGTGGCCTCAATCACTGGCATCATCAAAGAGGAGGTTCAGCGATCACTTGGGGTTACTGAAGTGCAACCGTCATTGCTACAGCCCCAGCCAGAAATGATGACCTACACCGCCGTCGGCTGCCGTCAAGGTCCCCTTGCGCGATCACGCCAGGGCCCTGTAACGCCGCAATTCCATTGTCCACCGCTGCCGCCGCCAGCATGCCCACCTGTCGGTCAGTGCTGTTACGCGAGGAAAGCGGTCATTTGGCAAGCCCCCGACTGCAGAGAAGCCAGCCATGTGTACCGCCGATGCCCATATCACGACTTGGGTCTCCGAGGGTTTGCCGTCAACGTGCCACGTCCACAGCTTGGAGAGCGCCCACATGACATCGCCGACTACCTCGCCCCCACTCAATGGAGTTCACGACGACCATACCGTTCGCCATGACCAGGCTGCTACCTGTCGCCGCAGTGCTGTCCATACACTGGCCCAGCCTGGGGCCGTTCTGCGAGCCCATATCTTGAAAACTAAAGCAGCAACCGATGGAGGTGCGGTTACTGTTCGTCAAAGTGATGAAGATCCTCCACCACCACCAAAGATGTCGAAGAGACTATCTCAACGACATAACAACGACACACCGCCGTCCCGACAAAGTCTGGAAGCAAAGATCACGCTGAAGAAAGGCGACCTGACAACGCCACGTACCAGCCACAGGTCAACGCGACGCAGCCGTGATCTGACGCCAACACCTAACTGTAACGCAAGACAAAGAACCACCGACCTTGACGTGCTTCTCGACGGCCACGCAGTCACCGCCTTAGTGGACATAGGAGCTGATTATTCCGTCATGAGTGGACACATCGCCTCCCAGTTGAAGAAGGTTAAGACTGCATGGGAAGGCCCTCAAATTCGGACTGCTGGAGGGCGCCTAATAATGCCGACTGGAATCTGCACCACTAGAATTACAGTTCAAGACCGGACCTACCCTGTCACCTTTGTTGTCCTCCAACACTGTTCACAAGACGTCATTCTCGGCATGGACTTCCTGAACCAACACAGCGCAATCATCAACCTGAAGTCGAAGTCGATAACGCTGTCGGAAGATCAAGCGATACCGCCGTAGAGCTGTCGTAGTCACCATGGCTTGAGTGTGCTCAAAGATCAATTCAGCATTCCACTCCGCTGCAGCATTGTCATTTCCATCGGCACTAAAACACCTGCAGACGTAGAAGGCTTCATCGAGTGTGAGCAATATCTACTACTCGACCGTGAAATTTGTGTCGCAAGAGGGATTACTCAACTGCACGGAGCAACGAAAATGTTGCTGACAAACTTCAGCCAGGAGTTCAAGCACATTAACTAGGGCACGACGATCGCATACATCGAGGGAATTCTGGAAACCAGCAATGCATTTGTCCTCTCGGATTCTGCCGCATCTACCTCGACGACCATAGTTCTCGAACCAGGCTTCGACATAAATCCAAGTCTCCCCATGAGTAAACAGCAACAGCTTGGAAGTCTGCTTCGACGTTACAAAGACTGCTTTTCGACGTCATCGAGAATTCAAGAAACACCAGTCGCAAAGCATCGCATAATAACCAAAGAGTGCGCTCAACCACTCCACCAAAGCCCTTACCAAGTTTTGATGCGAGAATATGAAGCTATAAGACAACAAGTCGACGAAATGCTGCGCATCGACATCATTCAGCCGTCTAAAAGCCCGTGGGAATCTCCAGTTGTCTTAGTGAAGAAAAACGATGGAAGCCTACGTTCTTGCATCAATTATCGTCGACTAACAAGATCACCAAGAAGGACGTATACCATCCAGCGAAATTAAAGAATCCTTCAGGACAGCTGGCGCAGTGGAGTCTCAGACTACAAGAATACGACGTCACTGTAATGTACAAGTCTGGAAAAAAACACTCTGATGCCGAATGCCTATCACACGTCCCCATTTGCCCGCCGCTGCAAGATGACGAGGATGACGACGCCTTCCTTGGAATAATAAGTGCGGGAGACTTCGCTGTACAGCAACGAGCAGACCCGGAGCTAAAAAACCTCGCCGAGCATTTGGAAGGGCACACCGACATTGTCCCTAGGGCATTTAAGCGAAGATTGTCTTTGTTCTCCCTTCACAGCAACCTACTAGTAAAGAAGAACTTCTCACCAGCCTGCGCCCAGAAGTACTGCATGCCTTGCATGACGATCCAACCGCTGGGCACCTCGGATTCTCCCGGACACTATCGAGGATACAGGAAAAATATTACTGCGGCGCCTTATCGCCGACGTTGCCCATTACGTCAAGACATGCCGAGACTGTCAGTGATGCAAGACACCACCGAAAAGGCCAGCGGGATTACTACAGCCGATCGAGCCTCCTTGCCAACCATTTCAGCAGATCGGGATAGACTTGTTGGGACCCTTTCCAATGTCAACAACTAGAAATAGGTAGATCGTCGTGGTGACGGACTACCTCCCCCACTTCGCTGAAACGAAAGCTCTGCCGAAAGGTAACGCAGCCGAAGTGGCGAAATTCTTCGTCGAGAATATGCTGCTGCGGCATGGTGCCCCAGAAGTCTTCATCACCGACAGAGGAACGGCCTTTACAGTGGAGCTCACCCAAGCCATTCTGCAGTACAGTCAGACAAGGCACAAGAGGACAACTGCCTACCACCCACAGACGAATGGTCTTACAAAGCATTTTCGCCTGAATAAGACCCTTGCCGACAATAGCAATGTACGTCGACGCCGAACACAAGACATGGGATGCCATCCTGCCGTAAGTAACCTTTGCTTGCTTACAACACGGTGGTGCGAGAAACAACACAGATTACGCCGTTAAATCTGGTTTACGGCAGGAACCCAATGACAACTTTTGACGCCACGCTGCCACATGTCACCGATGAAGAGAATCTTGACGTTACCACCTACCTCCAAGTGCGCCGTTCCAATTCTTTGCTAAAAGATGCCAAAAATGATCTTTGGCGCCTCACGTGGCAAGAACATGAAGATGCACAAGAGGCCTATTGCATGTACATGGTTCCTGGTCTTCTTATTAGTACTGAAATGCAGTACTTTTTTCTGTTATATATATTTTTTCTAACTTACAATGTGGAGATAGACCTTCGTTCGTAGTGATAGAAAAGTGGCACTGCCTTCGCCCTCATTTTTGCTGAGTAGTCTTGGCACGTCTATCACCAGAACAATGACGACGAAGGCCAGCCAGACATGATGTAGGCATGTACTTGGGGGAAGACGCAGTACAAGTTTAAGAAATGTCTACAACTACATAAACTTATTGTACCAGCTTCTTATTTTCAGAAGTGGTTGAAAGGGTCAAATTGTGGGTGGCTAACCACAGTTGCACTCACTCCTGTGAAAGCAGATCGATGGGAAGCTTTCACAATTTGCAAAGTGAGCTATCAGCATCGCTCTCACTTCTCAGGGTTGTTGGAGGAGGGACTTTTTCTTTTTTAGAGGCTGCTCAGATCGAAAAATTCTGCTTACAAAATATCCACGCGCTTTTGGAAGCAACCACTGCAGGTGTGAACACTACCGAGGGTGAGCTTTGTGTTGTGCCATAAAAACTAGATCCTTAAAAAAAAAATTGGTTGTCAGCCCCTTTAAAGGTAAAGCATGCCAAGGCAGCCAAAAGAGTAAGCAGCGGATTGTGGTTTTATTTTGCTGCAAGTCTGATGGTTCTGAATAGGTACAGCTGACACTTATTGGCCGCTGCCAAAAGCCTCGTTGTTTCAAGATGGCTGGCCATTTGCCTTGCATTTACAAGGCCAACCGCAAGGCTTACATGGCATCTGCCTTGTTCAGAGCTTTTTACTTACCTCGACTGTAAAATCGGCAGCCAAAACAAAAAGATCTCTTTGATCTTGGGTCAGTGCACTGCCCACCCGAAAGATGCCACCCTCCCAAATGTCAAACTTGTTTCTTTGCCGCGAAATACGGCAAGCCACGTATCATGTCAAGAGCCTCTTGGTGCGTCATCTGCTTGCAAAGGTAGGAGCAGAAAGATGTGGAGCTGAACATCAGCATCCTACATGCGATACACTTCATTGCAATGAGTTTGAATCGTGTCTCACTGACTACGATTAGTAACTGTTTTCTGAAATGCAGCTTTGGCAAGCCATCTGAAGACCACACACAAGAGCCAGCAGTTGGAATTGAAGATTGGAGCGGGCTCGGAGTTATCTGCACTGAGGACAGTTTTGTCACTGTCAATGATGACCTCGTTGACTTGCAGTTTGCGTACCATGGAGGACATTGCCAAAGAGCTTTCCATATCATAGCCTGATGCTTTGGCCAGCGAGGAAGAAGATGAGGACCACTGCAGCAACAACGAGCGCGGCAGCAGCCACGACGGGCAGCGCATGATGGTGGAGACGCTCCTTGCACTCGACGTGCTGAGGCATTCAGTGGCGTGCGAAAACATTCGTGAGCTCATGTAAGCTCACTTTTATGTCTTCCAGGAGGTGAACGTTGACGATTTAAGCAAAAAGAAAGCGCGCACGGATATTAGGAATTTTTTCTGCTACAAATAAATGGATTTTTTCTTGATATCGCGTATTTTTTTGATGATATGAATTTTGGGTGATACAAATATTTCACGCAACCTCGTGAAATTTGTATCACCGAGATTTTACTGTACGACATAGTGGAAAAATCATTTTCAGAATTTTGCTGTATGCTGTGCTTTCTTGCCATTATACTTATTCAGAATTTCGCAACAATTGAGGCTGTGGGTGCGCTTTGCATTTGCCTGTCCAGATACAAGTCGTCATGAAGTGCAGATATTGTGCGTGCAACCTTGGCTCCGCTGTCAGTTTAACCTGTGTTCTGTGAATCTAGTTCGGAGCTTTTAGACTTTATGTCCAAATGCGAGCTTAGACGTTTCTACCATACAAACTTCGTAAGCATTCGCAGTAGTTGCTGCAGCTGATCACCCACAATCCCAAACTCCACTTCAAGCGCACTGCTCTTGGTTAAGCTCATGGGTGTGATCTTACACCCAATCTCCATATAATTAACAAGTGCACTGCATTTTTGTAAGAATTGAGCTTACTAAAGCTTATTATAAAGGAACAAAACAGTGCCCACTAACCGTGGTGAACGAGTTGAGTTGGTACTGGCCACAAGAATCCTTCTTCTCCACACGCTCCTGCGCCTTTTGAAGAAACAAGCTTTCTTGGTCCTGCAAAAAGTGGTACATCCTATTCAAGAAGGGAAGCTGCTGAAGCCAATGTTGTGCATTTCATTTGATAAGCTGCAGCCTTGTAGTAGTGCCCTTGGTACGCTATTCAGACAGGTGGACGTCCAAAAATAAATCACACACACAATGCAACAAGGATGTGCTCAGAAACAAGCATCTTCATAGAACCTGTGGACGATGACGGTTTTATTATTGCGATTGCAATTACACGGACACTCGAGACGAATTTTCACCATCGGTGTCGTCATCATGTTCCGAATAAATATACAGTTGAATTTCGTTGATACGATTCTGCATGATATGTTTTTTGGGGGATAATATGTTTCCTTTAGTTCTCCCAGCTAACGTACCATAGGAGCAATGTATTTTTATACAGCAATTGAGATCGTGTTTTCACCTAAAATTGAATAATACGACTGCAGAAATGTACTTTTACTGGTATTTACGAAACTCATAACGCGCCAAATAACATTCCAACAACCCACGAACAGTGTGTTAAGCCCCAGTCACGCTGGAGGAAAAACACTGCTGTGGCAGTGCAACCACACCGACTGGCGAGGCGCTGCTGCTCAGCTGAGTGAGGAAAGGTCGCCTTGTGTTAACTTCCAGAATAATGCCTTTATGGACAGAACAAGTTCAGTGAAAACTGACGAACTGTTTCAATGCTGCTAAATAAAACTGTGTTGGCTGCGGTTCGTGTGGTGCTGATCTGCATAACATGTTGTGCAGAGCAGTATTATTTCGCTTAGTATGCCTATTTTCATACTTCATGGAGCTTGTTTCAGATAATAAGATTTTTGAATTATACATTTTATTTTCTGGTAACTGCGAACATCGTATCAGTGAGATTCCACTGTGTATGTATGCATATATTATGTATGTATGTATGTATGTATGTATGTATGTATGTAAGTATGTATGTATGTATGTATGTGCGTGTGTGTGTGTGTACAGTTTGTCCCACATAACTTTAGCAAAACCTTAAAAATATGCAAATGCCACGCAGCTGGATAGAACCAAGGTGATGTTGTTTGCGTCGCTTGGAGATACCCAGATTACTTTTTTTTCATTCTACATAACTACATAATTAGTCCTATTCCAATCGGCATTATTAAGTGCCCTCCAGCGGTCCGAATTCGGGGACCTTCCCATGCAGCGTTAACTTTCTTTAACTGGGCAGCGAAGGGTCCACTCATGACGGAATAGTCAGCTTCCATGCCTACTAACGTGGTGACTGCGTGGCCGTGAAGTAACACGTCGAGGTCGGTGGCTCTCTGTGTTGCATTGCAGTGAGGTCTCGGCATTGGATAACGGCTGCGTCACATTGACATGTGGCTAGTACGTCACATCGTCAGGTCTTTGGTTGGTGCATTCTTTGCTACCAGGCTTCGTTGGAATGGTGGCGCATTGTTGTTATGTCATCGAGACTTAAGACTGCTGACATGTGGAAATGTGAAAGCATTATAATCTCTATGGCAAAATGTTTTTTCCACGCGTTCCTTGTCAGCACAATCTTTCAAGTACGGTCAAACTGCCCCTTGGTAAGGCAAAATCAAGATGTGCCAAGCAGCTCAATACGCTCAATTCAAGGAGCGCTCAGCAGCGATCAATTGGACATTATAGCTTGTTATTTTATACACTTGTGACGTGCCGCCACTTCCTCCCTATTGGCTATGCCATCATGTGCCCTATGATGCACGCACTAGGTCACAGCTTTAGTCAGCCAGATGGCTGTGACGTGACATGTGTAATGACCCACACAATAGGCCCACCTTTAGTCAACCAGAACTGTGGAACCATCGTGGCATCAAGGAAGTGTGCTCGTCTCGCACCCCGGAGGCCTGGGCTCGATTCCCACCCAGGCCAAAATGTGCCGAATTTTTTTTTATTGCAATAGCAATTATATGGACACTGCAGGCGCATTCCTGCCTCCAGCGTTGCCATCGCCGTGAGGTTACTTATAAAGTCCCAGGGCGATAAAATCGTTGCCGCATGCCATATGGTGCATGGGCGAGAGTACGCGGGTGAATCCAGCTCCATTTTGCCTGCGTGAGCGAGCAAGGCGGGCCGGAAGCGCACCCTCTCCTGTCACGCGCAAGGCATGGGGGTGAGGCAAGGGAAGGGGGGCCGTTTTTCTCTGGCGGCTGCTGCTTACAGCATGGCTGTGTGGGCACCGTATCTTGAAAGTGATCTGCGATGTTTGTAGAGTGCGCGTAGTGCCGACAGTTTCGAATGCACTGTGCTTTTGATGTTTCGTGCGCGTTGAAGCAAAAGGTGCATCAAGGTCGATTCCCTCGCAGCACCAGATTCCTCACTCCAGCATTTTGACAGTGAGTTCTAAGGCTCGTCGAGCGAATGGTGTTCATGTTTACCTGTGTGTGCACGACACCGTGTTTGTTAATTTAGCAGAAACACATTGGCGGGCTAGTTGGTATGAATCCATGATAGAATGTGTAAATGTGACTGAACGAGGACTTAGAAAGAAGCAGACGAACAAAGACAGCACTGTCTCTGTGTGTCTGTTTCTTTCTACGTCCTCATTGAGTCATGCTTACACATTCCATCATTGTAAATTTATATATTTAGTAAACGAATGTTTACAAGTTTACACGGCCGACAAAACTACTAGTCTTACTTCGTACAGCTATCTACCAATTTGCTATCGCAATTGATGCTTTGCCTTTTGGGCGATACTGCGACTTTGTTTTTAAAAGCCATTTTTTTCTTTGTTTACACGAACCTGCCAGAGAAATTTAACACCAATCCCAGCATTTTTTGACGTGTTTTTACTCTCTTCACCGTTCGCCATTTTTGGTACCATCATTTGGTCACACCGCCCACTACGATGCATTTTTACATAATGGGTCATGTAATGCTTTCACATTGAAAGCGCTGGAACCCATGTAATGATGACTGTCGACGGTAATGCGTTAAGCACTAAATATAGCGGCCAATGGAAACTGACCCTGGCGACCTTTAGTAGCCGAACTCTGTTGAGTGGGGCTAGCTTAGCAGGACTCCTTGAGAAACTATCAGATATTGTTTGGGATATCCTTGGCCTTAACGAGATTAGAAGAACTTGTGAGGCTTATACAGTGCTGACTAATGGCCATGTCCTCTGCTATAGAGGTGTCCCAGATAACAAGCAATACGGGGTAGGACATGAATTCTACAGCATTAATGAGAGGGGAGCAGTAGTCGTAATCATACTTAATAAGAAGTATAAATTAATGGTAGTACAACCTACACTCCAACATCCACTCACGATGATGATGAAGTAGATCAGCTTTATGAAGATGTTGAATTAACGATGAGAAAAGTGCAAACTCAGTATACTGTAGTAATGGGCGAATTCAATGCAAAAGTGGGGAGAAAGGAGGCTGGTGAAAGAGCAATTGGCAACTGTGGCGTCGATTCTAGGAATGCTAGAGGAGAGATGCTGGTAGGAGTCGCAGAAAGGAATAAGCTGAGAATAATGAACACCTTTTTCAGGAAGCATAGCAACAGAAAGTGTACCTGGAAAAGCCCTAATGGTGAAACAAAAAATGCAATTGATTACCTACTTTCTGTCGATCCTAGCATAGTGCAGGATGTAGAAATGATAGGTAAGGTAAAGTGCATAGGTTAGTGAGGGCTAGGATTCACCTCAATTTGAAGAGAGAAAGAGTAAAATTGGTCAAGAAGAAACAGGTCAACCTAGAGGCAGTAAGGGTAAAAGCAGACAAATTCAGGCTGGTACTTGCAAACAAATATGCAGCCTTAGAATAGAGAGACGAAGATGACATAGAGGTAATGAATGAAACCGTAACTAGGCTGGCTTCAGAGGCAGCAATTGAAGTGGCAGGCAAGGCACCAAGGCAACCAGTAGGCAAGCTCTCCCAAGTAACAAAGGACCTTACAAAGAAACAACAAAGCATTCAACTCAAGAGATTAGATAGAATTTGCGGAACTGTTAAAACTGATCAACAAGGTGAAATAAGGGATATTCGAAACAATAACATGAGAAAGACTGCGGAAGCCGTAAAAAATGGACGCTGCCTGAAATCGGTGAAAAAGATTCCAGTGAATGGAGATTTCAGTGCATACCAAATTTATGCACTGAAAGATAAGCAGGCTAATATCATCGGCAATCTCGGAGGTACAGCAAAAGCTGGGGGAGAATTCTATACTGACCTGTACAGTACCCAGAGGAGTCGGGATACCTCAATTAGAAACAGTATTCACCAAGATAATCTCCGTTAGAATAAGAGACTTTAGTCAACGCACTGACCAGGCTGGCTTCAGGAAGGGATACTCTACAATGGATCACATCTTAAGCACGGACGTTCTGTGCTTCCTGTGGCCACCCCGGCGGACATGGTAGTGGACTTTACATTCATTAATCAGGTAATCGAGAAATCTGCAGAGTACAATGGTTAGACGAGGTTCCTGTTAGGCTGGTTAAGAAACTAGGGCCAAAGAGTAAGGAAGCTCTGTTGAAAGAAGTAGAAAAAAGTTTACAACATAAGTGAATATCAGACATTTGACGACAAGCTAGAATGAATTTAATTCATAAAACAAAGGGAGAATAGAATTCGCTCATGCAGACCATTGAACATTGCATCGGTATTATACAAGTTAGCAATGCAAAACATAGAGATGAAGATGACATAGAGACAATGAATGAAACCGAAACTAGGCTGGCTTCAGAAGCAGCAATTGAAGTAGGAGGAAAGGCACCAAGGCAACCAGTAGGCAGGTTCTCCCAAGTAACAAAGGACCTAATAAAGAAACAACAAAGAATAAAAGTGTTCAACTCAAGAGATCAAGCTGAATTCGTGGAATTGTCAAAACTAAATAAAAAGGGGAAAATAAGGGATATTTGAAACCATAAAGTGAGAAAGACTGAGGAAGCAGTAAAATATGGACGCAGCCTGAAACCAGAGAGAAGAAAACTAGGTATCGAACAAACCAAGATGTATGCAATGAAAGATAGGCAGGCTAATATCATCGGCAATCTCGGAGGTACAGCAAAAGCTGGGGGAGAATTCTATACTGACCTGTACAGTACCCAGAGGAGTCAGGATACCTCAATTAGAAACAGTAATGGACAGGACACAGAAACTCCTCCTATAACTAGCGATGAAGTCAGAAGGGTCTTGCAAGACATGAAATGGGGTAAAGCGGTAGGAGAAGATGTAATAACAGTCAATTTAATCAAAGATGGAGGAGACATAATGCTTGGAAAACTGGCGACTCTCTATACGAAGTGTCTATTGACTGCAAGGGTCCCAGAAAACTGGAAGAATGCAAACATTATACTAATCCACAAAAAGGGAGACTTTAAAGAATTGAAAAATTATAGGCTCATTAGCTATCACTCCCAGTATTATATAAAATATGGACATGTATACTTGTCTATCTTTTTCAGGTGAGCGCTTTTCGTCATCTAAGAAATGATATCGCTCAGTGCGGGATGCGCCCGCACTTATCGGAAGTTTCTCGAATGTTATCGACGGTTCTTGCTGCTACATGCCGTCACCAAAGCTTGTGTAATCTGATGGCATGTGCGACGCGAATTGTGTAGAACTTTCTGGAAGACATGCGGGCACCAGCGATTACTCTAGAGCCTTCGATGGCTCATTTATAAAAGCTGATGCGCTTGATGTGCTGATCAGATTTTCGACGATTGCCGACTGTTTGCCGCTATTGTTGTGCTTAAGCGTAGCCTGTTTTTGTGGGCACAGGTTCGCCTAATAAAAGTTAGTTTCGTCTTTCACAGTATTGCTACTGTGTTCTTTACGGTCACTACCACGTGACAATATTAACCAAGATAACCTCTAATAGAATAAGGGCAATACTAGACTTTAGTCAACAAACGAACAGGCTGACTTCAGGAAGGGATACTCTTCTTTACAACAGATCACATCCATGTCATCAATCAGGTAATCGATAAATCCACAGAGTACAATCAGCCTCTCTATATGGCTTTCATAGATTATGAAAAGGCATTTGATTCAGTAGAGATACCAGCACTCACAGAAGCATTAAGTAACCAAGGAGTACAGGATGCTAAGGTAAATATTGTTACACAAAGTACAAGTCAGTAAGACGAGCAACTATTTACAGGTTATATTTACAACAGCAGTTGCAGTGCTGACCGGTTAGATTCACAGCGCGAGCCCAGTTCGTTCTTCCTCCTCTTTTCTCGAGTGATGGCACCCATGCGCCTCGTTCAAACAATCAAATATCACACGCATGTAGCAATATCTTCGAAAATATCTAGAGATTCCACAGCTGCCTTAATTCTCCACAAGAAAAAGTAGGAAGATACCTAAAAAAAGGGGGTCAGACAAGGAGACACAAGGAGACAAAATCTCTCCAATGCCATTCACTGCACGCTTAGAAGTATTCAAGCTATTAAACTGGGAAGGCTTAGGAGTAAGGATCAAAGGCGAATATCTCAACAACCTTTGGTTTGCAGACAACATTGTCCTGTTCAGCAACACTGGGCATGAGTTGCAACAAATTATTGAAGACCTTAACAGAGAGAGTGTTAAGAGTGGGGTTGAAGATTAATATGCAGAAAACAAAGACAATGATCAATAGGCTGGCAAGGGAACAAGAGTTCGGGATCACCAGTCAGCCTCTAGAGTCTGTGAAGGAGTTTGTTTACCTAGGCCAATTAATCACAGGGAACCCTGATCATGAGAAGGAAATTCATAGAAGAATAAAAATGGGTTGGGTCGCATACGGTATATGTTCTCAGCTCCTGACTGGAAGCTTACCATTATAATTGAAAAGGAAGGTGTACAATCAGTGCATTTTACCGGTGCTGACACATGGGGACTGACAAAGAAGCATGAGAACTAGGAACCACACAAGAAAGAAAAAAAACCGCACAAAGAGCGATGGAACGAAAAATGCTTAGACGTAATGTTAAGAGACAGAAAGAGAGCGGTTTGGACAGAGAGAAAATGGGTATAGCTGATCTTCTAATTGACATTATGTGAAGAAGTACTCACAAAGTACGGAACACCAGAGCAGACGACATTGTCGCTGTCCTCAACAAGAGGAAAAGAAAGACAAGGGAGTCTCGTGCAGCGAATGAGAAGGCGCTCGCGCAACAGAGATCGTTGGAACGCCGGCGCGACTAGGGCCGCCGGGCCTACGAAACCCACATCTACCGGTGAGGTTCACTTGACCGAGCGTCCGTCTTCGGGACAGGGAGCGCCTCGAGTCGTCGACACGAGACCTCGGAACGGCCTACTGCAGCCTCGAACCCGCATCTACGCATGAGGTCCGGGAGAGCGAGTGTCCACCATTGAGACGAGGAGTGCCTCGAGTCGTCGCCTTGCACGAGGCCTCAGGTCAGCCTGCTGACCTCTCGGAACGCACGAGGTTCGGGTGACCGGGTGTTCGTAATCGAAACCAGCACCTTGGGCTGTCTTCTTGCTCGAGATTTCCGAGTGGACTGTTCCCATCTACGGAGCTGTGGGACGCGTCCACCTCTTCCGGCCCCGTGCTACTGCTTCTGCTCTTCCACTCCGGTCATCACACTACGAGCGAGTGTTTCACCTCAAGGACTCTACGTCTCACCCCACTCCGGACTTCAACCACAACCTTGTGAGACTACATTTTTTCCTGTTTACGAACCTTGTATGTGTGGGTCTAGTTGAAGATATTCATGTTTATGTGCCGTCTAATATAATTGTCGTGTGTTTCTAATCATGCACAGTCTCCTACATCTTCCTCGTGTCACACGCTTTGTAACGTGACGATCCTAACCCATCACATATCTGGCGTCCGCGACAGGACCGCTCTTAAGAGCATCGCATTGCATATGCGTGTCTGACGGGTGAGGATGGAGACAGACAAGCTTACGGCAATTGGAAAAGAACTGGGGTTGACTGGCTTGGCACTGAAACAATGGGCAGATGAAGAGCGCGCACGCGAAAGAGAAGCGCGTGAAGCACGTCTGGCTGAACGCAATGCAGCAAAAGAAGCTGATGCCAAAGCGCTAGCTAGATTAAAGGCAGAAAGGGAAGTGCTCGAGCTCAAGTTAAAGTTGAGGAAGTTCGATGCGACAGCGGGTAGCATGACTACTGGGCAGCTTACAGAGAGTGTGCACGCAGGTGCTACCAAGAGCTACCAAAGTCAGCACAAGCTAATCCCAGCATTTAACGAAGGATGCGATGAGTTGGATGCGTACATTCAACGATCTGAGAGCGTCGCAACGAGCCAGGGCTAGCCATAAGACAAATGGGCCCTATCGCTAAGCCTCTGTTTGACAGGCGTAGCGTTAAGTGTTGTCGGTAGAATGGCACCGGATCATGCCATGGACAATGCGATGTTAAAAAAGACGCTTTTGCAACGCTTCAGGTTCATGGAGGAAGGCTACCGAAGCAAGCTTCAGTCGGCGAAACCCGATAATTCCGAAACTGGTAGACAGTTTGCCGGTCGTCTATTGGGATATTTTGATCACTGGCAAGAAATGGCCAATACCGACCGGACATACGATGCTCTGTGGGACAAGATTGTCTCAGAAGAGTTCCTGATGACTTTTCATGAGAAACTGGAAGTCTTTTTGAGAGAAAGGAACTGTCAGGGACTTGACAAGCTAGCCGAAGCTACTGATTATTACCTGGAAGTGCAGGGGTTAGTTAACCTTGGCAAACGTAAAAACAAGAGAGAACCTAGCAAGCCACCAGGTCAAGCTCGAACTCCTGAGTGACAAGAAGAGAAGTAAAGACCACGCTGCTTTCTTTGTGGTAGGCGCAGTCACAGAGCTGCTGA